>NC_058093.1:144230000-144550000 GCF_020171115.1 Neogale vison | reverse complement strand
AATGCATCTTACACACACACACACACACACACTACTTGGTACATATATTCATAAGGGTATTCACAGATAAAATTCCATTTAGACCTATACTACACTATCAGTCTTGCCAACACTGTGATATACACATCACAATGCTCAACAAAAGCATATAAGGACAATAATACCCTCTTCCACTGCCTTCCCCAACAAGAGCAATGCTGGTTGTTCTCTGAATGTGAGCTGTGGAAAAGATAACACCCTACCATCTGCTGCACTAGTGAATGAATGTATTGCCATCACAGAACATAACAATGGGAAAGAAACTTAGAGAACACCTAATTTCTCCATGAAAGCTGGAAAATCAAAGATAAATGGGAGTGGATGACTCTCCCAAGGACTCCCCAGGAAGTCAGTGGCAGAAAAAGAAGCAGCATGTCTCTAGCCCATGACTCTTTTGTAGCACATAGTACCTTGGCTCACTAGCTTTTAGTCAAAACTAAAAATGTGCTCTATCTTCCTTAAGTAATGTTTATATCATCCAAGGATTTCCTCCTACCTTATTAAGATAAATCTCAAAAAATATTATTTTTTCCAACAATTTAGATGTACTTTGATTTAGGTTTCCTGATCACCAATAAGGAAATGATAAGGGGAGCTCATACTTCTCAGTGGAGGAGGAGGAAAGATGCAATGTGGTCAATGACTTCTGATGGTAAGAAATATGAACAAGTTTGAGATTACAGTTGTAGAGTTCCTGGAAACTCCCAGGTCATCGCTTCTGAGCCTGCTTATCTTCTGAAGTAGGAATCTTGGAGATACCTAGTCGGTGCCAGAGTCAGAATTCTTTCTTACAGGCAGAGAGATTTGCAGGAATCAGGAGGGTCATGAGGCAGCAATATGTGTTACAGCCCTGCATCATTGAGTAATTGAGACAGTATATATACTAGGTGTACACAAATATAGCTAAAATGGGGCAGCAGAGTGGGGTCATGTCCTAAGCACATTTCACTGTAGAAAGGCCCTCCTCTCCCCCCAACCCTAACTCCCCGCAATACACAAAAAGATGCACATACATATACACACACACTATGGCATTTAACTCACAATAACAAATCTTTTAACATGTATTAATGTTAGAGAGACTGAACAACCTAACAAATTGAACACACCCATGAAGCAAACAAGAATACTTCAGAATTCTCCACTGATCCCCAATTCATTAACAGGGACTTAACAATGACCTTAAAGCACATTTGCTGGCACACCCAAACTTCTGTTATGGACTCTTCTCTCGTTCATCCTTTTAAGTCTAGACCAGAGTGTGTCAAATGTTAGTACACATAAAAATTACTTGTTATAAACATAAAACTATGTATACCATACTTTATAGAAAAATTTAAGATTTTCAAGGGCAATTTTGACCACACACAATTTTTCTTTTACACTTTAGACTTCGAAATCTGTGCTCCAAGTAAAATACAACTCCATCACCTCTGCAGGAGGAACCAGGGCTGGAAATGTGGAGGCATGACGTGGGAGTCTTACTATCCAGGTCGAGGTGTCCACATTTTGCCCATAATGTTGAGGGAATCATGAAGACTGTTGCACAAACAAGTGACATGGCAAAATGTGTTTAAGAAAACTAATCTGGTGACTTTGAAAGGGAGGTACTGGAAGAGTGAAGTTGAGGGGTAGGCTGGAAGGTTACCAGTGTGCAGATCATTTCACTGGTGTGGGCATGACATAAAGAGGCCCAAAATGGGGACAGTTGTAGAAATGTACAAGAAGCAAGCAAAGATCCTGATATCTTACTGTATATGTAATGTGCCATAGTTATTAAAAGCAGAGACTTTTACAGATCAGGATCAAATTCCAATTCCCGCCACCATCTACCTATGTGATCACAAACTTTGACTCAAACTCCCTCTGATGATTCAGCATCACCAGGCTGTTGGCTGTCCAGACATTTGGGTTGTCTATGAGAGGGTCCCTGGATGAGATTAATACTCGAACCTGTAGATTCAGGAAAGACATTGCTCTCCTTAATGGATTGTGCCTCATCCAATCAGTCTGAGGCCTGAAAAGAACAAAAAAGCCAAGTAAGAGTGAACTTTTCCTGCCTGACACCCTTAAGCTTGTTTATTACCCCAGCCTTGAGATCTGAAATGTAACACTAGTTCTTCTCGGGTCTTCAGTCTGCTAGTTCTCAGACGATAACTACATATCAGCTCTCCTGGGTCTCCAGCTTGCCAGATGCAGATCTTAGTACCTCTCAGCCTCCATAGTCACATAAGCCAATTCCTTATGATAAATATATTATATATATTACACTATATATATATGTGTGGGTATATATATGTATATATCCCATATGTGTATATATGTGTATATATCCCGTTATATATATATATAATCCCATATATAAATTTAATTTGTTCTATTTCTCTAGAGAACCTTGACTGATACACTCACTAAGCTACATTTTCTTTATATGTACAATAGGCTCTATAAATTTACTCACAACATTAATAAGAGGATTAAAAGGAAGCAAGGTTGGGGTGTCTATGTGGTGCATTCAGTTGAGCACCCAACTCTCAGTTTCATCTCAGGTCATGATTTGAGTTGTAAGATTGAGCCCCACATCAGGCTCCATGCTGAGCACAGTCTCCTCGAGTTTCTCTTTCTCCCTTTCTCTCTGTCCCTCCCCTCTGCTTGCACACCCTCTCTCCCTCTCTCTTTCTCACTCTCTGAAATAAATAAATAAATCTTTTTTAAAAAATGAAGTAAGGTGGGTTTGGGTAGCATTAAAAAAATGTGAATGGTGAAAACAGAGCTTTTGAAAAATTATGCTTGTGGAAGTGATGTGGAGTTACTTCAATGTATAGGTTTCTTATGTAGTAAACAACTCCTAAGAGTATGTGGGGTTTAGGGGAGAGAAGAGCAATCCAGGTGTGTGACAAGCATTTCCATGTACCCATGACTGTGCCCTGAACCATGCTTCAGGCTAAGAAGTTCTTCAAGATAATTACAGAAAGGTAGGAGGAAATAGCTTATGATTACATAATTACCTTACAAATCAAACTGTCGGTGAATCCTGAAGCTTCTGGAAGGGGTACCACTACCTAAGAGTGACCTCAGTTCAACAGAGTAGCTGTGGTGTCCCACCTACTGCCATGGATGGACTTGAGATCAAAATACAGTACTCGGTTCCAAACATACTTTTGTACGTGCCAAAGCATCCTTTTTGCTATAAAACTCCACCTTGAGAGACCTTCTATGAAATTCCCTAGTGAAGAATGAGATCTCTTGCTGCTTCCCTTACTTGGTGTCAGGGAGACATGAAGAACTACCTTGGACCCTCCCTTCTATTGGGATTTCCCATTGTCTTTGACATCACCTCTCTACTTTTACTCTATAATGACACTGGGGACTTCAACTAATATCTCCCAGGTTCTACACAAGGGACTCTCTATTATTCTTAGATTTACACAGTATATCTAGAGAGTCTTCTCATGCTCTTCCCCAAAGACTTGGCTGACTGGTAGACTCAGGGTCCGTACACCAAGGATATGCACCCTCTTCAGCCTACTGCTCTTACCACCATGCCTCCTCCTTTCCCCATCTCCCAGAGGCTTTACCAAGTCAACAGTGAGGAAAAGTATTACTTTCGCCAGTATTATTTCTCCCCAATGCTGGTACTACACACATATCACACATTTTCTCAATTGATTCCTCTGGGGGTTTCATTTTGATCCTTCAAACCAAGCTTTTAAAAATTATAAAGCTCAGGGTATCTGAGTGGCGCAGTTGGGTTAAGCACCCAACTCTTGGCTTCAGCCCAGGTTGTGATCTCAGGGTCTTGAGATCAAGTACTGCGTCAGGCTCTGCACACAGTACAGAGTCTACTTGAAATTCTCTCTATTCGTCCCCCTCTGCCCCTCCCACTCATGCTCTCTCTCTTTCTAAAATAAAATAACTCTTCTTTAAAAAGTTACAAAGTTCTCCTAAAATACCCAATCTGTAAAAATCTGATGCCCTGGCACTCAAGACCATTTCCTCAGCTTTAAAATATTAGAGTTGATCATTTTCTTGCTTCTCATACCTTGCATTTTCTGTAATAGCATTCTGCTGAGGATAGCGGCTCTCCCTGTAACTTGATCAGAGTACAGATAAAACAAAGGGTAGGAAAACCATGGAGTTTACTATCAAAATATCATACCACCACCAATAAAACACATATGATGTTTATCTTCAGGGTCCCACCCCACACTCCTTTCTTGTTTGTCCTACTTGCTCCTCATCTCCCTTGCCAAATACCATGTATCTTCATGATCTTGCCTAACTTCTTTAGAGCAAGATCCTGCTACCTTAGTTGACCTTTAAGTGCAACTGGCTGAAAAGGCTAGAACACTTCCAAAGTGATTAGCATTTTAATAGTAACCAAACACTTGAGCCATAAATAAAGCCTAAATCTATGGTAATAGAATTTTCAGCATCAGTTAGCCCCTGAATGGACATATTTTAGACCAAAGAGTCTTCTTGGAATTCTAAAATTATACCAATAGGCAATTTTTTCCCCACCAGACATGTTAACTAAATGTTAGAAGAAATCTTGCCACCTCCCCCCAACCCTGGCCAGTTCATTATTTCAAGTCCTTTTTTTAAATGACATATAAGAACAAAATTGTACACAGCCCACTCAAACAGTGCTAAACTGAACTCAATTAAAATATCAGAAACAGAAGTACAATTGTGACTTATATGGTGTTACATTGGAAGAGAAGTCACTACACGAGAACCTGCGGGGGGGGGGTCAGTTTTCTCTAAAGACTTCATAAAACAACCATTAAATTATGCAGGAATTTCATGGTTGGGAAAGATTTCAAAAAACTACAAAAGAACTGGTTTATAATATAATACTATGTTGGTACATTGGAGAAATAGTCTGAAATCAATACAGTGAAGGTCAGATAAGAAAGAATATGGAATACAGCAAAGATACAAAATGAACAATCATATGGAACATTTAAGCTAAGTCACAGTCACAAAAATGATGGTTCATTCAGACTGCAGTGAGCATAGATCAATCTGGAATGTTGCCTTTCTCCCATCCTTAAGGGGCAAATGCCTTTGAGAAGTATTACAAATAGAAATATTAGAGGCCCCATACACATAATATTTTTGGAGTATTATATATACTGTTTCCAAAACAATATCCAAAAGAGAAATTAAAAGGACTCTAAGAGTGAAAGCATTCAGGATAGAGAGAGCAAAAATAGTTTTTGAAGTGTTTGAACTGAAAACCTCTGAAGCAAGAAAGTTTAATAAGGATTTTGGGTTTCTGCCCATAAGAACAGTGAATGCGGACCAACATAACTCTTTTATAAAGTGCAGCTTGCCATCATTTAAAAAAAAAAAAAAAGGATGAGGGTATGAATGAGTCGAATTTGGAGAGGGATTTTCTTAAATAATATGATGAGATTATAGTCTTAAATTTTAGATTAATGAAATGTTAAGCCAGTGAATAATTTAGCCAGTGAATGAGTAGAAAAAGACAATAAATAAAAATGATATTCTAGTACAATGTAACCCTTTTGGAGCATTAATAAAAATTATACTTTAGGAGGGAGGAGGATATGGGAGTTGCTGTTGGAAGGATATAAAGTCTCCATTGTGAAAGATGAATAAATTCTAGAGGTCTGCTGTATAACATCATGCCTATAGTTAACAATACTATATTGTGCACTTAAAAGTTAGTCAAGAGGGTAAATCTCACGTTAAGTATTCCTAGAACTAAAAAAAATTACACTCATGATGGCAGTGTGGGGAAATAAAACTGGTAATATTTAAACACCAATTAACTAATTAAATACAGTCAATTTTTCCCAGTCTCAAACATGTTCATGAAAAGCAATAGAACATATGAGATATTACTTCCAGAAGTTAACAAAGGGTGTGTTTTGAATATTACTGACTGCCCAATACCATGATGATCAGACTACTAAAATAATATTAATGATAGAGTGCTAGCTTACATTTGTGTGATGCTTCTCCATTACCAAATCTCTTTCATTTTGGCTTTACCTAGGTACCTCACACCATTAATTGCCCACAGACCCCCTTGTCCTCCTAAACTCTGTTCTATGCTCCTCATTGATGATACTTTGTGACCATCGCTACCAATGAGGTTAATCAGCATTGGTTGATGCCAACGTATCCTACAAGTTCTGCTCCTTGTCGATGACATGAAAAAAATGTGCTATTTGATTCTCAAATCAAGTTGTGCGATTACATGAAAAAAATGCTAATTATATTCTATGAGGTGCTACAAGTCCTCAAACAAAGTTAACCTTAATTTTTAAAATGAATCCATATGCTACATTCCCACTACTGTTGTACTGTAAAGGATGAATAGGGGTGGTCATAATGTGAACAAAGGAAAAGGCATCAGGATCACTGAGCAACAGTGCATCACAGTTCTGTGGAAGAGTGCTTCAGTCAAGGAGATTCTTTTAAACATAACTAGAAAAAAAAAAAGGTAGGTTTAGAATAGTTTGTCAAGGGTTGATGAAGGGGAGGTGAGCAGGAGATGGACTAGATGGGTGATGGGGATTATGGAGGTCACTTCTTTGTGAAGAGCACAGCTGTTGTATGGAAGTGATGAATCACAAAAGTATACCCCTGAAACCACTAGTATACCATACACTAACTAACCAGGATTTAAATAAAAGCTTGAAACCAAAATTAATTAATTAATTAAGGCCTATCATTTGTCCATCACTGATCTGGGTGCCATGGAACTCCCCAAAAAGCCTCTGCCTTCAAGAAATACAATTCCAATTGGAAATATGAGAATAACAAAATTAAATTAGAAAACTAGGAAAGGTAGTACATACTTATATGTAAACCATGTGGTATTCAAAACTCATACTGTGGACGTTTAGAATGGGGGAGCCCCATGGGGACTGTAGTAGCTTAAGATGTGGAAGACCATCATTTGTAGGGCAGAGGCAAGCAAGAGGGGCTCCCTGGTGAAAAGATCAGAGCACATCATCAAGTAAGGCATGCAGAGACGCACACAGCAGGTAAGGTCTCCTGGAGAAGAGAATATCTGAATAGAACAGAAATGTCTTCAGAAAGCGAAGATGGTAGCATTTTGGAGAGTCGCGAAAACCTCACAGTTGGTTTGGGCCTGGTACAAGTGAGAAATAGCTGTAGGTTATTAAGTGAGGAAATACCATGATAAAAGCATTGATAAAGGATGCTAAGTCTCCTAAAAGGATTTTTCAAAGCTCTGAATCATGCTGTTGGTCTAGTCAGAGTGTCATGGTATGAACTGGATGAAATCACCGTAGCCTCAAGGCCTGAGAATAGCTTCCGGGTCAACCACAGGTGACCTTTTTGCATCAAGATAATATTGATAGAACACCATCAATGGATACATGCTTTGGGTTATTTTTATGCTAAGGGATGTCTTAGTAGTACACCCAGGTAAAAGCAAGTCTTCTTACTTAGGATACCCCCTTCTACACTGGTATCTTGCAAATCAGTGACTCTTTGGCCACCTGAAATCCATTATCTACTGCAATCCTGGCAATCATTCTTTAACTTGGGAATTTATGGAGACAACATGTCTCCAACAGGTGGGGAATGACTAAAGCCCCATAAAGAGAACTAGAAATTATAATGCAGTTATTAAGCACATTTATATAAACCAAACTGAAAATAATGTATAGTAACGTGCAATTCTCCACCAAAAGGGCCCAAGGGCAGGAATTTTGCCCAGTTCATATTTCTCTTTATCTACGTACCTTTTTTAAGCTTCCCCCATATGTTATAATTCCATATGCTACAGGTGTCACTGAATATGCACAAAACTGTCTTTAGACAGACTCTTCATTGATTTTATTGTTAGGAAAACAGAACTTGCCTTCCACATCCACTGCAAAGTCTCCTGGTAGGGAAAGGCTTCCATTGGATTTTTCATGCTGCTGCAATTCAGTTCTCTGATTGTCGAACTCTGCCCATTAATCAACCTACCTCTCTATTCTGCCTGAACTGTAGCAATTAGGGTTTTCATGAGCCTTCATACTGATACATCTTGGCTTCCTGAAGGTGTTTCCAGTATATTCTGTTATTCTTTCTGCAGTCAGACATCACCTGCTCTACACATCTCTGCATTCCTTACTTGATTTACATTGATCCATTCTCCAACCTTCTCTCATTTTAGCTCAAAGAGTAACTTCCAGATTAAAATCCAAACTTAAAAACCAGTCCTCTGGTAGACAGAAACATCAGATTTTTTACTTCATATGTTAATATTATTAAACATTTTTTCTGGCTATAAAAATCAGGGTTTTATTGCTCTAACCATTTCATATCCAGTGTAACACAATAAAACTGTTTTGCCCTCCCTTTCAAAGGCAAAGGTTTGTAGAATGCATGGAGTACTTTGGAGTCAAATATGCAGCCGATCACAGCTGTCTCCTTAGCAACAGACTGATTTACCCATCAAATTGCCATATGGGCTAACAAATGACCCATAATGTGTTTTTCAGGCACTATACAAATTCTAACAGAGAATTCAATGGCTCTAGACATTTTAACTGAAAAAGAAGAAGTCCATTTGCCTACATGTTTATTTACCAAAGGAGTATCCAAAAATCTCCTCCATTCATTCTTTATGGGATACTCATTGAGCAACTATTACGTGCAGAGCACTGTAGCTAAAAATGCCTCCAGTAAACATTCTATCCTAAGCTAAGAAAGGACCAGACTCAGAATTATTCCCCTGACATCACTTACCTCCATGAACATACACTAAAAAAAAGAAATGATCACTTAAAAAGAGTAAATCAGGGGCACCTGTGTGGCTCAGTGGGTTGAGGCTCTGACTCTTGGGTCCTGGTCTCAGTGGGTGGGGCTCTGCTTTGTCTTCTTGACCTCTGCTTGATTGGTGGACACGGAGTCTTCTTGGGGATTCTCTCCCTGGGCCCCTCCCCCAATTTGCACTCACTCATGCTCTCCCTCCCTCTCTCTCTCTTTCTCTGAAATCTTTAAAAGAGAGAGTAAATGATATGTAGACAGAGTCAATTATAAAAAGGGCACTTCAGTGAAAAAAAGGGAAAAGGTGAAATAGAGGGGGCCGTCCTATTCTTGAAAACACCACCGGTCTACCACTTTACTTTTTTAAAACTAATGTTTTCCACGTGACCAAGGACAAATCTCAGTTATAAGCAAGATGACAACAGTAAGAAGCCAACATAGGAAAACTGAGTTTGAAGACATGGTAACAAAAAATGGAAATCCTCACGGCATATGTAAATTTCATAGGCTCTTCGGTTTGACAATTCAGCCCCTCAGAAGTTTTTTATTTCATTTTAGGCATCATAAACAAGTTGCTCTTGAAGCTCTCAATTGTTAATTGGTCCACTTTAAAATGAAGTTATGCTCTCTGTTCCTTAAAGCTGGCTCTCTACTTGAAATGCATTAGTATTCATTTTTAAATGTTTAATCACATAAAATTTTATTTCAACCTCAGTAATTTAGCCTGGAAAGTTTCTAGTTGATGAAAATGTCAAATGCAAAAAGATAGGAATGTTTAATTAGTTAAGTACCTTAAGTTTTTGACAAATACTGAGTGGACTTGTTGAACACTTGCTGCCAGAACACAAGAGTTTTATTAAAAATAGAAACAGAGAAAATCAGCCTCCCTGAATACATAGTCCCCATGGTGTAGGTCAAGCCTCCACATTCCTTATGTCTCATTCTGAATCTCTTCTTCCTGAAGGGAAGGGTCACTATTTTTTTTTTTTTAAGATTTTATTTATTTATTTGACAGATAGATCACAAGTAGGCAGAGAGGCAGGCAGCGAGAGGAAGGAAAGCAGGCTCCCTGCTGAGCAGAGAGCCCGATGCGGGACTCGATCCCAGGACCCTGGAACCATGACCTGAGCCGAAAGCAGAGGCTTTAACCCACTGAGCCACCCAGGTGTCCCGGGAAGGGTCACTCTTTTATTCTGTTTGCTTTTACTAACAGTATATTTTAAAAACAACAGCAAAACAAAAACAAAATACCAAGAGAACTGAAGAAAGGCAGAGTGTTAGAGGGAGCTGAGCACATGACTCTAAATTAACTCATTTTCACTCTTTTAGTCTATGTTTCCTCAACAGCAAATGTAGGAGATTGAATTACATGATCTTTTCGATGCTTTCCACTCATTCATTCCATGAATTCAATTTGTGAGGTTGTCTGACCTCCTCTCTCTCTCCCTCCCTTTCTTCCTTCCCCTCTTCCTTCCTTCCTTCTTCCTTTCTTACCATCTTTCCTTTCTTCCTTCCTGGGAAATACTTTGGAGAAAAAGTGCCTCAATTGATTTTTTTTTTCCTTATCATTTTCATAACAGCCTTATTGAAATATATTATACAATTAACTCATTCATCAACTGATTTTCAACCATATTTTTAAGTTAGCCATGAAAATATACTCCACACCTTCAGCATGGTACCTTTCAAGATGCTTGTAGTCCTATAGAGAAATGGTAGGAAACCAGAAGCCATCTCAGTGCCCATATGAAGGGAGCAAAATGTGGTGGCTTTACTTAACCAAAAAGTTTCATGACACTATGTTTGGGTTGAGTTGAATCTGACTCAGAACTCTCTCCTAATAGCCAAACACATATTTCTTCCTGGCTCCTGGAAATTTCCACCTGTATATTCAGAAACATTAAATTCAATCTCTCAAAACCAACATCACTTCAAAACTACTTTCCCTGCACCACCAACCAGTATCTTTGTTCACAGCACTGTTACCCATCTAATTCCATGTACTGGGGGGCGAGTACCCATGCTTGAGGGGTGCCTCTCCTTCAACACCTACTCTGAGTCAGTCAGTAATGGACTCAACCACTATCTAAACAAATCTTTCATCTTCTCCTCTTTCATGGATTTCATGAGCTGCATTTATCATCTTGCATCAAGGTATTTGTTTTTAAGTTCCGTGTGTACGCCATGCACCAGGAATGGCCATCGGTGTACCAATGGATGAAAGTTTACTGCAAGCTTTGCTGTGAAATACAGGAGAAGGTGGGGGGGCGGTGTCAAGACTCAGAGAGGAGGACCCTTAGCTCTTCTTCTTTGCTCCTGCTTTTATTGGTCCTTCAGGATAATCACAAATCCTTATCACTGTTTCTCAAGCAGGTGATGTGTGACAAAGGGTCTTACAGAAACTGGAGGATCTGTTTACAAGAAAAATAAGATATGCTAATCTGCATAGTCTGCTAAACATAGCCTCAGGGACAATGTAGGCATCTCTCAGATCACTGGGCAGCGGTTTGGGCTAAGAAAGCCTGCAGGGAAGGCAACTAAGCCTCTGGGGAATCCAACGCAGAGCCTCAGCATTCCAAATGCCCACACCCTTCTCCAAACCTTCCTTCACCCCCAGCGGCCTCCAGGTTACATTTTAGCAAGCCAGGTATTATGGCTGAGTTCATGCTCTACATTAACCCCAACGTGCGTGCGTGTGTGTGTGTGTGTGTGTGTGTACCCTTGTTGAATTGAAGAACCCATGAAATCTAGGTGTGTGTCTCTCTTGAGTCTCAGTCCTGAGCACCTTGCGTGACACTTGGCGCATAATGGCTGCTCAGTTAAGTTGAGTTTCACTCTCCTAACTAGTTGATGAACTAAGCTGTATTAACTCTTTGTGAGTTGATACTTCCTAAAATGAGTTTTAAATTTTCTGAAGCTTAAAAGATAGAGCTTAAATTTCCCAAATAATGGGATACTCACATCTACTCTACCTCTAACATGTATTATTTTCTACATTTGAATAATCAGTCCCTCGCCAAACTACTTATCTTTTAATTCAGTCTCTGTAACTATGTCCCCCAGCTATGACTGCATTATTTTCTGTCGGTTGGAAACAGAGCTAGCTCCGGAGCAAGGGGACTTCATCCCCTAGGAAACAGCACATTTATCCCAGCCCAAATCCTACAAACGTGTGTTCTCTACTTGCCAGGAAAACAAGTTATGTGTAAAGTTCTTCTGAGGCTTCCTCTTCCCACAGAATAGCACCTAAAGGAGGTGATAGAATGCAGGAACATGTGGCATTATGCTTGGAATGTTTCTCTGCCTAATTGGCCTGAATTTACGAGGACATAATAACCCTCTCTATCCATTTTCAAATCCAGGCAGCGTTATAAAATAAGGCTGAGTAATATTCAGGCTGCTTTGCTTTATGGGGATCTTTACAGCAGGAACATGTTGCACACAAATGCACGGGGTATGCACAGATGTTTGCCTTCATTTATACTTCTCAGGGCAGCAGCGACAATATGATTGCAGTTTGGGCGATATCATTAAGAATCACACTTGGACTCACTTTGTGACATTAAAAGGAAATGTGTTTCTTCCCACTTCCAATTTATTTTCAAAGTTAAGATCTAAGCTGGCCAATAGGTGACCACCTCTCCCTTTCCAAGCTCTTTGTCTAAATCGTTGATTGTATTTGCTTTTACATTCTGGTCTCCAGGTTTCTCTGCTGTTTTGTATTTTAAATAGCTAATCAGCTCCAGGAGCAGAACATTACTGCTGTTCAGGGCCTGCCATTTTTTTCCTTACTGTCTGGTTACGTGAATTAATGCTATAATATTCTGGATGCCATTACATTATGCTAGAACAATCCATCCTCTGCTGTAAGGACCAGCAGAGAACAGTTTGTAAGTAATATTGTACTTTCCTGATTCAATAAGTGGGTAATTTGTTCCAGTGAGCAAACTCGGATGACTTTTCTATTATAAAAATAAATGGAATAAGATACTCACCTGGCTTTTCAGGACTCTACTGTGAGGTTTGAAATTTTAAAAGATATTAAGAAAGGTAAGGAGGTAAAGACTCTGGAAAATAATGCAGGATGCCCCGATGACTTCTCAGGTGGTAAAGGGTTTGGTTATTCTACTTTGTCATCTGCTGGGCTCCTTATGGTAGATCCTTCGACAAGCCAACATTCGGTGTAAGACAGAAAGAACCAGAGCCTACCTAATGTGGCCACACTTACCAAAATCATTGCCAGTGAAGAGGGCCTCCTGAAGAATCTTTCTTGTACAGGCAGGCCCATATTTACTAACATTTGAAAATCCAGAACATATCTGGAAACTTGGAGTCTCACAAAATACTAATTTTCTACTTTCTCTTCTAAAATCCTATGCCAGGCACTCATTGATCTAGCAACATACTTAGCTATAATTATACATTCACCTGCTCTATTCAGTCACATAAATTGGTTTTTTTAATATTTTATTTATTAATTTGTCAGAGAGAGTGCACATACAGGCAGGGAGAGAGGCAGAGGCAGAGAGAGAAGCAGGCTTCCCTGCTTCGATATGGAGCTTGATCCCAGGACCTGAGTGGAATCATACCCTGAGCTGAAGGCAGAAAGTTAACCAACTGAGCCACCCAGGCATACAAACTGCTTTTTACAATTACTTTAAACCAGAGTTTTACCACCTCTGCACCACCAGCACTTGGGACTAGGTAATTTTTTGCCACAGGGGCTCTCATATGCATTAGGCTGTTCACACCATTGCTGGTCTCTACTCATTGGATTCCACCAGCACCTCCCCACAGTCAGGACAACCAAAACTGTTTCTACACATTGCCATTTTCCCCAGGCAGACAAAAATCACCCCCGGTTGAAAACCATTTTTTAAATAAAACCAGTTCATTTTTTAATGGGAAAAAAAGTCTCTAGTACTGCACAACTCCCAAGAGGCAAGTGTGAAATCGTGGGATGACAGGTAAGGTGAACGCATGGGTTTGGAATCAGCCTGCTGAGGGTTTAAAAAGTCTCCTGATCTGTTAAAAGGAAAAAAAAAGCCTATACCAAACCCTGCTTTTACAGAATCTGAAAGGTACCATATGCAAAGTAGTAGCAAGGTGTCTAGAGCATATCAGCTATTCAAAAAGGAGTAGAGCTGTTTGATTATTAGCAAATGAAACAGTTAAATCTCACTTTCAAGGTCAAGATCATCTTTGGGGTCTATGTTGTGGTTCATCATCACTGAGAAATGACAGTGGTATGGAATGTTGGGCTGAATTTATACTAATCCCAGGATATTCTCTCAACTTAATTTCTACATCAATTTATTTTACCCCAAGAGAAAGCTGGCAACTGCCCTTATGGTAAGACCTATGGTAGGCCTGTAGATTATTGACAAGAGTTTCAAGCAGGCACCTGATGTATCCCTTCCAAGCAGGAGAGCAGGGCCAGTCATCATCAGGGAAGTGCTAGCAAGCCGTGGTCTGAGGAAGAGCAAAGGGTCTCTGTGACTGGACCCAACAAAGAAGAAGATTCTTTGCAGTTCCTTTAGAAAGGTGATTCCCGGGGAGGAGTCAAGATGGAGGAGGAATAGCAGGCTGAGATGCCATCAGGTCGCAGGAGTTCAGTTAGATAGTTATCAAACCATTCCAAGCACCTACAAATCCAACAGAAGATCTAAGAGAAGAAGAGCAGCAATTTCTAGAAACGGAACGTGATTCCTTAGAGTCTGGGTTAGCTCTCGGGAGATCTGCTACCCACTGGCAGTAGAGTCTGAGGCTTGGGTGTGCAATGGGATCAGTTCACTGGAACCGGCAAGGTCGTGTCTTGAAAGAACAGGCAGTGACCAGAATAAGAAGGTGGAGATGGAGGAAGGAGCCAAAGCTTACAGACAGGAACAACTTGGCCACCTCCAAACTAGCAGTAGCATTATTTCCTGTCCCTTCATAGGTTTGACCTCAAAAAGTTCTTCCTTTTGGGGCGCCTGGGTGGCTCAGTGGGTTAAAGCCTCTGCCTTCAGCTCGGGTCATGATCCCAGGGTCCTGGGATCGAGCCCCGCATCGGGCTCTCTGCTCAGCGGGGAGCCTGCTTCCTTCTCTCTCTACCTGCCTCTCTGCCTACTTGTGATCTCTGTCAAATAAATAAAATCTTAAAAAAAAAAAAGGGGGTCTTCCTTTTGGTTGAGGAAGTACATGGGAAGGTGCCTGTAGAAACCTGGGCTTTGCGTTTAGGAGGAGCTGAGGTTAAGCAGCATCTGTTTGTGTGGGGAGGACAGAGGCTGTGACTGAATAACACGCTCACAATTCTTACTCAGCTCCCACACTCAGCTAATCAACACATTGAACAAATGAAACACGTCCTGTATTCTCTTTCCTTCTGACCCTCTCAGACTCGATCTGCAGGGCTTCTTCTTCCCATACCCCTGCTTGAAAACCCAGGCAAGCTCCACAACCTAGCCACATCCATTTTGATAACTAATTGTTGTCCTTTATTTTGGTCCCTGAAGAGTCACTGTTGACTAAGAAGAATTTTTGTGCAATGCCCTATTAAAACTCCAAACCTGGTTCCAGGTTCAGCTCAAGCCTGCTGGCAGCTGGAAGCTATAGTTAGTCTGGAACATTTCCTAATGGAAATATCTGAAAATTCCTCTACAGAAGATATGGGGAGAAGAGGGTAAAGAGATAAGAGTACAGAAAATGTCTTTCCTCATTAGAATTCTCTGGATTTACATCTGCCTGGCTGTGGCTTTAAGACTGTCTCTCTCGGGCACCTTGGGTGGCCTCTCACTCACCACTTCCTGCCACAGTGATAGAATTCCTGCTGGCCCTACTTACCTATCTGCCCCCCACCCCCCGCCACTGCCAGAGTCCCAAGTCTCTGTAGCCCCCTTCCTCACAGACTTTCTTTTTGGGGGATCCTTTGGCTGCCAGGAAGTCCTCTTCATAGAGTCCCTGCAAGAAGACCTTAGACTCCTGGCATGCTGGCTCTCCATGACCAAAATTGGTCCCTGGGAAACACACAACTGGAGCCCATGATTGGTGGGAATGCAGTGTGGTCCTGAACTTCAGGTTCTACACCACAGCTGCTGCCCACTTTGTTCTTTAGGTTCCCGAGGCAAGATTCAGCCTGTAACCTACCTCCACTGGAGAAGATACAGAAAAGCTCCCCAAGAGTTTCCTTGTAGCCCTTCAAATGGTGTTCTTGAAGCCCCTATAATTAGCCTTGAGGTTAGGAAAAAGTACAAATACCTAAAATTCTCTAATCTTCAGCACTCCCAACCTCTACAATGTTAATCAACTTAGAGTGATAAGTGGGCTAGGGGACAAGGGTCAAGTCCCATATAAGGATACTCTGGAATCTCATCTTGGAATGTGTGGAGCAATCAGGCCTGGAACTCAGCCAAAACTGAGAGGAACGTTCCCACAACTACATCTCTGCTAAGACTAGAGATAGATTTAAAGTTGTTGGAGATAGGTAGGTATGTTTAAGGCCCTCACTGGGCTTCTTAGTGCTGTACTGCTGTCCACAGAGACACTGAGGTGTTCAGAATAGGCAAGGGCAGGGAGATCTATTTGACCCCTGTTCTAGGACCAGGATGCTTGAAGGAATGAGTCACTTGTCATCCATACCTTATCATGGGTGCCAACAGAAAGTCATTGAAAGAATCCTAACTTATTTCTAAACTACTAAAACATCAGAGATGAAAACGCCACACGTCATGGTTGTCAGTTTGGCTCCTGCTAGGCAGGCTCTCACCTCATTTGAGGAGAGGCCACTTGAGCATTGCTTCGAGGTTTTTCTACTTGAAGTTAAGAAAACCAGAATCCCCTCTAACTGGAGGATAAGATACCACCTCCAAAATTCTCTAAAACTTCACAATAGCATTAGATCTTTAAAAGAGATCTTTGAAAGATTGCCTCCAACTGAGAAATAACACAGTGAGTACTTGACAGACACTTGGTTGTGAAGTCTTAGGAAGGAAGATCCCATGTCACAGATGCTACTGAGGAAACCCCCTCCAGAAGGGAGACTCTAAATCCAAATAGGCTGATAGGACTTGGAGTCAAGCCTTAAGAAGCAAAAAGAAAATGTAATAAGAGACAGAGTTTTTTTGTTTTTTGTTTTTGTTTTTTCCTGCCGCCATAGGACTTCAGCTTGAGCAGACACAAACCAAATGTCCTTACTGCAACAAGGAAAATACACTGTCCTCTAAGATAGTGTCATAGCCTTGCTAATAGGAGAAGTGTTCTTCCAATCATAGAAAATTAGGCTGTGTAGGTTATGAAAAAAATTAAAGTTTCTAGAGATATGGTAATTTGTCAGGTTCCCTAGAAAGATAAACAGCGGCCCCACCCAACAACGGGTAGGAAGATGTGAAAACAACTTGAGGGCCGACCTGTATCATCATTCCTTGACAGGATCCCATTCTTTATCCAGACCCTCTGGAAGTGTTTAGAGTGGACCTTGGGGTTTCTCTGACCACAGTCAGGGCTGCACTTACCATGAAGATTCAGAAAAGAGCCCCGAAACTCCACCTGCGTCCAGCTGGACTTTATCAAGGACCCTCTTAGGAAAGTCCAGACCTGAAGAGGCTTCACTTTTATCAAACAGCAAAAATCTATATTAGCTGACATGTCAACCACCAAATATGATAAGTTATAGATCGTTGTACTATAACAAGTTTTAACATTTTTTAAAGATGTATTTACTTACTTATTTATTTATTTGAGAGAATGGGGGCATGAGATAGAGAGAGAGAGAGAGAGAGAGAAAGCACCTAGCAAGGGGGACGAGCAGAGGTAGAGGGAGAAGCAAACTTCCCACTCAAGAGGGAACAAGATGTGGGGCTTGATCCCAGCACCCCAAGATCATGACCCAACCTGCAGGCAGTATCTTAACCAACTGAGCCACCTAGGTGCCCCTAGTTATAACATTTGCATACATCCCTTGTGAGAGTGTCTTAATCCTAACTGCATCCAAGAGAGACTCATGACTTTGAAGGTGTGAGAGGGCAGTGATGAGTGTGAGAAAGTACGAGAACACTCTGCACATTAGCAAAGGCAACTTCTATTGCCCCTAAACCCTAAAAATCGCCTTTATTCAGACCCATGCCATTATAATCCCAATATGATATCTCCATTGATACTTGACTTTGCTATAAATTCATAAACCTCAATTATATCAGGATACTTTCAGTTCTTTGGGGCCATCCCTCTCCAACATATTGGAAAGGTATAACCTCCTCATTCCCTTTTGGAAATTGCAGAAACTCACAACACATAATATCAGAATACACATAGTCTCACTAATGGCAGGCTCTTTCATGGTCCTTATTGAAGGACCAAAGCTGGAAAGTGGAGATTTATTAGCTAACAGTTATGCTGAGAGGGACTAGAAAGGTTTTGGATTTCCAACAGACCTAAATTTCTTTGCCCCAAACACACCCTCTGTGCTTTATATTCGGTAGTAAAATATGTGATCGGTGTGCTGTGAAGACACACAATTTCCTGTCCATCTGTGCTGGGCTACCAATCATTGCCCACAAGCTCAGACTGTGTCACCCTCAAAGATAAATAGTGCTTCATCTGAGAAAGGCTGCCACAAGCCCTAAAGCATGTGGGTATTTGAATAAGAACAGAGTGGTAAAATTTTAATTTAGAAAAGGGGCTAGGGAGTCAGTCTTATAGCCTCCATAGGTAGAAAACAGAAGAGAACTCACTGGGATTCCCAAATAATTTTTAACCAGCTGCCCCATTTAATGTAGTGAGCCCTCAGAATTGCTCCTGAATCACCCAGCCTTCTTTACTTCCTGCCATTAGTGAGACTATGTGTATTCTGATATTATGTGTTGTGAGTTTCTGCAATTTCCAAAAGGGAATGAGGAGGTTATACCTTTCCAATATGTTGGAGAGGGATGGCCCCAAAGAACTGAAAGTATCCTGATATAATTGAGGTTTATGAATTTATAGCAAAGTCAAGTATCAAAAAATGTTGTTGGTGTTTGGTAAGAATTACATTAAATCTGTAAATTGCTTTGGCTAGTATGGACATTTTAACAATATTGATTCTTCCAAACCATAAGCATGGAATATCTTTCCATTTGTTTGCAGTATCTTGTAGTTTCTTTCATCAGTCTAGTATAGTTTTCAGAATACAGGTCTTTTAGCTCTGTGGTTAAGTTTATTCCTAAGTATTTATTTTTGGTACAATTGTAAATGGAATTGTCTTCTTAATTTCTCTATCCGCTATTTCATTATTAGGGTACAGAAGTGCCACAGATTTCTGTATATTCATTTTGTATCCTGAGATTTACTGAATTCATTTATCAGTTCTAGTCATTTTTGGTGGAGTCTTTTTGGGGTTTTACATATATTATCATGTCATCCGCAAATAGTGAAAGTTTTACTTTTTTCTTTATAAATGTGGATGTCTTTTATTTATTTTTCTTACCTGATCATTGTGGCTAAGACTTCCAGTACTATGTTGAATAAATGTAAGAATGGTCATCCTTGTCTTGAGTCAAGAAAGGCTTTAAAGGGGAGATAGTAATATAAAGTAGGCATCAGTGTATTAGATTGAGAGAGAAAAAAGGATTCATTTCAGGAGATGAGGGAGAGAGCTGAGTCTAATCTATTTATAGTGTAAGAGTTGCTTACAACAAAATTGAATTGACATTTACAACAAACTGTTGTAACTGCAGAATTGTTGTTGAACTGCAGAATTGCAGAGGAGTCACTAAAATAATACTATTCCAAGACTTAAGAGACTCTGGCCACTTCTCAGTGTCATCAATGTTATTAAATATGATGTAACATGCCTACCTTCTGGACCTTTCCTTAACTGTTAAATGAATAGATTAAATTGAAGAAAATAAATATAAAATTTTACTTGGCAAATTACAACATTACCCTTACCTGCATCAAGAGATAAAGACTATTTTTTATCAGTTTATCTTTTTTTTTTCAATTTTTCACAGAAGTAAAACAATCCCAAATTTTGTATGGAACCACGAAAGACCCCAAATAGTTAAAACCATCTTGAGAAAGAAGAACAAAGCTGGAGGTATCACAGCCCCAGACTTCAAGGTATACAACAAACAATGTTTGAGGACATTATGCTAAGTGAAATAAATCAGTCACAAAAAGACGAATACCATAGGATTCCATGTATATGAGATATCTAAAGTAATCAAATTTATGGAAACAAAGTGGAATGGTAGTTGCCAGGGGAGGAGAAAGGGGGGAAATGAGGAGCTGTTATTTAATGTATATAGAATTTCAGTTTTGACAGATAAAAAATAATATGGAGATCATATAACTGTGAATTTACTTAACACTACTAAATGATACACTTAAAAACGTTTAAGATGTTAAATCATATGGGTATTTTATCACAATTAACTTTTGTTTCAAAAATGCATAGTAGCAGAGATGTAGAGAACTTTAAGAGACTAGCCCAAGGGTTTTTTTGTGTCACACTAATTCTCAGTTCCTTTAAAGACTTACCTAACTCCCCATTTGCTCCAAGAGGACAGACATATCTAAAGAATCCCAACCCACAATAATCTTTCCCATTTCAGTATTATATATGGCACCTAAGGATTTTGAATGATGTCCATCCCAAATCCAACCTCTGTATCAAAGTCTTTCCATGTCATCTTCATGCCCTAAGAACACCCTAGTACCAATCTATAAAACTATGAGATTCCAAGGAGACAAGATTAAGGAAGGGGTTTTACTAACCTCACCAAAAAAAAAAATTAAAAACAATAGTACCAAAACACTTGTTAGTAAGACATTCCAGTTTGGGGCACCTGGGTGGCTTAGTGGGTTAAGCCTCTGCCTTCAGCTCAGGTCATGATCTCAGGGTCCTGGGATGGAGCCCCGCATAGGGCTCTCTGCATGGCAGGGAGCCTGCTTCCCCCTCTCTCTCTGCCTGCCTCTGCCTACTTGTGATCTCTCTCTGTCAAATAAATAAATAAAATCTTTAAAAAATAATAATAAAATAAAATCTTAAAAAAAAGATCCATTCTCTTAAAAAAAAAAAAGACATTCCAATTAAATGAGGAACCATTTAATCATCCAGCTATTAACACAACTTCAACTTCCCAACGTTCTATTTTTTGTGACACACCTCAAGCCCCATATTCTCTACAAAACTGCTTATTTCCTTCCTCCCTACAAATTGTGTTGCTATATTTAATGCCGGTATTGAAAGTCCTACAAAATGACATATTCCTTTAGGTTATAGACATTGCCTTAAAAATCACTGTATCTCTACCACACCCTCAAGCATTTCATGAAGTGTCCTACATATAGATACTACTTGATTTATGAAGTCAGTTCCTAGGTTTTCCCCTCACCCACTTGTCGTGAGAACTGTTTCAACTCTCCCAGATTCCTCTCCAAATTTCACTTGCTTAATGAAGCCATTCCAAAAAGACAGTGAATAGGACTTCAGGGACATAACAATGAAAATTGAAAGAAGCTGCCGACCATATCACTTTAGTATAAATCATTTATCCTCCACTGGGTACTTTTTATCCTTGCAATTTGTCAGTCTTACCTTGATTGTCAGCTCATGAAGCTCAGATTACATCTTTATATGCATTTCTTCATCTGGAGCTGGATAATTGATATCAGTTATATATTTACTTTAACTCACTGTAAAAATTTCTCATGCCCCTATCTCTGGACACCTTGTGCTTGTATATTCAGTATTATCTGGTAATACTGGATGTTGGCAGTGTGAGGAATAGGGGAAAAGAGAATCAACTGGATATTTTAGCTTAGTTTTATTAACTCTGTAATTAAGAGCATTTATTGATTTTAGGTCTCAATTTCTCCATTTATTAAAAATAATAAAAATAATAACAAAAGGGATCTCTAAATTCACTTCCTCATTCAAGTTTCCATTAAACAGAGCCAAAACCATGTTAATTAAATAAAAGTTTATATCTCTCTTATGGTCCAGAGGAAGCCAGTCTAAAGCAAATAGGATGGTCCTGCCCTACCTAACAGACGGCTTCTATCCTGAGTCCAAGTGTCTTTTCAAGCTGCCACCATTAGGTCTGTACCCCAACCAGATGGAAGGTGAAAGGTCAAAGGCAGTCCATACCCATTCCTTTTATGATCATGATCTGGAAGTAGCTCTTTGGCTCAAATCCCCTTGGCCAGAACTTGATCACATGGCCATGAAATGGAAGATGGAAAATGTAGTCTTGTATAAGGGTGCCCAGCTAAAACTCAGGTGCACTTTCATTAAAGAAACAATGAGTGTTTAATTCAGTACTAAGTGTGAACAAGAATGTTAAGAACTCTGAAGAGTCTGAGATTTTATGCCACTTGCAAGATAGTAAGTTTACCTGGCCCAATCTCATGGATACTGGCAAAAGACACGGGACTCTGGGCATTACACATGGCTCTGCAAATAGTGTGTGCATCAGTTTACCTGAAATTTGCATCAATTTACCTTGCCCTCCCAAGTACCACAGGGCAATGCTGATGGGCCCAGATGGATGCCTACACACAGAGGTTATAAAAGCAGGAACTTGTCTATCTTCTGCTCCAGAGAGAGGCTTCCAAGTGTCTTCCAAGGCTATTCACTATATAAGCATCCTTAAAAAGATAGTCCAGAACAAAGAAGCTACTGCCTCACTCATAAGATGTACAGAAATACAAGAGACCCATAGAAAATTATCTTACAACACATGACAGTTCTAAGAAAGGCACAGGATACTATTATGAACCATCCTGGGGCATGCTTGAATGAGGACTTTTCCAGGGAAATCAGGACATACGCTCATCTTAATGTTAGCAGGTACTTAAAAATCTCTGCTACATGTTCTAATTCTGTAGTAGGTGCCAGCTAATGGAATAATATATAGGCCACCAGTTTTTTTAGGGATCAAGATACATATAAAGATTACTGTGTTCAATGTAGGAGTGCCTGGGTGGCTCAGTGGGTTAAGCCTCTGCCTTTGGCTCAGGTCATGATCTCAGGGTCCTGGGATGGAGCCCCTGATTGGGGGGGTCTCTGCTCAGCAGGGAGCCTGCTTCCCCCCCACCCTAGCCTGCCTACTTGTGATCTCTCTCTCTGTGTCAAAAAAATAAATAAAATCTTAAAAAAAAAAACAAAACAAAAACAGTGTCCAATGTAAACATTTTCCAGTTATCACAATTGGCTCCTTAAAACAAATGCCTCTAGTATTAGATCTTAAACAGATTTCATGTGTGGTAATGTACATGCTATGTAATGTCACATGAGGGCTCTAGACGAGAACCCCAGGTGCATGAGATCTAAGGTCGGATTTTCTAGTAACTTGATTTCTGATTTTGGATCTATCACTCAACATCTTAGAACCTTAATTTATTTATTCTGTATAATGAATTATTAATGTTTTTTTCTGTCTATCTCAAGTTTCACTTGAACTCAGCCACTGACCGTGGTCTAGTAACCTGAGGTGAGAAGAGGTCACCGGCTAAGCCCCTGGTTCTGGTGTCAGCAGTTCCATGAAGGCCTCAAGCACTTTTTGCCTCTTAGAAGATCTTCCTTGTCCGAGCCAGTCAAAAACAAGGAAATGTTCTTTCTCTTAAACCTGTCAAGTGTTGGGGTCTGATTTTTAAATAAATTCAGCTGCTCAATGATTTAGTTCTACCCTGTTTCCAGATAGGTTTACCCTCTCAGATCATAGTTTTCATCTTTCATAGTTACCAGATCATAGTTTTCATCTCATGCAGGATTTGTCGTGGATATTCTGGAGGAATAAAAAGTTTCTGAGGCTCCAGCCAGATGGGCACAGGGGAAGAGATTAGGTAGGACTTGTGCCAAATATTGCCTTCCTTGATCTGAATTCCTCCTCCTTCTTTGCTACTATTTGATCCATTCCTTTTCATCTAACTGCTTCAAAAGACAATTAAAGAGTGGGAATCTCTTTAATCACCTCTTCAATAAGGACCCAAGAAACACTTTATCTAGTATTTTATCTCCTTTTTATCCATGACCTACAGTTAGCTCCACTAATTCTTTGGTCCTTTTTTTGCCTTTCATGTTTTAATTATTTTTTAATACAGATTTCCCCTGCTATCCCAAGGTAGAGCCTTCCTATAAAAGCCAAATAACATAAAGCTAAGAAGTGATGGCTGTTAATATATACGGAAAAAATTTTAAGCATTGCTAGATCCAAAATATAACCTCTCTCAGGCTTAGGACATATCTTGCTAACAGATGCACAATATAAATCAAGATAAAGCACAGATGCTCAGAGACACATTTCAGAGCTCTGGCGTTTGCTGCTGAGATGCCCAGTGTGGTTCCCAGGGAAGGAGCCAGGCAGGCGGTGCCCCTCACTGTTCCCCGTGCACTGGCTCCCTAACAGCTTGCTGCAATCAAAGGCTGAATGCTATTTTTGCTTTTCAGGTTTGAGGGGTTTTTTTGTTTTGTGTTCTTTTTTGTTTGTGTGTTTGTTTAAGCAAAAGCAAAAATCCTCTTCAGAGGTCTTTCAGTTAGCAAAAGCCAGGTACTGTTGTAGGTCTTTCCTAAAAGCAAAGTGGCCTGATGCAAATTCGAATAGTGGGGGATGCCGCTCTGTAGGTATTGGCTCCGACGTCATTGGCTTTCTAAAGCTTCAGCCTTGGACATGGGCTGGGGAAGAGTCAGCCAGTACTCTAACTTCTGGTCTACAACGTCGCCATCTTTCCATCCTCCTCCTTTCATTTTCCAAAACCATTTTTTGTTTTTGCTTGCAATTGTCTTTTTGCAAATGAGTCTTGTAGGATTTCACTTTAAAGAACTTGTCTAAATCTAAGCTTCTGATAGTTTTAAACAGCCTGGGCTCCTTCTGCATTTTTCATGTTAAATTTTCTTTTCAGTATCTTCCTAATTAAGTCTTTATTTTATAACAATGTCCTATTTATAATTTAAATTTTCATTTAACTTCCTTCACTTTTTTATTCAAAGTCATAAATGCAAATGGTTCAAGAAGCAAAAAGAAGGATTTATAAAGAAAACCAAGAATTCTCTTCTCTAGGCTTCCCCACCCACAGAGTCTGGATCCCTACAGGCTAACACTTTAACTGCTTACTTTTTGTTTTTCTGGCGCTCACCTCCAAATACTTAATTAGCACATTTATACCTCTGCTTCTTGGCTATTGGCCTCCTGCTGTGAAAAATGAGGACTTGTCTCACTAACCCAACTCCCCCACTTCCTCAACTATATATAAAACTCTACAGTTTTATTACGGTAGTTTCTCCTCTGCAGGTCTCTGAAATAACAACAACATAATTAGTTAAAACTCCACTTCTTGGCCTATAAATTATAAACAACACAACTTGGATCCCCCCCTTTATAAGATGACAAGACACTAAGGTTCTCACCCTTCTCCCCTCCCCTACCCCTCCTTCCATCTTCCATCGTCTGTTGACTGGATTGATACTTTTAAGAACAGCGGAGTTAATACTGTTTACAATCTGCTCTATAATCTTAGTACAGTTTTCCATGATTTGTCTATTCACCGATTCTAAAAGATGAAAACCAGGAAGCGATACTTCCTGTCCCATGGCCCTGTCGACAGTGAACTACGTGATCGGCTACGATTCCATTTCCTTTTCCGGGGGCAGGTTGTCCACCTAAAGTAGAATGTACTCAGAATCGGTTCAATTGGATTTGACTTTTTACAGTTTAGCAACTTCCTTTAGAATATCCTCAAACATTTCTAGATGTGTAATATTATCTATCCTCTCATTTTTCCTTTTTCTTTCCTTCCCAAGGGCTCTCTTTCCAAAATATGAATTAGTTGCTTTCTAAGCCTGGCAAACAGGCTTCCCTTCACTGCACTCTGCTTTGGATCCTCTGTTTCCTGCATTCTGTTATATTATTATTATTATTATTACTATTATTATTTGCTGTCTTCTTTTTCTGGAGCATAGCCTAAGAAACTTCCTATGAAGGGGTGGGTGGGTCTAAAATGTTTTTACTCTACTATCACATTTAACTTACTGGCTATGGAGGCACCTGGGTGACTCAGTGGGTCAAAGCCTCTGCCTTCAGCTCAGGTCATGATCCCAGGATTCTGGGATGGAACCCTACATCAGGCTCTCTGCTCAGCAGGGAGCCTGCTTCCATCACCCCCTCACCCCCCTGCCTATCTCTCTGCCTATTTGTGATCTCTCCCTTTCTCTCTGTCAAATAAATAAATAAAATCTTAAAAAAAAAACAAAAAAACAAAAAAACCTTACTGGCTATCTCTGAGCATTGATAAGAAATCTAATTTCCCTCCTTTGCAGGTAACTTCTATTTTAAGTTCTCTGTGGCCCACTTTTTGGGATGATCTCCTTATCTCTGGTGTTCTAAAATTTCATAATTATGTCTGTAGGTGTCTCTTTATACATTCATTGTGCTTGGTGCTACCTGGGACTTTTCAATATGAACATTATGATCCTTTTCAATTCTGGGGAGTATTCTTTAATTTCTTCTGTTACACAAATTTGTTGGATCTTAGCGTCTATCTCCCTCCTAAATTAAAGACTCAGTTTGGTCCCTCATTCTTTTCGATACAGAAACTCTCCCTTGATAATTTCCTCATTGCCTGTGATCTAAAATTACCCATATCCTGATGACTCCTAAATTTAAATCTCCAGCCTGATTGTCCTCCTGACCTATGGATCTATTGCCTGTTTGACCTACTTGCTTTGATGTCTAATAGACACCACAAATTTAACAAAGCCTAAATAAAAGTCTTGATATCTCTTTTCTTTCTTAATACCTGTTCCATATCCATTCTGTCAAAAGTTCAGCAACAATATCCACTTGACATTTAATTAAACAACAACAACAAAAACTAGAAGTTATTTATAATTCCTTTTGTTCCCTCTCACAAAATAGAAGATCCAGCAGTAAATCCAAAATTTATTCTAAGCTGACCACTTTCCACCAACTCCAATAATCAATATCAAAACTATCTTTTCCCAAGACCAGTATCTCAGATTATATATATTCCCAGTTTATAATCTGATGCATTAGTGCACATGTCTTATAGCCCAAGTGCGTGGCTTAGTTTCAAATTCCAGCAAAAAAAAAAAAAAAAAAAAAAAAAATTAAGAAAACAAAAAAATCCTGTTGAAAGCATTGAAATATACACAAAAAAGGGGGGGGCGGAATGAATGGGACTCAGTTCAGTTAATACCAACAAATATGTCAGCCCTCCACTTACATCCTTCAGTGGGTACGTGTATTCCTCAGACTCTGAGATGAGAATTTATGTAAAACAGATTTGCTTGAAAGTATTCCCCGGGAAAACAGGAAAAGAGTAAGAAAATGAGACTAAGATGAAAAGAAAGACAAACAAGAGTACAATATCGTGTTCAACAGAGGGTAACTTTATTGCAGCCCCATAGGGAAGCTGGGGAGAGTGTTGGTGACTCCTCAGTCATTCCCATTAAAACAGGAGACCTGGGGTACTTATACACCTGTGCCTGTCAGCCACTCATTAAGATTTGTTCCAAGGGGACAAAGATGTCCAGGCCCTTCCTGCTCTAAGAACAAGCCGTCAAGGCAAGCTCTGAGAATTAGGACAACCCTTGACAACAGACACAGGAGCTGGCTTTTGGGAGTGAAAGAGCCCAAATGGTCAGGGGGGCCAAGGAAATAGGAAAGTCTGGCAATATCTGCTGAAAGTGGCTGCCCAGTGGCAAAAAGAACACAACCCTAACTCTCTCCTACAGGTCTCCACATCTCCATGATTGTCCACAACTGCTTCTCTCCACGGTCACTACACATGGTCCTGGGAACCTTTCTAATCTCCCAGAGCAGGAAGCTTTCACTTCAGGACTTTGGACTTGCTATTCGATGTGTGAGAGAATGTGTGACATTTGGAAGCACACACCACTCAGAAATAATATGACAAAGAATCAATTTACCATGGAAATAATACTCATGGAAGACCTTTAATCAAAATAAGAAAAAAACAGACCAATAATAATAAACCTCAAGAAAAAAAGATAACAATCAGGTAATAGTGATAAGTAAACCAGTAAACATTAAAATTTCAAATTATTTGGATAAAATTTAAGCTTTAATACAGTTAGGTTGGGTAAATAAAGCAGGGAGAAGAAAAATAAAGCTAAAAGTTATCATATTTGGGGAGAGTTATATAAAAACTACAAAATTATCTCCAAGTATTAAAATGTGGTTTTTTTTTTTTTAATAAACGTAGAAGGATAGGAAAGGAGGTAAAACTTCCAAGCAATTAGAGAGATAAAAGAAAAAAGAAAGCCAGATTATTCTACCGAAAGAATGCAAAAATGAAGAGAAATTTTTAAAATATATTTTAAAATTGCTGAATTAAATTCACATGAAGTATACAGACTTAATGCAAAACATTACTAGAAGAAAATATAGATAAATGTATTAAAATATTGGGTTGGGGAAAAGCCCAGGGTCACCAATACTAGAAACTTGAGAAATGATTAACAGGTTATCAGCACTAGAAAATAAAACAAAACTCCTATAACTTGACAAACACAATAGACATCATAAAGCAACATAGTGATAGGGAAAAAAAACCACCTTTAAATATAGAACATTTACATCAACAAAATATATTTCAACAAGAAAACCTAAAAAGAAAAAGGAAAACGCTAATAAACAAACAAAAAACCATAAGAAGGTAATTCACTGAATCATAAAAACATCTGCACCATTCAAAATATGAAAAGATGCTAAGCTTTACTAAAAATCAAATGAATATTAACTTAATTAAATTAAAACAAAGATGTCCCTTTTTACATATATAAACAAAGATTTTAAAATAATGACACATATATGTGAAACAAGTACATATTATTAGTCCACATGTAAATTAATTCAACCTTTTGGAAAGTAATTTAGAAATGTGTATCAAAATTTAAAATATATTGTATCCTTTGACTCAGAAATTCTACTTTAAGGAATTCATCCTACTACAAGTTCACCAAGACATTAACCCACAAATGTTTGTGCAGACTTATTTACAATAAAGAACTGGGAATAGTCTAAACAACTTAAAAACATTTTAAGAGACTGACTTAAAATGATGTAGTGATAAAATCAACTGTAGCTACTAAAAATAATGATATAAATCATATATATCATCACAGAAAGATAGTAATGACATTAAACAATTGAAGTAAAATAGTAATGCACATGCCATGTTTAACTTCAAAAACATTATACTAAGCTTAAAAAGACAGCGGTAAAAAGAACCATTGTATGATCCCATTTGTGTGAAATGTTCAGAAGCCAATCTATAGAGACAGACACAGATCAATGGTGCCTGGGGTTGAGTGGGAGCAGGGGGGGTCTGCAAATGGGCATGAAGAATCTCTCCAAGATGACGAAAGAATTCTACAGCTCAACGGTGATGATGGTAGTACAGTTAACTCTTGTCAACTTCCTAAAAATCACTGAATTCACTTTGTGAATTTTATGGTATATAAATTATACCTCAATAAAGCTGCTTTTTAAAAAGAACAGTGTACAGATCAGTATGGAAATACATTTCCACAAAGAAAGGTTTGCCTTAGGACATTTCTATATTGTTTGAATATTTTTCAATAACAAATATTAATTTTACATTCAGAAAAATTTACAAAGACAAATATAAATATCTTTCTTTTAAGATGTTATTTATTTGTTTGACTGTCAGAGATCACAAGTAGGCAGAGAGGCAGGCGGGGGTGGTGGGTGGAGGGAAGCAGGCTCCCTGCTGAGCAGAGAGCCAGACACAGAGCTCTATCCCAGGACCCTGGGATCATGACTTGGGCCAAAGGCAGAGGCTTTAGCCCCCTGAGCCACCCACGTGCCCCCAAATATAAATATTATCTTTGAAAACTCTGAGACCAGATATGGTATGGTCCCCACCCCCGAAGCCTCCTAAACACCGAAACTTGATTTCCTATATTGTTTGCCAGACATGGTCCTTTGATATATTTTACAAAAGTAGAGTAAATAAAGAACAAGCCAGTTGTAATGGCAACATCACAGAATGGGATACAATACAGGGAATCACTACACTGAACACTGCTCTAAGTGCTTTAAAAGAATTTACCTGTTAGTCCACATAACTACCCAGGGTTGCAATTCAACCACTAGACACTTGGCAAAGGCTGCAGAGTTGGTGAATGCAGATCAGGGTTTTAAGACCGGGCAGTCAGAATCCAGTGCCTTGGCTCAAAAACCAAAAGTGGCGGGGGGGTGGGAGGTTGGGGTACCAGGTGGTGGGTATTATAGAGGGCACGGCTTGCATAGAGCACTGGGTGTGGTGAAAAAATAATGAATACTGTTTTTCTGAAAATAAATAAATTGGGAAAAAAAATTAAAAAAAATAAAATCAATTATTGAAAATTCTAACAAAATATTTTAATATGAAAACAAGTTTCCTAATAAACCATCAAACTACAAATTTTCAATAAATTTCAAAAAAAAAAAAGAGACTGCCCATACCTAGACAGTGGTCATATTATACGAATAAATTCTTCTCTGATTATACATATCTGCTTCAATAAAGCATTTCCTACATGGGGCGCCTCGGTGGCTCAGTGAGTTTCAGCTCAGGTCATGATCTCACAGTCTGTTTCAGCTCAGGCCATGATCTCGGGGTCCTGGGATTGAGCCCCACCTAGGGTTCTGCACTCAGTAGGGAGGCTGTTCCTCTCCTCTGCTCCTCTCCCCACTCACAGGCATACACAGACCCTCAAATAAATAAATACATCTTTAAAAATAAATAAATAAAGCATTTCCTACATCCTGACCCTGGTAGTAAGCTTTAAAAAAAAAAATTTTTTTAACTATTTGCACATTGCCAATTCAAGTCAATGGAATGTGGAAAGCAGGGATTGCAGGTTTTGACTTTCATGATCCTAGTTGGTTAATGCTAGAAATAGCACAAAAGAAGGCATAGAAAATATGTGTTGAATTACACTGAATGCTTTCAGTCATGTTTCTCTCCACAAATCCAAATTGGTAACAAGCTTTAAAAACAACTAAAAATCATAATGATTGACCGAAGCCCTTCCCATTTCTTTCAAGGTTGAAGATGTTCAGAAGCCTGATTCAGTAGGGATCACCCCCTGAAAGAACATTGCAGCCTATCACATTTCAATTACCTCTGCATCTTCACTGTCTAGTAATTAATAAGCCAGGCTCCCAGAGACAGTGATCATAGATCACACAGACATGACATGCTTGCCTACACCTCCCACAGAAACAGGTAATGCAGCATGTTAGCACTGAAAAGAGGATATTAAAACCCATTTAGATTCTCCCATCATTAGATGGAGAAAATAAATCTGGCTACTAATGCTTGGCTATGAGTTTCTTAAAATGATTCTGGTCCTGCTAAGTCCCATGCTTCTGCAGTTAAAGGTTATAAATGTTCAAACCACAAAACCAGCCCTAGAAACTCAAAAATTTCATTGGTCTTACAATTTGAAAATAACGGCCTCTTTGCTCATTAACTGACCCATAAAGCCCCTAGATAAATGCAAAAATCCCAGGATATACTGGTGGAAAGGAATTCTACCCTGGCCTCAGGTTATTAATATTATCCCTTTCCGTTTTCTTGTCAACAGTCCCCTGAAACAGCTGGGTTCACAATTCAATCTAAAAGGTCTCATTTAAATGTAGCCTCATTCATTAATTTTGAAATTAAGTTATATCAGCTCTTACCGTCTCAATGTTAAAGTCCTCAAATATACATGAAAAAGTTATTATCTTATTCTTCTGCAGTTTTTAAAAATTAATAATAGTGAAAGCCCAATTTTCGACTGGCGACATCATAGAATTGGAGTCAGGGAATTGCATAGATTTGAAGAAGTTCAGACATCATTAGTAATTTGGGCACCCTTTGAACTTAGAACCAACATTCATATTCTGTCAATGCCATCATATTAAAACTCTTTGCCTTACAAAGCTAATTTTACAAACTAATTTCTCATTGCTAGTCATATTCCACATTGGGCGATATATTCAGGGAAAGCATTGAGATAAAGAATCCCTTCTAGCTGAATTCTCAGTGAGCCACTGAATTTGGTTTAAAACATCCGTCTTGATCTCTGGAACACTGAGGGGAGCAGAATTCTGTATTGTGTACTTTGGGTTTAGTTTACGTTTTATATAGACTTTCCAATTTTAATTTTGATGAGGGTCATTGCTTTAAGCCATCTTCTGTTAGACAGTTGAGGAATAATTGGTTTATATCTGAAATATGCACTGGATTGTCTATACACCTATTGACTTGCAAGGAGGTGTCAAGAAAATCTGTTTTGTTGTGCACGTGGGTGAGTTCTCAAAGAGTTTACAGAAGTCCCCTTACAAACGAACTGATGCCCACACTATCACGTCATCAGGGCTGTAATAAAGGCATTCTTTGCCATTATTTGCTTCCCCTGATAGTTAGGAAAATGCCTTATTTTATTTGGCATTCAACACAGCTCCTGACATACACTAAGCACTTGATAAGAAGGAAGAAAAAAGTGAAAGAAGGGAGGGAGAGAGGAAGGAGGGAAAAGAGGAAGGAAGGAAGGGAGGACAAAGATAGTATGCAAAAGTGCTTTGAAAACCGTAAATGCCACACATATATAAGAACTCAATATTATTACTGTTTGCATTAGCACCCAGGAAAGGAGCTGATCGTACGGCGTGATTACCTCTACTTACAGCCTGTCCTCATACTTCTTGTTCTCTCAGTGGGACTCAATTAACTTTCCTCTGCCAAGGCTTGACCATTCCCAAACCTAAATAAATCCATCTTCATGAACAAAAGAACAATGGTTGCTTACCTAGATCTAGCTGACAGGGGAATAAAGAGCTTTTCTACTCTAACAACAAGAAATTGGTCTCTATTTTCTTTCAAATTTCACACCTCAATCAGACTTGCAGATCCCCCCCAAAGAAATGACGAACAGTCAATGGGCCATAGTGACAAATGTCAGAAAGGAAAAAGTACACAGGAGGCATCTGGGTGGCACAATCAAGCGTCTAATTTATGATTTTGCTTGGTCGTGATCTCAGGGTCGTGATCTCGTGATCTTAGGATCGTGATCTCAGGGTTCGGAGATCGAGTCCCACCTCAGGATCCGTGCTCAGTGGAGAGTCTGCTTAAGTCTCCCTCTCCCTCTGCCCCTACACCCCCCAAATAAATAAATAAGTCTTAAAAAAAAAAAAAAAAGAAAGAAAAGAAAAGAAAAAATGACTCAAAACACACACCACAGCATTCTTTGTCTTCATCCAGATTCATATTGCTCTTGTGATCCTCTCACAATGCCCTTTCCTGAATTGAGAAAGTATCATAAAATTATATTTTAAAAACAAGACTGTTCTGTGAAAATCTGTCAAGATGTGTTGTTTTTTTCTAGTTATGATTGTCCAGTTTTATTAAAAATAACACCAAGACAATAACACTGCTGACATGTACAAAGAAGTTCAATACAAGAACTTGCAAGCAATGCATATATCCTGATAAAGTCGGGGGCGGGGGAGGAAGAGAGAAAAACAAAGAGAGAAATAGCCCCACACCAGCTAGACCATATCAGAAATGACAGACTTAATTTTCATTGTCATATTTTGAGAGGAACAACAAAAACTAGAATATTTATAGACCAAGAACACGGCACCCCTAAGAAAATTGTTTTGTGAGGATATTTGAGTGAAGTAGGTTTATTGAACCTGGAGCCTAGAGAATGCAAGAGGAAAGGAGGCGTGTCTTTTCTTCAAGTATTTAGAGATCTCTCCTATGAGAACACAGAAGGCATGTTTTGCATGCCTCTTGATGAATCGAGGACCAACGTACTCAACATAAAAACATAAATGTCACGTAGGATATTCAGTGCCCAATCACCTGAAGGAGAAACTCAAGAATTTGGCTTGGGAAATATAAATTTGTGATGCTCAGTAGACATCTAAATGGAGGTATCAATTAAATAGTTGAGATTCTGACAAGAAGGCAAAATTCGAGGCATCATTTTGGATGATATTTGAAATCTCAAGTTTGGATGAATTTACCTAGGAGGCAAGTTTATTTAAGGGAAGTGGCCCAAGGACTAAGCCCTCGGCTATTTTAACATTTTGATGTCCAGACGATAAGGATCAAGGAAAAGGGATAGAGGAGTGTCTGAGTTTTAGTTTCCCCAGAAGTAGACCCTGAAGCAGGGATTTGAATATAACAGTTTATTTGAAAAGTGACCCCAGGAAACAGTGATCGTGAAATCAGACAGAACATGAGAAGAGAGGGGGAGGCAGCCAATAAAGGATGCATTATCAAGCAAGTTTGTCCTTGTGCACAACAGGAACTTAATTCCCTTGGAGAACTCTGTAGAATGCATGCCTGGAAGTTATCCCTTTAAAAACAAAGGAAACGAGGATATGCATAGCAACTGCCATCCATCTTAAGTTGGGAGCTGCTTCCAGGAAGCATTAAGTCTTTGATACTTGGAGCCTCCCATGTTCATGGTCTAAATGGGTTCCAGAGGCCAGAGAAAGCTCAAATGTTGACATTGAAAGTTTCCTGGAGCACATTGAACGGATGAGGTATGAGCAGGAGATAGGGCAGGGCAGCAGCCTCCTTCACAGGATAGAATGGTCAGGAAGAGGTGAGAAAATGAAGAGAGGGTCGTTTCCTGGATGCCAGGTGAGCTGAGCTAATAATGCAAAATGGATCCCCGCCTTAGCTTTACAGTAGGAGCACGCCCTCCAATTGTCCTTGCAACAACAACATTCTGATATATTAACCAGTAGAAAAATAAAAAAGTCATTGGCATTGAGGCCCCAAAGTAACATTCTCCTTCTTCCACCTTTAGAATGAGTTCTGTACCATAGGAGAGAAGTGGCTTATAAAGATACATTGAACAATATGCTGATTAAAGGAGAGAGAGCTGCCAACTGTGTGAACGTTTATAACTTCTGTGGCGAAAAGAAAACTTTTAGAGGGCATCGCAGAGGGCTTTTGTGTGTGTGTGTGTGTGTGTGTGTGTGTGTGTGTGTGCCAAAGATGTGAGCTGGGAGACAATCAATAATGTTTCCCCCTGAGTGAGTATATTATACATTTTATAAAATCATGAAAATATATTTACTGGTTTCTACATCCAGCTTCTATTTCACTGGAATTTAATGACTTCCCAAATAAAATACCCCAGTTTGAAAGTCCCCCAAATCCCATAAATTATGTTCCCATACTCGCTTTATATGGTTCTTTGAACAAATAGTTACACCATTTGAAAAACAATGGTGGGCATATTCTTTTTAATGCTTAAATGTGTGCAAAAGACCCAGAAGAAAAGATTTCTCTGGAGTAAAGTAAATAAGTAAATGAGATTTGTTCTTCGGCTCACCTTCACATAAAAAAAAAGGTAACCTTTGGTGGCTTTACCATCAGGAAAGAGCAGACAGCAAGGACATTTGCTGTGTAAATAATGGCCTTTGACATGACCAGCTGCCAGTGTGGGCTAAAGCACTCTCTCCCACAACTCAGAAAAAGAGCACCGCTGTTTTCTGTGTAGAGGACACTACTTTGAAATAATTCTTTACTGCCTAAGAAGGCATTCACGGAAACTCGAATCTGGACCTTTCTTTTGAAGACAGAAAAATCACTGTGGGACTGACGGTGCCTCCTCAGATGTTTGCCTTTAAGAACATTTAAAGGACCGAGACGAGAAGGAAAATTGAAAAGCAAATTAAATGTCACAAGTGAAGGGCTGTCACCTCAGATTTAATAATGTCATTATTGAAAGTTAAATACCAGGTAATTATGAATAGGAAGATGTGTGAGAAATCCGCGGCATCATTACAGAAACGTACAGCCAGCATTCTCAAAGCTCAGAATTCAACTTCACCGGCGGAATTCTCTGAAGGACGGGTTCTCTAGACAGCCTCTCCCTATCAGCCCATCAAATCCAGGTAGTTAGAGATGATTTGAGTTTTGAAGATGGGATTTGGATTACTTTTATTCAAATACAGTCTATTTGATTTTTTTCCTCATGCTTTGTTTGATTTTTGTCCTTTAAAATGGATGTGGCCCAGTGCGTCGGCAGAGCACATACCTAATTACCTTGCCAACTGGTTCCCTCTGCAGGCAAACGCTTTCTGATTATAGGATGCTAAACACGGATAATAATTCTATTACAGTTTTCATGGGGATTATTAAAGAATGCGCAACACACAGACTCATCCCTCAACTTCGCTCTCCTGTCCCTGTTCTCATATACATCACCGGAATGATGGCAGTCGGCATCATAATTCATCAGCACATGTCTTTCTTCTGATGTATTGTGTTTCATACCATCGCTTTTAAAGCGATCCAGAATTCCTAGTGAGTGAAAACTCATAAATAATATTACAATTAAAAATAAAAGATTACTTAGAAGGTAGCAAGTATATTTAGATGTGACTTTTAAATGGCAGATGTGTGGCATTTTTCAAACCTCGGAAACATCTATTATGCGGGCTGGGGTGGTGGGGGGGAATCTGGGCAGATGATGGTCTTTCACACTTTCTGCACTGTCCTGGTCCTTTCTCAGATAAACATGCACTCAGAGAGACAAACTGACATGCAGATTTGGGGGCTATCGAAGATGGAACATGCAAGTCTGCTCGATCTTTATTATTATTTTTTTTTTTTGAGATTGTAAACATATGCCTTGGGTTATGAAGCTTCTCAAAGTGCCAAAAATAGAATACACTGATTTTCTTTTGATTGTCCTTTCCTCATTCGTCTGCCTTCCTCATTTCTCTTCTGGTCACTTCAGACAAGGATAAATGGAAGTGTAAAAACGGGCCAGGTGTAAGTGAGGAGAAGCAGTTCTCTCTCAGGCCAAACGTAGGACCACTGTTGCAAAGCCTACTGAAGATTTCAAAGCTAATATGGAGGCGGGGACCATTTAAAAAGCTACAGGTACTTGGTACAAATCATCTAGAGACTAGCAAAGCCCACTAGAGTGAAGTACGGTGAAACATTTGCAAGTATGATGGTTTGGGGTTTGTTTTGTTTTGTTTTGTTTTACAAATTAAAGGTTTGTGGCAACCCCATGTCAAAGCAGAACTATCAGCCTCATTTTTCCAACACCATTGTTCGCTTCCTGTCTTTGTGTCAAAAAGAATTCGTTAATTCTCACTGTACTTCAGTAATTTTTTCCATTATTGTTATATTTGTTATAGTGACCAGCAATCAATGATTATGACTCACTGAAAGCTCAGATGATGGTTAGGACTTTTTAGGAATATTTTTTAATGAAGGTATGTACCTTTTTTAGGTAATAATGCTATTGTGCATTTAATAAAACTACAATGTAATGTAAACATAACTTTTATATGCACCTGGAAACCAAAATACTCATTTAACTCACCATATTGTGACATTTGCTTCTATTGCAATGATCTGGAGCCAAACACTCAATATCTCAAGGGATGTGTGTCTGCCAGATACCTGAACACAAAGTAGGAAGCTATTAGAATAGCACATGTGACAGGAAATAATATTTTCATTTACAATGGTGGCATTGGAGATAAACAGAAGGGAGATTTGAGATAAGTTGGACGTAGCATCTTACCATTTTCCATACCTTGCTTTCTATACTCTAGCCACAACACACTTTTCAGTATTTCCCAACAGAGCATGTTGTTTCACACATGTCACCATGACCATATTCCTCCGGTGTCACTTCCTACCACAAGTAAACTAATGACCATCATCCTTTATGTCCTCACTGTCTTGTGGGTATTTTTGTAATAGTACCTACTCCAGATAGATATGCCGATGTTTATAGATACTTGCCCCCCTTCTTATCTGTAAGTTCTTAAAGCTGTGTCTGTGTTACTTATATTTTATTACTTCTCATAACCCTAGCAAAATGCCTGGCAACAATACCAAGAACAATGACTTATAGTTTGCTTATAGTACTAATTCCCTTTTTTTCCCTGTCTAATAAAATGAAACCCTTGAAAAAAACCCCATAAAATTCCTTCTCTAAGTATCCTAGAGCATGCAAATATACAGAACCTTCTCATACTGCTACATGTTCTCCCTGAAATGGGGACTTGTGGATATCATGTTTCAAAATGCACCATGTCAGTATCAATCTCTGATGGGCTGAATGGTGCTGGATGGGGGATCCATCCCAGGATCTTCTCTCTAACTTTGGTAACACTCAGCAGATTTGCCAGAACCTACTAGCAGAGTCCCAAGGGACTTTGACTCCACTTTGCTAAGACTGAAGGTACCTGAAGGAGTAACACCAGCCCTGCCTCAGGTTCTTGGCTCCTTGAGTCAGTAGCCCTGTCCTGGCACAAGACAACATCCTTCATCAAGGTGAACCATGACACCCTCTAGTGCCTATGGCAATCACCTAAGACCACCCTTTACCTTCCTTATTCCACACCTGAGACTGCCATCATCCTCTAGCCTTTATTCTTAGTCTGTGTACTTGGTGTTCCATTTCTAATGTTAAGGCAATGTTTAAACTTTGCATTCCTTAACAGACTAAGACTTTATTTTGCCCTGAGTTCTTCATGTTCTCAACCATCTTGGGCTGAACCTCTCACTTGGACTTCATTCCTATAAAACTTAAATCCTAACCCCCTAGATTTAACATTGGCAAAAATCATCTTCTTCTGAAGATCCCCTTACAGCAATATGATCCAGAGATATATTCAAGACAGACTAAGGTTGGAGAGAAAGGATACAGAAAATCCAGCTATAGTGCTCAGCCCCTTGCTCTCTGCTCAGAGCTCATGAAATAAAGATGGATCATTTAACCCACCATCTCTCTCTGTGACCAAGTATAATTTGGCTCTTTTTTTCCTCCAGAATGTAACTAAATAGGAATAAGGTAGAACTCAATTAATGGTTGTTTAGGTCTTTCTGTAAAGAAAAAGCTAACAGGTTAACAATAAATATTTGGGGACGCCTGGGTGGCTCAGTTGGTTAAGTGGCTGCCTTCGGCTCAGGTCATGATCCCAGAGTCCTGGGATCGAGTCCCACATCGGGCTCCTTGCTTGGCGGGGAGCCTGCTTCTCCCTCTGCCTCTGCCTGCCACTCTGTCTGCCTATACTTGCTCTCCCTTCTCTCTCTATGATAAATAAATAAATAAAATCTTTAAAAAAAATAAATAAAAAAAATAAATAATTGGCTGCTCAAAATGTTATGAATGAGTGACTAGAGATATTTCCCCACCACCTTCCCCCCATGCATTTAACTTGAAACAGAGTCAAGAGGATTGATGATAAGGGGACGGAGCTGAAACTGTCGCTGCGAATGTCATTAAGGAGATGAAGTACGCGTGAATGCAGTTCTGCTGGGCAGCAGAGACTTTCTTCCACATAATTCACAGCCAGATCAGACAGCTTGGTCGTTATTTTCTCAAAACAACAATGATCAATATGGAAGTGGCAGATTTTAAGAACATCATCCGTATAAGGCAAAGCTGAAGACCAAAGGTAAGACCAGCCCAAAAGAATACTTTAAAAACATACCAATACCTGGGGTGCCTGGGTGGATCAGTAAATTCTCTTGATTAAGGCTCAGGGCATGATCTCAGGGCTGTAAGATGGAGCCCCATGTCAGGGTAATTCTCTCCCTATGCCCTTCCCTCAGTATATATGTTTATATACTGACATCTTTCCAAAACTCTTTTGTAGTCTTCAAATAACCATGAGATATGTAAGATACAAACTCTCAGCCTTACTTGGAATATGGCCCAGAGAGTCTGAATATAAGAGAGATGAAAAATCCTATTTAAAATATTTAAAACTGAGATTCCAGAAATGTTGAGCTGAAGCCACTTCAAGATGAGTTTACCACAGATGAGAAAAAGAATGTGGGTCCTTTGCCAAAGATGTTTCCCTAAATGTATCCAGCACACCTTCTTCTCCCCAAAAAGAGTTTGAAAGTTCCTGTTCATAGAGGGCATTTCCTTCTTAGATGTATCTTACTTGCTTTAAGACAGCTCAGAAGAATGTGTATGGCCTCCCTGTTCAATATGGCAGCCGATGATCACAGGTGACTATTGAGCTCTTAAAATGTGGCTCATCCAAACTGAAATGTGCTGTAAGCAAAAACGGCACACAAAATTTCAAAGACTTACTATGAGAGAAAAAATGTAAAACCTCTCAATAATATTTATATTGATTACATGTTGAAATGTTAATATTTTGGACATATCCGGTCAAATAAAATGTTATTAAAATTAAGTAATCTGTTTCTGTTACCAGTAAATGTAAAATTATATTTGTGGCCGACATTATATATTTCTGCTGGGCAGCACTGCTCCATAGCATCCTTGGGGTGGGTGGAACTACTTAGTGGAAAGCAAGCAGGCCCAGAATCACCGATATGCAATTGTTGACCTGGCCTGTACAACCAGATAAAAGCTGAAGGATTGAACTGGCTGCATAGTGCTCTCCCTAGTGTGACTCACAGGATGTCACCCACCTGCCAACTGTCACTGGTCCATGGCAGGTATAGAAATGGAACACGCACCTTTAGAAACTTTTATACAGTTTGACAGGTCAATTTCACCTCTATTAAAGTTAACATCATTTTTTGAATGGGTTTGTGTTTTGTATGTCTTTGCAGTCTCTTACTTCTTTTTTATTAATTTCTATCTGTAAATAATACACCAAAATTATTTACCCGAGAAACTGAAAATACAATCTTTACAGATGGTTTGGGAAACAAAGAGATGTGTAATTTTGGTGACGTTATGTTTAGTTTTGGCATCCACAAACAGAGATTCGTGGGTTTCATACATTCTTCCTGAAAGCCGGCGTTTACCAGAGAATAACAGTATTCGATTTTCTTATACCTAGCGAACGTGTAGCTGTATCTAAATTTCTTTAAATGCAAAACCAGTTTAAGTATAAAACAAAATAACGGGTTAGCCCCTTAACTCTATAGATGGGTTTCATTTTCTGTAAAATATAGAAACTGGAAAAATTGATACCTAGCCAGCTTCTAAATGACATAATTTGGAGAGATCCACGTTTAGATAAGGAGCTGATAGCAGTCTGCACTATAGAGGAGGCCCACCAGGCCTCTCACTGCCCTGAGTCAGGTTAAATCGGATGTGTGATATAGCGTGGCCTGGATGTGGGGAGGAAGACACAGTAAATGCTCTTTTATATTAATGGGAAGAAAGGACTTGGGACTTAAGTGTAATTGGGTGTGGGTGTGGCAGTTCATTAGCAAACACCTGTTCACTCTGCTGAAGTATGAAAACCAAAAAATTCCTGCTTAGAAAAATTGAAGATTTCTCCACTTCCCTCCAAAACAAGAAACATGATCAATTTAGACCTGTCAACTGTAATTCCTGCCTCAGTGCACCACAAAGTTAGACAATTCTCCCTACACCAGTCTAGCAACATCACACTCCAAAACAGGGTTTGAAAACCACAAGAGAACTCTAATCTTTGATGTCAGGAGATATTCTGAGGTACAGATTCCAAAGTAAAGACACATATGAAAGAAAATCATTGAGAATTTTTTTTTCTTCTTTTTTTTTAAATTTTTTATTTTTTATAAACATGTATTTTTATCCCCAGGGGTACAAGTCTGTGAATCGCCAGGTTTACACACTTCACAGCACTCACCAAAGCACATACCCTCCCCAATGTCCATAACCCCACCCCCCTTCTCCCAACCCCCCTCCCCCCAGCAACCCTCAGTTTGTTTTGTGAGATTAAAAGTCACTTATGGTTTGTCTCCCTCCCAATCCCATCTTGTTTCATTTATTCTTCTCCTATCCACTTAAGCCCCCATGTGGCATCTCCATTTCCTCATATCAGGGAGATCATATGATAGTTGTCTTTCCCCGCTTGACTTATTTCACTAAGCATGATACGCTCTAGTTCCATCCATGTTGTCGCAAATGGCAAGATTTCATTTCTTTTGATGGCTGCATAGTATTCCATTGTGTATATATAACACATCTTCTTTATCCATTCCTCTGTTGATGGACATCTAGGTTCTTTCCGCCTGGGGCAAAGACACTTGAGAATCACTACAACAGACCCCTCCCCCAGAAGATCATTGAGAATTTTTTAAGGTAATTTTTTTTTCTCATATCCTCAGATTTCACAATTCACTCAGCTTGCTTTGTATGAATTCTAGAAAAGTGTCCACAAATGGCCCCCTGTTAATTTCTTCTTTCTTAGGTGTTTTAAAGGTCCTTTATATTAGATATCACCACTCATAATTTGATTCTCCTCCATTTCATTGACATTAAATTTGCTGAAGGATGTAAGACAACTCAGGATCAATCTAGAAAGGGCTGTGGAAAAGAGGGAAGGGTGTTTTCAAACAAATGAAAACAGTGTACTCTAGATGTCTGTTCTTAGAGAGCAAGTACTCTGTCTTGCTCACAGCACTTAGAACAATCTTCAGCAGTAATGACATATTCAATAAATACCATAATTGACTCGAGATGGAGAAAGAGTAATCAAGCATCTACTATATGCCAACACTGACAAAGCATTTTATTCCTCCACATAATATGGCAAGGTATGCACTTTGTGATAAGGAGACTAAAAGTAAAAGAAGTTAGATAACAAATTCAGGTCACCACCTTCCCCTCCCATTGACACTCTCTGTCACCACAGCAAACAGCTCAGAAGCACTCACTGTGCCATCTGTTAACTGTGTTAAATATTCCCTCTTAAGTTCCCTTCTTGCTCTACCTGGAAGTGAGTGGGTAAGGTTTTGTTCTGAAAATTAAGGGAGGTCTTAAATTTCACAACATGGTTTCCCTTTGACTTTGACTTTGACTTTGACTTTGGCTTTGCCTCTGTGAATGCAGTGCCGCATTCATGTGTAAGCTCATACGTAAAAAAAACTCCATTTTGAGGTTTTTGAAGTTACTTCTTATACCAGATGTCCAAGTTGCTCACTTACTTTGATTTGTTTTCATATCGCTTCCTTGCTGGGCAGAGAAGACTTGAACCTGGTCATCCGCCAGAGACCCGCTCTGTTGATTCCCCAAGAGAATATGGAAACATTTCTTCCTCCCAAAATATGAGAAAACTCTCCACAGGATTGAATTTATATGTATGCAGATTAAGTTACCATCTGTAAGAAGGGTCCCTCATTTATAATACAATGTTCCCCCTCTTTACTGAAACCTAAGTCTCTTTACAAAGAGCGTGAACGAGAGCTCTTCCCGAAGGACCGTTTCCTTGTGCAAGTAGAGGAAGGCACTGCACTCACAGACTATGGACACGGACCTTGTAATCAGGCCAGTTAAGGTCCATCACTGCTTTGCTGCTTAATTACTGCATAACTTTAGGCAAAATTGTATCATCAGTTTAATCAGGAAAAGCAAAGCCATTCCAAGCATTTTAAGCAGGAAGGAATTAGGTTTAAAACTTATTAAAAGGGCTAGAGTAATAGAAAAGAGGAGACGAGGGAAGCTAGTGTTTTCCAACGCTCAAGAACAGGAGGAGGCCTGACACCATTGCCCAATCCCACCCCAGCACAGCCACATCGATGCTCGTGTTCTGCCATGTGGCTATTACCAAAGTCAAAGGAAGATCTCCTCCCTTCTTTCCACCTTCCCATCCCAAGTGAGAGCCTCTGGTTGGAAGAACATAAACCAAAGCCATGTTGGCAAGTGTGTCTAGGAGATGTAGTTTCCAGGTTTCGAGCTTCTAGCACACAGAGAGAAGCAACACAAAATATCCTTTACAACAAGTTGTGTATTCTGTTTGAGCTACAGCTTTCTCCTAAAATAAAAACTATGGTCTTGTGCTGTATTCACTTCTAAAAGTGCCTACTGTATGTTGGGCTACTACCTACTGGGTGTTGAGCCAGGAACCGTGGATATAAATATTGTTTTAAAGTAGAGTCTCGGCTTTCATATGATTTCACAAGCATATACTTAAATAGATGATTACAATCACAGGTTGTTGTCAATTCTATTCCTTCTATTTGGGAGGACTGGAAAAAGTTTCTAAAGGAGACGATGCCTACTGGAGTCTTCAACTATGAGTAGAGTTAGCCAAACAATGGGTAGCAGAAGACTGGGGCTGGGAAGAATTCATCATTTCAGCAGAAAATAAAAGCAAGTTTAAGAGAAAGGTAAAAACACCTTTCAGTGTAGAGCATAATAAAAGCAGTCTTAGATTGCTAGAGAATAAATAGCAAGGAAGGAAATGGAGAAAGAGAGATAGGCAGAAGCTAGATCAGCAAAAGTCTACTGTCCCTTGTTTAAAAATTTAGATATACCTCAACCTAATGAAAGAGGAGAGATGTGGAAGTGTTTGAAGCTGTGTTGTGGTTAAATTTGTGATGTCTAGGGGCACCTGGGTGGCTCAGTGGGTTAAGCCTGTGCCTTCAGCTCAGGTCATGATCTCAGGGTCCTGGGATCAAGCCCTGCATTGGGCTCTCTGCTCAGCAGGGAGCCTGCTTCCCCCTCTCTCTCTCTGCCTGCCTCTCTGGCTACTTGTGATCTCTCTCTGTCAAATAAATAAATAAAATCTCCAAAAAAATTTTTGTGATGTCTAGTGGCTAGGAGGATAAATATAAGCAGAAAGGCCAATTCAAAAACTTTCAACAGCTCTGGAATGAGTTAGTAGAAAACTGAATCAGATGAATGCAAAGAAAGGGTGAGTCACTCAAACATACCCTATTACACTTGCTAAAGTACCAGCAGACCTGAAACAGGGTTGCACACCTTGTTTTTCAACCTCCTTTGGGGAGTGTAAGTGCATGCACCGAGAAAGAATTCTTTGACGACTGAAGTGGAAGTGAGGACTGCTCAGCTCCCGTGGGGTCATACTTTGTATGAAGAGTGTAGATTCAGTCAAGTACAGACATTCTGTATCGCTAGGCGGGGACACAAAGTTTAGGGCAGGGCTAGATGACTCTGAATAGTAGAAGGGAGACTGATCCTATATCCATCAGGAGTCCTGTTCCCTGGCTAGATTAGTGAGAGCAGGAATAGAGCAAAAGAGATAGATTCTAGAAAAAAAGATAAAGATTGTCAGGACTTGATAGCTGGCTAATATGGAAGGTGCCAAAGACCAAGAATCAGAAATAGTTACTAGAGTGCCTCATCACAACCCTTTATTGGAAATCCAGGTGGTCAGAAGTATTTCAGGTTGTGGAAAGTCTCAATTTAATAAAAATAATATGGTATATGTACCATGTATAACAGAAGATAAACAGGAAGATCTACATGAAGGGCTACACTCCAACATGTTAGTAGTTCTTCAGTGAAGTATATGAATATTCCTACAAGTGAGATAAATAAAACAATTAAGATCACTTCATTTCAGTCCAGTCGGGCTTCACTTCGAATTGAGACAAGGTCAGGTTTCATTACCAAGTAGATGATGAAAACTGTTTTTGGAGCTCTTTCGATTTCAGAACAGTGACACCTATATTTTGCTGGGACAGAGATAAGATTGTTGGGTTGGATTTAAGCAGGTGTACCCTCTATTTCTTCCTATCTCCAAAGGTGGGGACCTTCCTATCATGAACAGAGGTGGGAATACGGCTACCTCACCACATCTGCTGATGGCCATGGGACTCAAGAACTCTGTGGAAAATCATCTGGCCTCAGCCATATGATTAGAACTTGTGATTTTTTTTATGATCTTGGTGTGTCCCCTAGGGGTCTGTTTTAGAGCAAGAGTGAATGAAGTCCCTGAGGGAACATCACTATGAGATGGCAAGAAATCTGGCCAAAATAGCCATACTGGGGAGCACACTGTATACTGGGAACCTTGACCCAGACAGCAGCTCCAGGTGGAGTAAGACTCTGCCTGGCTGTTCCTGAGCTAGACACTCTCCCTTCACCCATACCCAACTCCAGCAAAAACCTAAAAAGACACATAAAAACTCTCTCAGTGAGGTGGTTATCCCAGCCAGAGGGAGAAGAACACAGAATGTGAGATGGAGGGATTGTAGCAATTCAGAGAGTGGCCCAGGGAGATTAGGGGTCTGAAGGATACCAGTGAGGACAACAGAGAACTAGAGAAGGTTATAAAGATGAACAGCAGAGCAAGAACAACCCACAGAACAAAACAGGGCTCATGTGATAGACAACAGACCGTCAGGTCTGCAGAGCTGTAGAGTAAGGACTGATCACAATGCCTACCCACAATCTCCTCGAGAGAATAATGGCAAAGGCAGACAACTAGGATGAATGAGTTTCTTGTTTAAAACAAGTAGGAGGTTGGTCTGTATTTGGAGCATTACTGTATATTTGATATCCTTCTGCTCAATAGCAAGAAACATGTGGAACACAGTGTTTTAAATGACTCAACAGGTTTAGAGCTGGATGATGCTACGACCAACAACAACAACAACAAAAATTTAAGGGATGTTTTAGAGGAAAGATGGCTAGTACATCTGGGGTCATACTCAGCTGGGGTGCTCATATATTACCAAGGTAGCAAGCTATAGGGTGTACAATCTCAAGTTGATGGAGATGTCTATGCTGAAGATAATGATTTCAAGGTGTAAGTATAAAATAAAACCACAAGAATTTTGAAATTACTTAAGCCTATATTGATAGGCTGATGATACAACACTGAAGAACACCAACATTTCAAAAAATGAGTAGAGGAATAAAAACCACTATTGGCAGAGAGAAAAATAACAGTAAAAAGTAAACAAGAAGAACCACTTTGTACAGGGTCAAGGCAGAATAAAGACTGATAAGGAGGCAATGGTTGCCAAGTGAGAGGAAGAATAAAATGTATCCACAAAATCTGGGAAAAAAAGGCCATGGGTGATAAGGAGGGAACAATTTCCGTGCAGTGGTGGAGACCAACAGTAGGTTGTAGTAAACAGGTGGGAAGTAAGCGAAAAGCCTAAGTATAGAATATTCTTTCAAGGACTTTCGAAAAGACCAAATTTTTTTAGTAGTATTTGGCAATTAATGGGGCCCTTTGTGACACAACGGACTTCAAATCACATTAAAGTTTAAAGTGTGACATCCCATCCTTTCCTGGAAAGGTATTTGTGGACAATTAAAAGACAATCGTTGATTTCCTGTTCTACTCTCCCTGCCTCTATTTTGGCATACCCAACCCTCCAGGCATCTGGCAAGGGAAGTGGGGACAACCTAAACCACAAATTTAGTGCAGTTAAGATGTTTGGCCAGGAACCAGAAAATGGGGGTCCAAACTGATTCACAGCAGTGGTTTGCTTTAGAAACTACATTGGTTTCCTGCCCTACAAGAGAAGAGATTTGATATGTTTACTTTGAAACTCATATATTCCTTGTCAAAATCCTTGACTTGCAACCAGCTGTCAAGCTGGTTACAAACATGTAACCACCTTTAAAGTATTTTCTTATAAAATAAGATAGCTGACTTCAAAGCCACCCCAAGTATCACGCCTATTTGTCTAAAATCTTTGACAACTGTACTATTATTAGTATTAATAATAATAATATGATTATACCTCTGTGTCTTTGACATTTCAGAGATCCTTCCCATTTTCTTATGAGAGCAGAGGACCTTGAAAAATTGCCAAACCATTTTCCTAACTATCACTCCATCTTATTTAAATTTTCCTACTTCCCTCACCATTCTAATCAAGGATAACTGGTAGTATAGAAACCTCACTGACCGAAGTTAATTTGAGAGATTCTGATGTTCAGGTTGGAAAATACTTTCCAAAACAGGTGATTACTGCCTTTTCTATAGCACCCATCATATTGAATGAAGTAAATGGCTAGTACAGGGTGGTCAAGACTCATTGACAAGAAGATCAATCTCCTGGTTTTTAGTCCTCATGCCCTCACAATCATTTTTCCTTTGGGGAATAAAAGAGGCAAAAGTCCTTTTCTTTTTCTGTCTTCCTTATGGAAATATCCAGTTACCATTTCTAAGGCTATAGCTGCCACTGTTTTGCTCCTGCTATCAGAATAGTTGTGAGAGAACATTCAGAGGTGATTCACTGGGTTCATTAGCATTCTATGTGTATTTCCTTAGAGCCAAAATCTTCAGACCCCTTTATTCTCAACCCTGTGCACTGATTCTAAACCAATTTATTCTGGTCATCAAAAAGCTACCTTTCACCTATCTAAAGTTCCTTCCAGATGTCAGTACTGATGGGCATGCAACAACATGATTAATGATTTAATTGTTTGTGATTCAACCAGTAAGAGAAATCAGGTCTGCAGTAACTCAAAGGTGATCTCAGGTGAGCAAGCTTGATTTAACCCTTTCGAACATGAACAAATTATTTAGCTGATGAACCACCTCCAAACTCCTCCCTAGACCATTTCCAAAGATGGTACTAATTAGACCACATATTGCTCTGTCTCTAATTATAATATATTTAATTAGCATGCATGATTTTTCCCCAATTAAACTGTCATTATCATAAGGTTAGGAACCCTCCTGCCAGGGCAAACTGGGTGGGAATACACACAATGCAACCTTTATTAAAATTCTAACTTAGCTCAAATTCAACAATGTTCTTGGTTGCCACCACTAAAAAGTCAAAAGAATGTTAATTTATCTCTCTTGTCTGTTTCTCCAAAAATATATTAGTGACTTGTATATGTTTCCCTGAATTTACTGACCTCAATATTTCTACTCTTTGCTACCATTGCTTCTTCTAAAACCATAAATTTCCCTGTTGGATCCTCATTTTGGTTAATCTGCCCCCAAGAAAAGAGTACTGCAGAAGTAGGAACAGGGTCACCAAAAGTCTGTTCCACACAGTGCTACTTTAAATTCCAACTACATTCAAGACTCAGCTCAAGTTATGCTTTCTCCATGAATTCCTTTTTAAGCCTCCCAAACCTTTCTCTCCTCTGAAACTTCTCATTCTATGAATCTCATTGGGCATTTGCCCATGTTCTTTGTATTGTTAATTTATGGTCTTATGTACATTGACTTGCTCTATAACTAAATCATAAATTCCTTCTAACATTAATTCCTTTGACAGCTGTTTACAAAGCAGTAACAGTGTTCCAGACACAGAGCTATATGGTAAAGTTTTTAAAGTGAATAAGAGAAAAAAAAAGAACTTGTCTTCTAGAAGGTCAAAGTGCAATTAAAGAAGCACTGATTTGCATACTATTTTGTCTCCCCAGGACACAAATGTTAAATTAAGAAAGCGATAATGACATCAATAGGATAAAATGATATCTAGACTTGTCCAGTGGCTAGAGACTCAGATAATTCTTCATAAAGCTGTCAGTCCTTCATTATCAACTTCCTTAAAAAATTCACAGCAATGACTTCAAAAGCGCCTTCTTAAGATTATGGGAATCTCTTTTTGCTCTGGTATGCTGACCAACCTCAATTATCTCTGAAAAACTGTCTTAATAAAGAAACAGCATGGTTCTTCCCTGGAGTAGCTCTGAAAAAGAAATAGTCTCCATTCTCCTTCTACCTCCTCCACATTATGCCAGAAGTTATTTCCAGGCCCCATGATGTCAGTGAGGCAGTTAAACGATGATCTTAGAAAAACTTACCCATTATAGCTACTTCTTGAAGGACTGATCCCATAAAGAATTAAGGAAAGATATCATCATGATCCAAGACCTATATCATAGGAGATTGCTAGGTTCCAACAAATACAGCTGATTGTGACTTTATTTATTTTTTTTTTTTCTACATAACTTGAAATTTTATTTTATTTTTTTTTTTTTTTGATTTATTTTGTTTTGGGTTTTTTTTTGTTTGTTTGTTTGTTTTTGTTTTTTTTTTCCCAATTTATTTATTTTCAGAAAAACAGTATTCATTATTTTTTCACCACACCCAGTGCTCCATGCAAGCTGTGCCCTCTATAATACCCACCACCTGGTACCCCAACCTCCCACCCCCCCGCCACTTCAAACCCCTCAGACTGTTTTTCAGAGTCCATAGTCTCTCATGGTTCACCTCCCCTTCCAATTTACCCAAATTCCCTACTACTCTCTAACGCCCCTTGTCCTCCATGCTATTGGTTATGCTCCACAAATGAGTGAAACCATATGATAATTGACTCTCTCTGCTTGACTGATTGTGACTTTAAAGTACTTTTTACTTGTGATTAATAAAAGGACTGAAAATCATGGGGATAATTTGGTTATTTGCTTAAGATTCAAAAAAATATATTGTATGAAAGTTTATTTTAACCCATTATTCTAGGTATCATAAAGCAGAAAAGACCACCTTGTAAACTGTCATGATCCTTTGGGGATGATGAGAGCCCTAGTTCTGACATCTTAGATAGTCCATCAACATTAGCTAGAAATTTCTATGATAACTTTCTTATTCTCCTTTATTGCCCAAATCACATAGACAGTCTGTGGTTAAAAAGCTCTGCCTGATCCGGGATAGTAAATGATTAATGAATAGCGCTCTGAACAACTCTTACAGGGAGATGTTTAATATCACAAGAAAAGTCACTGCCTCATTCATTCTGCTCAGTGTAGTAGTAATTTTTCCTAGGATCCCAATTAAAAAGGCACTCTCCTTTCCAAATAGTGAAAAGGATAAAACATTACTCCAATAAAAAACCTTGCCAAGGATGTTCTACATAAAGGAGAAGAATGCACCTCACACAATAGCATAAGTCAACCCTCCAAATATCATTATGAGTAGATATCTAGACAGGACTTGCTTGACCTAACTATTGCAGTGCATTCAATGTTCTATAAACCAGGGGGCGTCTGGGTGACTCAGTGAGTTGAGCCTCTGCCTTCAGCTCAGGTCATGGTCTCAGGGTCCTGGGATCAAGCCCCGCATCCGACTCTCCGCTCAGCAGGGAGCCTGCTTCCCTTCCTCTCTCTGTCTGACTCTTTGCCTACTTGTGATCTCTCTCTCTGTCAGATAAATAAATAAAATCTTCAAAAAAATATTCTATAAATGAAAAGAGACAAAAGCATGCTCTCAGTGCACTCAGAACATCATGTTCGGGGCGCCTGGGTGGCTCAGTGGGTTAAAGCCTCTGCCTTCGGCTCAGGCCATGATCCCAGGGTCCTGGGATCGAGCCCCGCATTGGGCTCTCTGCTCAGCAGGGAGCCTGCTTCCTCCTCTCTCTCAGCCTGCTTCTCTGCCTACTTGTGATCTCTGTCTATCAAAAAAAAAAAAAGAACATCATGTTCACCAAGATGACTTTTGACTAGGTCTCATACCTATTCATTCTACCTGCATGGTATGAAACAACAGGGAGGGTCCAGAAGATACTTCTGACCTGGTATGGCACTCTGTGACTAACAGCTCAGTCATCACTGTCCCATGGAGGCACACAGAAATTCTAGATTCTACTTTGTGTTTGCTAGGGCTGGCTCAAGTAGAAAGTATCACCATAATTCCATTTTTGCCTCATTTATTTTTTTAAATTTATTTTTATTTATGTTTAACTTTTTTAAATCAACTAATTAACATATAGTGTATTATTAGTTTCAGGAGTAGAGTTTAGTGTTCCATCAGTTACATATAACACCAGTTTTGTGTCAAATGTCCTCCTGAATGCCCATCAACCAGTTATCCCATCCCCCCACATATCTCCCCTCCAGCAACCCTCAGTTTGTTTACTAGAGTCTGTCATGGTTTGTCTTCCTCTCTAATTTCGTCTTATTTTATTTTTCCGTCCCTTCCCCTATGCTCATCTATTTTGTTTCTTAAATTCCACATATGACATTTCTTCCTCATGTTAACTACTTTGGAAGCCTGGCTTTTTTTCTCACATGACCTCCATACTCTTCTTCTCCTACACCTCCTAAAATCTGCTCTCTGACCCTTCCCTCAGAGAGAAAATTTGGGAATATCTTTGCATGATCCTTCCCAGGGATATTTGTGTCAATAGCTAAAATGAAATTTCCTCTGGCAGCCAGCAAGAAGGAGGATCTTCCAGCAGGAAAACTAAATTGGAGCCCTCCTGAGGAGAATGTGAAGTCACAGCATGCACACTGTGGCCAAATCCACTTGGGAAATGACCAGCCTGGAGTTAGGAACAGAGCTCTAGGGAAATTAAAGCTCTGATTGACCCCATTTCTTCCACATGATTGGTAGTCATTAAGTGCTACATATCTCTGACACCCTAAAATTTCACCATTATTTAAAGATTGAGGCTGTTAGGAAATCAGGATTCCTTAGCACTAGCTAAGAGAGGGGGAAAGCTTGCCAAATAGTTATATAGAAAAAGACAGCTGAGCCTGAGCTATGTCTGTTTAAAGGTCAAATTAAGCATATCCATACCATTTCTGATTAATGGGACAAGTAAATACAAGCCTCTACCTCCCCTTGCTTAAAGGAGATTTCACCATGACAAGTAGAGTGTCATTTATTAGGCTACTTTCAGACAAATCCACTCAAATTTACCTAATTACAGGATGTGCTCTGTCCAGAAGCTTCTTCAGCACAGTCCAGTGAAGAGAAACATCAGTAATTGTTCAAAATGTGTCAGATACACAGTCTTTCAAGTACAGAAGTCTCTGCAAATGCCATTTCACACAACAATGATTCTTGATAGAATACCAAGGAAATGTGAAGCCAAAGGGGTATCAAAGAAAATAATACACTCTGCTCGATGCATGTCCCTTCATTCGATCAGGGAGCATTTATGGGATTTCAAATGAGGTTACAGATGCCAAGGTAAGGTTTAATACCTCTGTCATAGACACAAATGTACAGAGAGAGAGAAAGAGAACCTAAGTAATGGGGACAGTGAGAACGCCAAACTAAATCGTCAGTTACCTACATCCGCCACTTTGACTTTCCCCTCTCTCTCTGCTTGATGGTTTGTGTGCCTAAAGAATGATAACAAACCTAGACCAGGCAGGACAACCATGCTAAAAGAACTTCAGAGCCAGCACAGAGATAAGATGAAGCAGATAGAAGGCAATACTCAAGGAATTGTACAACAAGAATAGGCAATAAAGGAAAAGGGACATTACGTACTTTCATCCCCCGTGTTCCTTTGCACAATCTTCTGTTACCATCTGAAGCCAGGAAACCACTGGAAATGGATCTTCTTTACTTCCAGTGATTCCTGGACATAAAAGTGGTATAGCACTTTTCATCTCAGGGACCACAATATCATTAAAAGCCTTTTAATACCATGAAGTCTGATACTAAGCTTTCAAGCGAGTCCCTTAAAGAATTTAGCCATAGGTAGCAAACCATTGTTAGCTACGGAGTAAGGTCCTCTGCTAGGCAGACATCCATGTGCTGGGTGCAGTGCAAAGGTCACTGAAGGAGACAGACGCCATGTCACCGACTTGTGAAGTTCAGTCCAATGAGTCAGGGACAAGGGGAGAGGGGAGGTAGACCATGAATAAACAACTAGCCCCATAGCGCCAAATCTACCACTCTGGTGCTAAAAGTGGCATGGGTCACTCCTACTTATTCCCCATGGGTGGGTCCATGGCATCGTCTTCAGATGAAAAGAGCCTCACTGTCTGGGTCTCTGAGTCACAGCCCTGAGACGCCACTCAAGTTGTAAGAAAGTTAGGATGAGAGGTCTTTTATTTCTGTTTATGTCCAATCCAAGTCATTGCACCAACCGTTCGAATGCCTGCAGGTGACTGAGTCATGAATGCTCTTGTCAGTGGCACTTGACATTAACTAGATTGATTGCACCAGAATAGAAATCAGCTGCGTGATAAGTGATGATGGCTTGTCTGAACTGGAGGGGGTGGGAATCTTTCTACCTCCTTTCAAGACTTTCAAAGTCAGCAGCAGTGGAGGATAAAATTAATCTCTTTTAATAGAAGGAGACATCACCTTCTCTTCCACTAGTATCAATATACAAGGACCCACTTCATACCAATGTTTTCCAATAGCACATTCGAACCGAACCAACTGGAACTGAACTTAAACTTCGTGTTCAGTTAGAATATTCGAACAGCCGGGGGCCTGACTGGCTCGGTAGGTAGAGCGGGCACTGCTTGATCTCAGTAGTGATGAGTTCCAGCCTCACATTGGGCATAGAGCTTACTTAAAATTTAAAAAAAAAAAAGAATTATTCTAACAGCTAAAAACATATCCACATGGATTATCGTTCTTTACCTCAATTTATTACTTATATTCTTAATCTGACAATTATAAACTTCTTAGAGTATTTTTGTTAAGCATCTGCTTGTGTTCATACTGAGAAACAAAGACTTGAAACATAATCTTAAGGATTTTATCACTTAGAGTGAGTAAATATGTATGAAATCATTTATAAATAAGCAAGTGCAACAGTATATGAAACAGTATTAACTCATAAATACTAAAACTGCAGTTAGAGGCCATGAGAGTATAGGATTATAATTCATACCATTTCATAAGTTTCTAATTGTATCCTAGAATGAAATTAAGATGCTAACGACCAAGTAAGCTAATGTTTCATCAAAAAAAGGGCAGGCTTCTCTGAGGGAGATGTGTGGATTACATACATGTAGCCCAATACAGAGCTATCTAAAAACAGAAACCACATCTTCTAAGTCTTGTGTACTGGCCCACCAGAGCCACCCTTAGGGTATATGACCCCACAGGCAATTACATTTTGTGATATCCCTATGTAAATAAACAATTTGATTTAGAAGTATATTGAAAAGTTTTGAGCCTTCTTGATATACAGTGATATCTTAATGAAGATTTAGAATCATGGGTAGAGAAGATTTACATGCATACATGTTTAGCATCCAATTGATTAATGCAAAGATCCTTCATAATGTCTAGGCACCTTCCCTTCTTCAGATCCAGAAACTATTCTTTTGTGTTTTTGTCTGGCATGCCATTCTTAGCTAATTTTTATCTCTCACCTCAATTAAAGAGGTAAAAAATGCTATTACTCAAAATTCAATGGCTCTTTGGAACCTATTTGTATGAAAACAATATTGATCTTGCCCAAGCCACACCATAATAACTTTCATTTAATGCTGCTTACATCATTACTCATGATGCTGCCTTATCTATTGAATACTGGCTTTGCATAATTCTTTCTCAGGTTATTATGCTAGTTGATAATGGAGATAAATTCAAGTTTATCCAAAAAATGTAGGAGATGTGAATAATCCATTGGCTAGTTACAGTGAACTTATAGTTCAAAATTTCATAGTGTGACTGTAGAACAACACAACTTCCAATCACATCATATTAACCAGTCATGATTACTTCATTTCTACAACCCCATCTCCTTTGGGTTAACTGCATCCCTGCCTTCCAGGTATCACTACTAGACCCATGAATGGAAGGAGAAGAATGGTCTTATTCATGTAGTATGTCTAGTCCCTGTGGAGCACAGCATAAGATCAAGCCAGGAAAGCTCATTGTCACCACATTGATCTAGGCCACTCTGAGAAGACATTGTCTGAAGTGCCTGTTGGTACTGAGGAACAATGCTATGGAATGCCTGTGAAGAAGATAAGGGCAGTCAGGCCCAGAAGACTACATGACTTGGCAAATAACTGGCAGAGGAGGTGGGTAACTGTCCTGAGTGCCAGTGCTGGGGACATCACAGGATAAAGGATGGCTGCTGTTACTCCCATCGTCTTCAGGTGCCCATACATGGCACATGTGTGCATACACATATGTGCACACATGACTTAAACCCACGGGTCATGAGTCCACCATTGGTACACCAGACCTCTGAACTCATCTGTGCCCAGTGTGAGTGAGGATCATCCAAAATCAGCATATCATCACCATCCTGCTAGTCCGGTCTCACAAGATTCCATGAAAGAAATTCTGCACTGGCCAACAAGAACAATCATCTTGCTGCCAAACTGCACTCTTGGAACTGGGACTCATCACAGAGCCCTGAGACAATCCCACTGGGCCACCATCTAGAAGATGAAGGCACATAGTAGAAAGGAAAGATGAAGAGGGAGGGCCACACGGGTGCAGGTAACGGTCCGGATACGTACTTTGATGGTACTGCCAGCCCTGATCAGTCCTAGACACAAGAGGGAGATTCACAAAATGTTGAAGTAGATGTTTTTAGTGACCAGGACCCACACACAACCAAGTCTGAGATTAGATCTCCCTGCCTAAACTGCCTTGCTGGAAGAAGTCCCTCCCATGCACTAGAAAAAGACTTCACAAATTTTAAGAAAGTTTCTCCAATATGAGTAACCATCCTGGGAACTGAGGTACGTAACTGTATATACTGTATTATCAAATATTTCTGGCAGAAAGAATTTCTGAATGGACAAGGTGTTGATGAGAACCTAGGTGTTGATGAGAATCCTTCATTTATAATGATTTTACATATCAGATGACTTCTGGCTTCACATAGTTCAAGCTTTCTTTGTCTTCTACTATCTATGCATTTCCATTCCTACTATGATATGACCTCTGGTCATTCACTTTTTAGCCATGACAGTGGTTGAATTGGCATAGCTGGAGAGGGTTGGTAAGAATATTACTAGAAGGCACTCTTTCACAGGGACAGCAATAATTTAACTGGATACATGGAATTCTTGGCAAACTACATACATAGATCCCAGTAAGTCCAAACTGAGCATATTATCAGCACAACTTCCTCGTAGCCTGATCTCGAAATGCCTGTGACCAACCAGAGTCAACTGATAGAGGATAAGTATAATAAATGGGAATCTGGACTAGAAAGAAAATTGGTCTTAACTTGTTAAAGCTAAAATATCTTACTCTTACAAACTTTGTAAAGCCATAAAATCATGTATACACATTAGTAGGTCTCTTCCTTGGGCCTTGGAGTAGTCCACCACAGTGAGGATCTCTAAAGCTTAAGCTTCATTGTCTTCATGTAAAATCGCCTCTGCTATAGAGACAAGCCACTTTCTATGACAGTGATGCCAAACATTTGAGTTTCTAGATTCATAAACTGATAGCAGGTTGTATGGGTTAAATGATTGGTGAGGGATACATTTCTAACATTTATGATTATTCTTTTCTGCTGTTAAAATTCATAAATTTTAAAAGGAAAAGGTAAAAGAGTAACTCATGGACCTCTCTAACTTGTCTAGTTAGTTTCTATGAAAAGATAGGCAGCAATCTGGAGTGGTTGAGTAGAGATCCTGCTTCTTTTAAGAGAAACCTGACTTCAACATGACATATCTTTTAGACTACTTCCTTTTGACACTGAAATTAAACAAGAGGAGCACCTGGGTGGCTCAGTTGGTTTGGGCTCACTTTCGGTTTTGACTCAGGTCAGGATCCCATGGGTCGTGAGATCGATCCCCGCTTGAGATCTCTTCCCTCTGCCCCTACCCTAACTCATGTGCTTGCTCGCTCACACGCGCTCTCTCTCTCAAATAAACAAATAAATCTTTAAAAAAGAAATTAAACAATAAACCACAGTTTTCTCTTATAAAATCTCTATTGTTCTGGATATACACAAATTAACTTTCCTCATGAAATCAGCAAGAAGTCTTTGGAATCAGGGAAAACCAGCTTCTATTCATTCCTCCTATTTATTTAAAGCAGAATTATATGATTTAACATATATAACTGCTTGCTTAATTATGTTTCTGGAATTGCCACTATGCTTATATATGTTTAAACACTGTTACTTACATTCTAATAGTCTTTCTATTCATCTGCTTGTGTTTCTGCACTATTGATGCCAGCTTTGCAAATGCCCAATTTGCTGAGATGTTTTTTAAAGAGTTCAATCCACCAGTAGGGACTACTTGGTTCTAAATTTTCCCATTTGACTACCAAAAACCATTCAGAGGAAGAGGGAAAATGGAAATAATCATCATTTTCAGTGGGACAAATAAGCAGAGAAAACCCCAGACTCCAAGTTAAAGTAAGTGCTGCCAAAAGCAGCTGGGATTTTGTCCTGCAGAAAGCCTCAGAGGAAACAGCAACAGAAAATACACAGCAAACAGGGAAGTGGGGGACCTGGTGTGGTCAGCTGCAGAAATACTAGCAAATACACAGGCAGCAGAAGAAAAAGGATGGGGGCTTCCCAGACAACACCCACATGATCATACCTTCAAAAGTGAAGGGAATCAACTTGGAATGCCAAATCTGTTTCCCTTGGCAGCAGGGGCCAGTAAAAGAGCAGTGGAATGGACTTTTGGTAAAAATCCTCCTGAAAAAAGTTAGGTTTGGAGCAACCAAGAAGACATACCTAATGGAGGCATCACATATAAAAGAAATCATGTCTCATAATAGCGACAGAAGAGAGATCCTATCATTTAAAAACCAGAAGGCCAACCCTCTCTGTCTCCTCCTTCTACTACCATTATACTTGTCTAAGAAATTTCAACTCATTTAGATATTGGGGGGGGGGGATTCACATAGAATCCATGCAGAAAGAAAAATAAGTGTAAATGAGCATCAAAATTGTCCTCTTGGTGATGGGAACTCACCAAGGGGAAGAACTGTTGCCATGAAAAGGAACAAAATGGTAACAAGACATTCTACCATAAATTTTTATTTATTTGAGAGAGAGACAGTGAGAGAGAGCATGAGCCAGGAGAAGGTCAGAGAGTGAAGCAGACTCCCCATGGAGCTGGGAGCCTGATGCGGGACTCGATCCCGGGACTCCGGGATCATGACCTGAGCCGAAGGCAGTCGTCCAACCAACTGAGCCACCCAGGCGCAATTACAATTATAAAGCAATTACAGCTATGAAGAAAGAGCACAAGAAGAGGTAATAGTCAGATATCAGAAGAAAATGAAATAGGAATAAAAAGACATTGGGGAAAAAAAGAAGAAAAGGAAAATTTTTCCAGATGTAAAGACAAAACTGGAATGTAAACTGGGAAAAGGAATTCTGTGGGGAGCTCATTAAGAGACATACAGATGGAAATCGAAAAACCAAATGAAAGAAAATTTTTAAGTGAAAATGGTTAAATAGTATTCTAATAGGCATATTTGGAGTATCTGAAAGACAAAAAATAACTATACTCAACAGGACACAAGTTTTAAGGTACAAGAAAATTTTCCTGGAATAAAAAGGACTTAATCTACAAATTGCAAGTATGTACTCTGCATCAGTGAAAATTTGTTCAGGTCAGTCAATATGAAAAAATATGCTGGTAAAGATACTATCATAATAAAGGACTTAATTACAAAAAAAAAAAAAAAAAAGGCAAGGGGAGAAGAAAAGAGAAAAAAGAACTCTCTGGGGAGCCAGGCAAAACTTTCAAGCTACATATATAAGAAAAGGAAAATTAAGCTGGGATCAGACTTCTTCCCAGCAAATTCAACACCACAAGTCAAGGGAAGAAAACCTACAAAATACTTGAGAAAAGGAAGCATGAGTGAAGGAATTGGCACACAGCCAAGGATTTTATATCCTTGAAAGTATAAGACACAAATTTTATCTTCAGCTTCTAGTTCATGAAGCATAAAGGGTGCTGACAGTTTTGAACATGTAATAAATCAGGGACTCCTGTTTACATGAGCCCTTCTTGAGAAAATCGCCACTGGAGAGAAAACCCCAGCCAACGAAAATGGTGCGCAAATCTTTGGCAAAAGACTTGTGGTGAAACTGAATATGTTAAAATATAAAACTAAGACAAAAACAAACGTGGGAAAAGAGGTCATAAAATGACCTAACAATGTAGGAATGATGTAATTTATAAAAACTAAAAGAAAGGGCATAGTGGAGAGGTAAAATAAGCTTACTGCCTGTCTCATCTACATGTAAATCGAGTCAAAGTGTGTCATTCAAATGTAAGACATCAATAATGGGAGGAAATGCATATTTCAAAATATGAAGCTAAATGCTCAACTTGATTAAAATTGGGTGATATAAGAGAGGGAGTATGGTCAAAGAAAAATTATGTAAACCAGTCAAATTATTGCTCATAGTGTGGAACTAAGTGAATCCATTAAAAAAAACAAAACAAACAAAAAAACAGAAGCAGCGGCACCTGGGTGGCTCAGTCAGTTAAGCATCTGAATCTTGATTTTGGCTCAGGTCATGATCTCAAAGTCGTGAGATCTGCTTCGGGCATGGAACCTGCTTAAAATTCTCTCTGCCTCTGCCTCTCCATCTACCACACGCGCTTGCTCTCTCGCTGTCTCGCTCTTTCTTAATACAAAACAAAAAACAAATAAACAAACAAACAAAAAACCCTTAAAAAGCAGAAGGAACTAAGGCTGTTATCTTAAGGTATATTTTTAAACACATATTTATTTATATTTAGAACAAAAAGAATCCTAAATATCAGAAAAATTTAAAATGTCAAAAGCAGTTAGAACAAACTACATAGTATAAGACCTTTATACTATATAAAAATAAGCACATAGAATACATTCTGAACACATGTGCCATATCAATAAATGAAACAAGCATAACTCACCTTTTAAACAAATAGATTTTCAGGTTAGATCACATTGGAAAACCCAACTCTGCACTATACAAGAACAGACACACTCAAAACAATGTGAGTCAGAAATGAAAAAAGGAAGGATGGTAAAAGGTATTTTAAAAAATATATAAATGGAAAGAAGCAGGAGTTAGGGTATTAATTTCAGGCAAAATGAGATTCAAGTGGGAAAGCCCACAGGTAGACATTTATAAATTGATTGATCATAAAATTTCCACAAGAAAATAAACAAACAAGGATCACCAAGCAAATTCTGGAAAAAGAAAAACAATAGTCTAAGACCTGCCCTACCAGACACAAACATGTGATGTTAAAGCATGTGGTAAAGCCTCCATAATTAAAACAGGGCGGCTCTGGTGTCCAACTGGACAAACCAGTGATAAAAATAAGAAGGTCCAGAAACAGATACAAAAACATAGAGGAATTAGTAAACATTAAGGTGGCATCTCAAATCAGTGGAGTTAACAGAGATTATTTAATATTGGGTGTTGGGACAACTAAGTTACCTTGGGAATAGAATCAGAGGCCAGAAGAGGAGGAAAAAAAGATAAACTATAGTGGATCAAAGATTGAAATGTAACCAATTAAATCAGTTAAAAAAAAAAAACACTTGGCAAACACATTGGGGCAATTTTCTTTATAACTTTGGAGTAGAAGAGGTCTTTAACCATAATTTGCAAATCTGAAAGCCCTAAAAAATGGATAAATGTGATGCTAAAAATAAAGACATAAAACAAATCTGGGTTTTGTTTTTTAAAAAAAGAAGCAGAGTGAAAGGAAAAAAACAACCACCTGGGGTAACATCCTCAGCTAATACCACCCAGGCCAATACCCCTAATGGAGGAAGAGCTTTTTAAATCAAAAAGGAAATTTGATCCATTAGAAAAATGAGCAAAATATATGAGCAAATAATTCATAAGGAGAGAAATTCAATATCACTTAAACATATAAAAAGAAGCTGAATTCCTTCAGAATAAGAGAAATGCAAATATATATATATATATTCTAGAAATTACATTATTCCTCTATCATTTTGAAAAATATTCTAAAATTCAGCAATACTATCTGTGACGCTATGGGGGAAGAGCATGCTTTTGCTTCTGCTTTGTTACTTACAGTGCAAAATGGTACAATTACTACAGAAGAGAATTTGGCAACATCTCCCCCAATTATACCACAATCATAGTCTGAAAATCTATCCTTCAGAGATTGCTGGGCACACGCAAAATGGTGTGTATAAAATGGCATGCACCATTCCAAAGGTTGACAAAAATTTAAGTTTAAGTTTATAATGAGGGAAGCCCAAATAAATTATGGTAAATTGATTAAAAACTGAAGATTGCCTCTGTTAAAAGAAATGAAAAAGTTCCCCATATCCTGAGATGGAAAGACCTTTAGGATATAAGAAATGGAAAGAGGCAAGTTTCAAAACAATGGATATGGTGTGCATCTGGTTATTCTCCTTTTAGCCCTAACCAGATCTATAATTCATAGTCCATGCTTCTGGGCCTTGCTCTGTGCCCGCGAAGTTTGATCTGTGGGAATGGCATCAATAGGGCCCCCTTGCTGTCTCATTTCGGGTAGGTTGGGTCATTGGAGCCACAGACACGTGGGTGAGGGGAGAGAAGCCAGGGTGTTTCTTCCCCACTTCCTGTCTACCTTGCTACCCAGCTTCTATCAGGAGCTGCATCTAGCCTTGACTGGGACTCCAGTCTGCAGGGGAAGCCTCCTCTGTGGCTCCAGCTCTCACTTGGCTGTCGTAAACCTCTCTGATCCCTTTGCCCCTTCTGGTTCTTCTCCCTGAACACTACAGTTCAACCTCTCTAAAAATTTCTCATTAAATCTGTTCCGTTGAATTATCATAGTGGAATTCTGTTTCCTGCTGGGACCCTGACTTATGTAGCATACTATCTTTTTCCTAAGAATGAAAGAGAAATAAGTTGATTAGTGTTTGCTTGCACTTGCATAAGGAAATTGTGGAGGGAGACACAAAAAAAAAACCCAATCTAAATGCTGACCTTTAGGAGGTGATCAAGAAACAAAAGTGGGAGCAAGATTATTCACTAAACATCTTTTTGTGGTCTTATAATTGTTAAACTTTGGAAATGTATTATCTTCTTTAAAACATTAAAAAGAAGCAAAATGAGGAATATATACAAGATTATGTAGGGTGATACGCTAAATCAAGCTTGGTTGTTTAAGGAAGAAAAATGAAACTGCTCTCTCTCTATATTAATACAAAACAATCTCCTAAAATATATTAAGTGTAAAAAAGTATAGAAAATGTGTATAAAGTGCTTCTATTTGTGAAGAAGGAAGGAAGGAGATGAGAGGGAAGGAGAGGGCAAACTGAATATGCATATACATACAAGTGTGTCTAGAAGACCTTAATGATACACAAGAAATTTGTAGCTGTGCGTGCCTTGAAGAAAAGAATCAGGAGTCTGGGGGACAGGCATGGGAAGATGAATTACTTTTTTCCTTATACCTTTTTTTACTTTTTAATATTTTTTTACCAAAAATGCATAAGTAGCACACGTTTATTTTAGATAAGGAAGAAAATATGAATACATTCATGACATCCCCAATAATCCTGACAACTTTTGTTTCTCTTTTTGCTACCCTAATATTTTTCCTTCTTTTGTAATGATCATGAACAGGCTAAGGATATTTTATACATTACAACTTTTGACAAGGCAATTTCACTTTTCGTAATTTATTATAAGAAAATAATCAAGGATGTGTGCAAAGATTTGTTTATAAGATGTTCATGCCGGTATTTTTTATAATAGTGAAAAATTGATAGCGACCTACATGTCAGTAGTAGGATATAAATTTTAATGAATTATGGTACATCCTACCAGAGGTATAGTCTAGTGCTACTAAAATTATTGTTGCAAAAGACTACTGGTTGCTCTGGAAATAGTTGGTGCTCTACTATCTAATATAAAATCAGGTTACAAAATACAACATGATTCAAGAATATTAGTTTATAAATTTCTCAGAATTAATTCAGACTCTATTATGTTAGGCATTCTACCAGTTGTCAGGGATGCAAGAGATTTGCCCCTCCCATTTTAGTCAATGACAGGGAGAAGCCAACCTACAATGACTATATAATATAAGACTTGTTGATAGGGGCAGTAGAGAAGCAAAAGAAAGCTAACTAAGCCCAATTATAGCAGACAGAAGGGACAGAGAGTTAGAGGCTGGTTGATAGGGAGTGATATTCAGAAATGCTTCCTTTGAAGAAAATGATTATATCAGCTAGCTACTGCTGCCTAAGAAACCATTCCAAAATTCTGTGGCTTAAGTTAAGTGATTCTGTGAGTTGGCAATCTGAGCAGTTCTGATGATCTACCCTGGAATTTCTCACATGGAATTTCTCAATGATAATCCAAGTTCTCTACTGAAAGATCTGAAAAGGCCTTACTGATACATCTGACAAAGGATGCTGGCTATTGACTGGGGTACCTCAGGTCTCCACATGGCCTCTTATCCTCCTGTAGGTTAGACCAGGCCTAACAGAAAGGTAGTCTCAGTATTCCAAGAGACTGAAAGCACAAGTTACAAAGCCTGCAACTCCTATTCTCTGACGCTCACATAATGTCACTTCTGCCACATTCTATCGGTCAGAGCAAGCCACAAAACCCACCAAGATTCAAGAGACTGGAGATATAAACACTACCTCTTGATGGGAGGGATAGCAGCATTACATTGCAAAGATTATGGACATAGGTTTGATTCACCATTACTAAAATAATCTTTCACAGAGATGTAAATACAGTAGAAGAGTTCCAGGAAGAGAAACCAGCTATCAAAGATCCCTATGGTTCACCTCCCCTTCCAATTTACCCAAATTCCCTACTCCTCTCTAACGCCCCTTGTCCTCCATGCTATTGGTTATGCTCCACAAATGAGTGAACCATGAGAGACTATGGACTCTGAAAAACAGTCTGAGGGGTTTGAAGTGGCGGGGGGGGTGGGGGTACCAGGGTGGTTGGGGTACCAGGTTGGGGTACCAGGTGGTGGGTATTATAGAGGGCACAGCTTGCATGGAGCACTGGGTGTGGTGAAAAAATAATGAATACTGGTTTTCTGAAAATAAATAAATTGGGAAAAAAAAAAATCCCTATGGTGACAGAAAACACAACATGTCCAAGGAACATTCAGCTCAATGGAGATTGAGCCTAAAATTGATGAAAGGAGGGAAATCAGGGGGAAAAATTATAAAAGAAGTTATTTCAAAAATTAGACAAGTTCTATGCCTGTATCTTTGGGGTAAATACCTAATAGTGAAATTTCTGGGTCATAGGGTAGCTCTATTTTTAACATCTTGAAGAACCTCCATACTGTTTTCCAGAGTGGCTGTACCAGTTTGCACTCTGACCAACAGTTTAAGAGGGTTCCCCTTTCTCCACATCCTTGCCAAAACTTGTTGTTTCCTGTCTTGTTAATTTTAGCCATTCTAACTGGTGTAAGGTGGTATCTCATTGTGGTTTTGATTTGTATTTCCCTGATGGCTAGTGATTTTGAACATTTTTTCACATGCCTGTTAGCCATTGGTATGTCTTCTTTGAAGAAGTGTCTATTCATGTCTTCTACCCATTTCTTGACTGGATTATTTATTTTTTGGTAAGTTTGATAAGTTGATAAGTTCTTTATAGTTGAGTTTGATAAGTTCTTTATAGATCTTGGATACCAGCCCTTTATCCATAATGTCATTTGCAAATATCTTCTCCTATTCCATGGGTTGCCCCAGCAGCAATGGTCACAATACCAAACTGTAGAAGAAGGCTGAGATGTCCTTCAACAGAAAAATGGATAAAGAAAATGTGATTTGGGGCACCTGGGTGGCTCAGTGGGTTAAAGCCTCTGCCTTCAGCTCAAGTCATGATCCCAGGGACCTGGGATCAAGCCCCGCATCAGGCTCTCTGCTCAGCGGGGAGCCTGCTTCCTCCTCTCTCTCTGCCTGCCTCTCTGCCTACTTGTGATCTCTGTCTGTCAGATAAATAAATAAAATCTTTAAAAAAAGAAGAAGAAGAGGAAGAAGAAGAAGAAGATGTGGTTCATATATACGATGGAATATTACTTAGCTATCAAAAGGATGAACACCTACCATTTGCATTGACAGCTTTATGGCACTGTAACTATATCATTGTAACTTAATGAGTGTCTTAGCGGCTAGAAGTAGATTTGCTCTATCAAAGAGTATGTAAAACTTACTTTCAGAAAAGTTCAACCAATTTATACTGCTAGAAGTAATACATGAATAACTATTTTCCCTAGTCTTTCTCAATAGTGAAGTCTTAAAAGAGTCTTGGTTAACATGAAAGGCTGAAAATTTAGTATTATGTTGTGTTAATATCTCTGTTTTTATCTTAGTGAAGTTTAATCTTTCCACATTTATTGGCTGTTAGTATTTCATTAGAAAAATCCCTGTTTGTACTTTTGCTCATTTTACTATGAAAGTGTTATTGATATGAAGAGACATTCCATATATTAGCCCAATGTCATAAGTATCATGTGTTTGTGGAAACAAATCCCTTCAGTCTATTTTACGAAGTAGGGAATTTGTAGCTAGGGAAAGGAATAACCTCATAGAATGCAAAACCAGAAAGCAGAACAAGATCTTCCAAGGACTAACCAGAAAGTTGTCAGGAAGCTAGCTGTTCTTGCTTTCTAGACTCTTCTACTTGTCTCTTCATATCTGTCCCTTTCTTCTTTTCATAGATTAGTTTGCTTGACAAGACTTCCTTTATATATCCATGGAGTTATGCATTCATGAGACTGCAGGTTGCTGTAGCACTGATGCTGAGCCCAATTCTAAAGGGAAGCAGAGCATGAATGTTCTCTGGCCTGTACTATAATCAGCTATGTTATCTGCTTTTTTACTTTCAAATGTGTGAGGCTGAGAACCTAACTCCTAAACTGTCTTGCTTTGAGCTAGATGCATATCCCCTGTTAGATCAGACATGACTAGGGAATTTGAGGGGTCAGGGGAAGAAGTTCATATGGCCTCTGCCAATTTGTTTTCTTTTCAGAGAAGGAGATGTGGGAAGCCACACAAATCAGCTGATAAACATCCTATACCATCTGGTTCTCACATAGGCTACAAATATGTCTCTTAACCCATTTTAATTTACTTTATAGTCCAGTGGTTTTGACAATAGAGAGTAAAAGTTTTGTTGTGGTCATGCCTATCAATCTTCTCTTTAGCCAATCAAAATTCATTATTTTCACACATTTAGCTGGTTATACCATTACATTTTTTGAAAAATGCATCAGTGCCCCCCTGACTTGAAATGACAATTTTTCATATGTGAATATTTGTATATATGTGTTCATATTTGTATAATATTTGTATATTATTTGTATATTTGTATAATATTTGTATACTCTGTTCATTGATGTGACTCTTCTACATCCTAGCTATGCAAATATTCTCACCTTGTTATTCTGTCAATATTTTCTTAACTATTCTCAACACTTTTTTACAGGCAAATTTCACAATATGGTCACTATAAGCAGATAATTATTTCATTGGAAGTAACAGTTATTCCATTCCTTAAGAAAAACTGGATCCTATTGAACATACTGAAAGTCACCCTGTATATTGGTTTCAAACTTAATCCCTTCCTAAGTTACTGTCAAGGGTAATTTTAAATATAATCATTTTCTCCCCATGCATAAAAGCCCATGCAAGCTGTGGTTCCACTATTCAGAAGTATATGTTTTTAAACTTTAGAATCACAATCATCAGAGAAATTGTTCATAATTTAATAAGAATGCAGTAAAAGAAACAGCAAAGAAACAAGAGGCTGTGTCTCTCAACTCAAACTCTTGGCACTACGTAAAATAAATAGCAACATTCCAATTGTTATTGTCTCTCTTTTTGCTGAATATATAAAGCTGAATTCACATAATTTAAAAAATTGTTTGATAAGCTTCTTCTGTGGTTATTCTTTCATCTAGTCTTATTGGACTTACTAAAATTTTCAGAGTAATATTAAAGAATAAGGCCTCTCTAGAGGACATGCTTATTATCTGTTTATTATCTGTTATCTGTTATTATCTGTTTATAGCAGCATTATCACCAATACTCAGACTATAGAGAGAGCCCAAGTGTCCATTGACTAATGAATGGATAAAAAAGATATAGATATATAGATAAATAGATACAGATATCTATAATGGAATATTACCCAGCCATCAAAAAGAATGAAGTGTTGTCATTTGCAATGACATGGGTGGAGCAACAGTGTATTATTCTAAGCAAAATAAGTTAGAGAAAGACAAATACCATATGATCTCACTCATACGTAGAATTTAAGAAAGAAAACTGGTAAACATATGGTAAGGGGGAAAAGAAAAAAAAGAAAGAGGGAAATAAACCACAAGAGACTCTTAACTACAGAGAACAAAATGAGAGTTGATCAAGGGAGGTGGGCAAGGGATGGGATAGATGGGTGAAGGGTATTAAGGAGGGCACTTGTTATCAGGAGCACTGGGTTTTGTATGTAAGTGATGAAGACCTGAATTTTACTCCAGAAACCAATAGTGTACTGTATGTTAACACCAAAGATTAAATTTAAAAACAAAGAAAAACAAACAAAATACAATGCAGAACTAAGGCTCAATTAAAATGTAACATTATTATTGTTATTATTATATGTTTCTCCAAATATGCTTAAAAATAAAATATAACATCTTTTATTCTTATTTTTTATAACTACTTATTAAAAATATCTTATTATGAAGTAGCGAGCAGAATGTCACCCTGCCTATGCTAAATCTCAATTTCAACAAAGTTTTTACAGTTGTTTTTAATATGACCTTGGCCTTTTAAAACTATAATAGAGAAAGCAGTCAGAACGTCACTTCTCATATTTATTCCACAATTGTATATTGTCCCCATAATAAAATTAGCATTTATTTTAGGAGATGTTTCTTCTTAAAACCTAAAAAAATATATATAATTAAGTCTTAGTTATGTACTTGAACAGAAAGAATCCCAAAAGAAAAAAATTTCCAGTTCTTTTCTTTTTGCCTTTGCTTGAGACATCCAGCCTGGCTTTATGAAATGCACAGGTGACCCATTTACTGAGCAGGATGGATATGATAGAACAAAAAGAAAAAAAAAAACACTTTCCTCTTTTTCACAATTGCCCTTCAGACAAGCCAGACCAGCTCTCCTTTCCCAGCCACTGAAGAAAGTCTCTCGAGCAAATTCTTTACTTTTTCTGTCACTATCAGGATTTAGGGTAGTCTCCTTTCCAGGTTCTAAAAAGTTCAGTCAGATCTACATCAGAAGTATCCACCTTACATCCTAAAGGTCTCCCACAGAAACCCGCAGGAGGGAAAGGGTCAACTCTTTTTCTCCTTGTTCAAACTCACCAGCTGTTCCTTCTGGCTGCTTCTTCTAGTTATCTATTGCTGTGTAACAAATTATCCCAAATTTAGAAGCTTAGCACAACAGTCTTTTGTTTTGCTTACAAATATGCCACCTCTCCTCCCCGTGGCACCACCAAAGGCAACTCAAAAGCTGGCGAATGACTCGAAGATTGAAGACTGGAATGATGTGGAGGCTTCTTCACTCAGACATCTGGAGGTTGATGCTGACTCTTGGCTGGGATGAAAGCTGGCCTATAGCTTGGACACCCACACAAGCCCTCTCCATGTGTCTGCTTGGCTTTCTCGCAGCATGGTGGCCAGGTTCCAAGAGCAAGTATCTTCAGGAATGGAAGTAGAAGCTGTCAGTTTCCAGTGGCTTAGCCCAGGAACTGGAGCACTTTTACCATATTAATATCAAGAATTTGCGTGTCCGAATTCAAGGAAGGGAACTGAGACCCCAGCTTCTGATAGGAGGTATATCAGAGAATGTTGGGTCATGTTTTATTTTTTAAAATTTTTTTATAAAAATACAATGTATTATTAGTCCCAGGGGTACAGGTCTGTAAATCACCAGGTTTACACACTTCACAGCACTCACCATAGCACATACCTCCCCCAATGTCCATAAACCCACCACCCTCTCCCTCCCCCCTCCCCCCAGCAACCCTCATTTTGTTTTGTGAGATTAAAAGTCTCTTACGGTTTGTCTCCCTCCTGATCCCATCTTGTTTCATTTATTCTTTTCCTATCCCCCAAACCCCCCACGTTGCATCTCCACCTCCTCATATCAGGGAGATCATATGATAGTTGTCCTTCTCCGACTGACTTATTTTGCTCAGCATAATACCCTCTAGTCCCATCCATGTCAACGCAAATGGCAAGATTTCATTTCTTTTGATGGATGCATAGTATTGCATTGAATATATATACCACATCTTCTTTATCCATTCATCTGTTGATGGGCATCTAGGTTCTTTCCATAGTTTGGTTATTGTGAACATTGCTGCCATAAACATTTGGGTGCACGTGCCCGTTTGGATCACTGCGTTGGTATCTTTAGGGTAAATATTGGATATTTTTAAAACTGGCACATTCTGTCACACTCCTCCAGAGTCAAGGCAGGAAGAGTAAGGGGCAAAATAGTCTTGATTATAACCTATTCTCAGTGATTTCTTTGTGACAGATGCTCCAATGCTAATTCTCTGGCTGATGGGTTCTCAGAGCCCCTTCACATTAGGAATCCCTCCGTTATCCCTCTACCTGGGCCAAATGATATCCTCCCCAGATGAGCCTCTAGGACATCCCTTTCAGTCCACATATCCAATAGTACAGCATGCAAGGCCTCTTTCTGCTGGGCTTGTCCCATCCCATAGGCAAGCAAACTTCATGGGCAGGTCATTTCTGAATGTCCAGAGAATCCCTCCATAGTCTACACTGGCCCCATACTCTTGCCCTACCAAATGCTGGGAACACAGACCACTCTCTCTGAGCATCTCCTTATACTGTCCTCAGACAGATCCTCAGGCCAAACCTTCACCTTTACATGATCTTTAAAGTGAAAGGTAAACACTGATCTTTTCCCCACCCTCCTCCCTAAACTCCAGGAGATGGCTCTAGCATTCTCCTAAGCACTCACTCAGCACACCCTGCTCTGAGCCCGTAGTGGTGCTAGACCCCTGAGTATCATCAGCTCGGCAACATTCAACCCAGAAGATGACAGGGAGGGTAGAGATATTAGTGTCCTCCCCAGTGTGTGTGTTTCCACAAGACAGCACCCTCTCACTTCATGAGTGGTTGTCCTACAGCCTTCTCTTTGCGTTTGAGGCATGAGAAAGGGAAATGCAGCACTCTCAAAATCTGTTTCAAAGAAATCTTTGCTCTGCCTCTCAGTGAATCCTTGGTATCTCCCGCTACGTCCTGGGGTCAGGGAAGGTTTGCGGCCACCTCTCACACACAACCCTTCTTTTCAGAAGGTGGGAAACTTGTTTCCTCTGGTGCTAGTTTGGGGTCCCAGTCTTCATAGCTCTTAATTTGTGGAAATAGTTCATTAAATATCTTATTCCTTGAGCATCAACAATAACAACAACAATAATGTTGTAACCATCATGATAGGCATAAAGGACTTGTGGAGAAATAATCACAAAGTGATTTTCTTCTTCAGGCTGTATCCAGATAGAGTAAAATATAATATGGCATTAATTTAAGGTGTACTACAAAACAATTATATTACATATATATAGTAACATATATATTATATATAGTAAATATATATAGTAAAATATATATGTATAGTAAAATGATTGCCATATAAGTTTAGTTAACAGTCATCATCTCACATAATTGCAAGTGTTTTGTATGATGTAATAACTTTTAAAATCTACTCTCAGCAACTTTCAAATGTATAATACAGTACTGTTAACTATAATAAAAGTTTTTTTTTTCTCTCCTATGGTCCCTTTAAAAGTATTCCATGAGGTCCTGGTCTTCCATTGGCCCCATGTGAAAATTCAAGCCATCTCATGACTTTTTTTTCTTTAGAAATGGAAGATCCTCAAATCTATAATTTTTTTTTAAGATTTTATTTTATTTATTTGACACAGAGAGAGATCACAAGTAGGCAGAGGCAGGCGGGGTGGGGGGTGGGGGAAAGCAGGCTCCCCGCTGAGCAGAGAGCCTGATGTGGGGCTCGATCCCAGGACCCTGAGATCATAACCTGAGCTGAAGGCAGCGGCTTAACCCACTGAGCCATCCAGGCGCCCCCTCAAATCTATAATTAATGGCTCTATCACAGAGAATCAGAATTATTTCTTCCTTTTCCCAACTTAACTGTGCATCATTGGGTGGAGCCCTGTGTTTTTTACCTGTGTTTTTTACCTCACTTTTCTTTCTAACCCAGCTTCTGACCCCTCCAGATCATAAATAATAGAAACACGGTAGCATTGTACTCTCTTAGCCTCATACATGTTGGAATCTGACTTTTTCTGATAGGCAGAGTTAGCAGATAAAAATCCAAAACACCCAGTTAGATTTGAGCTTCAGAAAAACATTCATTGTTTATCTGAAATTCAAGTTTAACCGGGCACTCTGTATTTATTTTTGTCTTTTCATTCACGAAATCTACTGATGCTCCAGTGGGTACAGTACTTACAGGGGTTCTCGGAGGCATTCTTCCTGCCTGAGTCACTAGGATTCTCTTACTCAGCTTTCCCTCACTAAGAGTGTTTGCCTCTGTTTTCCAGCTGGTCTCTTACTCTTCCCAAAGAACTTCCTCTGTCCTGTGGTCCGCTTACCCCAACAGGAGGCCCTTTGGGGTAGGATCTATGTTGCCTCTCACTTGGGAACTCATCTGGCCCAGCAAAACACATGAGCAGGAGATCCACTCCATGGCGACTAAAGGGCTCCTTGATCTGCTAAGGCGGCAATCAACCCTTTTGACCTAAAGGCAATGGGTCACATATAAAGTTCTCCAAGTGTTCTCCTGGGAAGCCCAGGAGCAGGCAGTCAGGAGCAGGCACCCTTCACTTTAAATTCTGAGACTCTTGAACACACACACACACACACACACACACACACACTTCAGCCTGGGCTCAGAAAAATAGAAATGATAACTGAAGTAATCCATTAACAATACATAATGCACACTTGTGAATGATCAAAACCTAAATAATCCTTATTTGCAAAGCGACATTTTACTTCACCTGGTTCTATAGAAGCACAGAACAGGAGAACTGACAAGCCAGGTTTTTATTCCAATTCACTTAATGAGCTAAAAAAAAAAAAATCTCTGGATGTAAATTAGTAGTGAGATGTCTGATTAAACTGGATCAGTGACAGCACTTAGCTGGCATGTGGGTCCACCCTGCCTGCCTAGAGCATTTTCTTGGCAGGAGCCATGGGGGAGGTTGGGCTGTTGACAAGATAGAATTTGTGTACTTCAAATGTCTGCACATCTACTCTAGGTGGTCACACTTTTGTAGCTGCAGACAAGTGAGGCCGTAAGATATCACTATCTTTAATTCCAGCCTACATGTTTCATAAAAGACAACTTTATACAAAGAACTGGGAAGCATACTCACAAAACTGAAATCTCATCAGAGAGAGAAAATTCAAGACATTATTTCTGCTTCAAGCCAAACAGGGTTGCAATGCAGAAGGTCAGTGTTTCTTTTATATTTTTTTTTTCATTTTAATAATGATGTCCAGAGATGTTGTAAAATAAAAGGAATACTTATGGAGGTCTTGGTGCTTGTGGCCAAGAGACTAGAACTTCAAGTTACTGGCCTGCAAAATGACATCTCAAGAACACAGCTTGGCCGAGCCAATCCCAAGGCATAATGGCATGAATAGGAGACCATCCTCATCCTTAGTCTATTCACCTTCCTGGGGCCCACATATACCCTTCTAATGGCAGTCAGCTCTTAGTACTGGAACTTCTAAGTACCCAGGGCTCAGGAACCCATGAACTGTTGACCTGCCTCATTGTGCCACCCTGACCTAATTAAAACCTATACTTCTAATGTTTCATTGCAGGAAGGGACTATTGCAAGAATGCCTCGCTGTTCTAACAAGCTAACCTCAGTGAAGGTAAGTGAAAACCACATCTTGTTCTACCCTCTTATTTTTTGTCCAAGACACCTTTTTTATTTTCATAACTTCTCGAAACCTTTGATATTTTTGAAACTTTGGAGCAGAGGGATTCACTGTTAAACCTTAAGTGACTCAGCATTCCTGATCATTACCTCTGTTCACACTGGTGGCCAAGGGTCTCTAGAGTACACCAGGGTGACCCCACACATGGGACACATGGGATGGTGACCACCACATTAGCTTTGTGAGAATATGAACTGTGGCATGTTCAACCTTTCAAGAGTTTCTTTGAGCAGTGCCAAATCAAAAGTGATTGGGCGCACTCTACCATAGGAGCTGGGGAGGGGGTTTTGTAGAGAAAAAACACAAGCAAAGCAAGGAAATTACTTGTTGGGTTTGGACCTAAGCAGTTGCCTTATTTGGGTAAGCCTAGTTGGCTGTTTGTGACTGTGAAGTTTCTTTTCTGGAATATGAGTGCAATGACTCTGGCTCAGGTTTTGGTTTGCTTAGAAGACTTTCAAGGCATTGGAGTCACCCCAGTCTAATGGCTTCTTGTTTGATTATATTAACAGTTCCATCAAATTCTTTTCTTTTAATAAATAATTCATTGCAGTTAAAACCATCAAGTACTTTTTTAAAAATGTATTTTTATTTATTCATTTGAGAGAGAGAATGAGACTGAGATCATGAGAGGGGGGAAGGTCAGAGGAAGTAGCAGACTCCCTGCCAACGAGGGAGCCCCATCCACAACTTGATTCCAGGAATCCAGGATCATGACCTGAGCAGAAAGCAGTTACCCAACGAACTGAGCAACCCAGGCACCGAAGTACTTTTTCTTTTAAAGTAAACATAATGGGGCCCCTGGCTGGCTTAGTCCATTGAGCACCCAACTCTTAGTTTCAGTTCAGGTCATGATTTCAGAGTAGTAAGTTGGAGCCCCGTGTTGGGCTCTGTGCTCTGCAGGGAGTCTGCTGGAGGTTCTCTCTCCCTCTCCCTCTCTCTCTGCTCCTCCCCCAACTCACGCATGCACATGCTTTCCCTCTCTCTAAAATAAATAGATCTTTAAAAGAAAAATAAACATGAGCCCAGTCTTTGAGAAACACTGGATTATAGGGACTGCATGGGTTGGAGGTGTGGGGTGATTCTCATCGCTACAACAATGCCACCAACAATATTGTCAGGTGTTTGTCAGGTCTCTGAATGAGATATTCTGGTCTGTCTGATTGGGTCCCGTGCAGACTCTGCCCTCAGCAATGATTTTCTTCTCCCTACATCAGAAGCAGCTTTGTGTACTGAACAGATGGGGGAGACAGTAACTGTGATACCAAAACATATGGTTTTTAGAACAGATAGGAGTAATCATTCCAAATATTAATACAGTTTCTTTCAGGTTTTCATGTAAGTAACACACATGAATGTCAATAGACAAAAATAACAGATAACATTTTCAATCATCTCAAAACCTTCTTGGCTAAAATCAAAATGACAGCTCAGTTGGCTTCTTTTCCTAAAGTAAGCTTTGCCATCTGTATTGCTAATCTGATGCTGGGGTAAAAGATATTAGGTTGGGCCTAATAGAAACCAGATTCTTCATTCATTCATTCAAAAAATATATACTGAGCACCAAATACATGGCAAATGCTGATGGATTTGGGAAATAAAACAATAAACAGTTTACTGTCCTTGTTCTGAAGGAGTTAATGATCTAATGAAGAGATATATATCCATGTAGAAAGATAGAAGATGATAGACAGACAGACAGATAGACTGAGAATTTCAGTACAGACAAAGTTCCAAGATAAAGAGTGTAAGACACCCTGGAAACCTACACAAAGACAACTCATCCCAACCTGAAGTGGGTCATCTGCCGAGACCGCTGAGAAGTGGTCTCAAAGCTGAAACATGAATTAACATGTAGCAATTAGCCAGACAAAGAGCAAGTAGGAAGGGAGGAAAAGACTTCATGCCTGTCAACAATGTGGAAAAGGGAAGGAGACAGAGACAGTGATACTGACTTTAAATCAGACTTGGATAAAAAAGGAATAGAATAAACTCTATTAACCAAAAATTGCTACTCATTAACCAAAAATCTATTAATCAGAATTTAGCATTACCCCAGATCCTGAGCTAAGGTGAAAGAAATGAGTCAGAACAGATCATCTCTGAATTGCATAATACATTCCACAGATCTATTTGAAGTACAAGAATACCAGTTTGAGATACCTAAAATAGATTTTATACATACACATACAAACACAATTACATATACCATCCATCCATGCATGTATATAGAAACATATAGAAATGTGAAATATATAGAATATATATATGTATATGAATTTAGAGTCTAAATAATATAACTAAAATGTTTCGTACCTTGAAGTATTTCTTTAATGCCACAGAACATTGAAAATTGTTGCTTTCCAAAGGAAACACTTCTGAGAGCAATTGTGCACACACCAGCAGTCAAGCTGTTAATTAGACTAGGAGTGATTTCAGGATCACTTTTTCAAAAATATTTAATGAAAGTTGAAGACAGTGTAAAGGTAGAAAATATGTAGCCCTACTAAAACTATGCAAACACTCTTGGCAAATACATCCATGCACTTATAAATTTCAAAGATGCCCTGCAAGACCAGAGCTGATATTCTCCTAGTATATCTTCCATAATAAAGGGCTGTCGTGGGTTTATCATAACTTGGAATTCTCCTTTATCCTGAGGAAACTGTGAGGTTCAAACTCTTGTTCAAACCATCTATGGCTGAACACAAAACAATAATAATTGTAATTCTATTTTTTTTTCAAAAATGAGCTTTTAAGACAAAGTCAGCAGCTGAGAATATAAGAATATATATACACACAAACACACACACACACACAAATGGTTTAGAAAGAGGAAAGTGTCTAAGTCCATTAGTGAAATCTAGGTTTGAGAAAACCTACTAAAAATTCAGAGACAAATAAACGAGTAAATTGTTTTACCAGGTTCTAAATATTCTTCATACAATTGACGAGCAAGAAGAAGGAGAGTCCTCAACCACTTTTAGTGCTGGACAATATTCCATCCTTTGTATAAAGAACAGTTTATCCATTTACCTACTGAAGGACATCTTAGTTGCATCCAAGTTTTGACACTTGTGAATAAAACTGCTATAAGCACCCACTCATGTGCAGGTTCTTGCATGAACATAAGATTTCAACTCATTCGAGTAAATATCAATGAGCACAATTGCTGCATCCTATGATAAGTGTATTTTTAGTTCTGTAAGAAATTGCCAAAATATCTTCCAAAGTGGCTGTACCATTTGACATTCACGCAGCAGTGAACGATAGTTCTTGTTGCTTCAAATCCTCACCAGCATTTAGTGTTTTCAGTGTTCTGGATCTTGGTAGCTCCAATAAGTGCATAGGGGTACCTCACTGCTATTTTATTATGTTTTATTATGTTACATTAAACACCATACAGTACATTATTAGTTTTTGATGTAGTGATCCATGATTCATTGTTTGAGTATAACACCCAGTGCTCCATGCAGCACATGCCCTCCTTGATACCCCTCACTGGGGCTAACGTGCCCCACCACTCCACGCCCCTCTAAAACCCTCAATTTGTTTCCCAGTGTCCATAGTCTCTCATGGTTCATCCCACGCTCTTATACCCCCCGCTTCAGTTTTCCCTTCCTTCTCCTAATGTCCTCCATGCTATTGCGTATGTTCCACAAATATGTGAAACCGAATGATAATTGATTTTCTCTGCTTGACTTCTTTTTTTTTTTTTTTTTAAGATTTTATTTATTTATTTGACAGAGAGAAATCACAAGTAGACGGAGAGGCAGGCAGAGAGAAAGAGAGAGGGCAGCAGGCTCCCTGCTGAGCAGAAAGCCCGATGTGGGACTCGATCCCAGGACCCTAAGATCATGACCTGAGACGAAGGCAGCGGCTTAACCCACTGAGCCACCCAGGCGCCCTGCTTGACTTATTTCATTTAGCATGATCTCCTCCAGTTGCATCCATGTTCAAAAATATTGGATATGCATCCTTTCTGTTGGCTGAGTAATATTCCATTGTATATATGGACCACATCTTCTTTATCCATTCAGCTGCTGAAGGACATCTTGGCTCCTTCCACAGTTTGGCTACTGTGAACATTGCTGCTATGAACATTGGGGTGCAGGTGCCCCTTCTTTTCACTACATCTGTATCTTTGGGGTAAATACCCAGCAGTGCAATTGCTGGGTCGTAGAGTAGCTCCATTTTTAACTTTTTGAGGAAGCTCCACACTGTTTTCCTTAGTGGCTGTACCAGCATGCATCCCCACCAATAGTGTGAAAGGGTTTCCCTTCCTCTAGAACCTCTCCAACATCTGTTGTTTCCTGCCTTTTTAATTTTTGCCATTCTAACTGGTATAGGTGGTACCTCAATGTGGTTTTGATTTGAATTTCCCTGATGGCTAAGGTAATGTTCAACCTCACTGCTATTTTAATTTGTATTTCCTTAATGGCATATGGTATGGAATATCTCATATGCTTATTTGCCATCCGTATATCTTTTTTAGTGAGAGGTCTGTTCAGATGATTTTCCCATTTTTTAATTAGTTTGTTTGTTTTCTTATTTTTGCATTTGAAGGTGTTTTTCCCTATATTTTGGATAATAGCCCATTATAAAGACAAGAGTTCTGAAATTTTTTACTCCCGACCTGTGGCTTATCTTCTCATTCTCTTAACACTGTCTTTCACAGCACAGGAGCTTTTAATTTAAATGAAGTTCAGCTTAAGAACTATTTCTTTCATGAATCACACTTTTGGGGTTGTACTTAAAAAGTCATCACCATACGTAAAGTCAGTTGTCTTTTCTGCCATGTTATTTTCTAGGGGATTTATACGTCTGTATTTACATGTAGATCTATGACCCATTTGGAGTTAACTTTAGTGAAGGCTGTAAAGGCTGTTTAGGTTTTTTTTTTTAATTGGCATAGGGATGCCCTAATATTCCCGCACCATTTCTAGAAAAGTCTATCGTTGCTCCGTTGTACTGCTTTTGCTCTTTGTCTAAGATCAGCGGGCTATATTTGTGTGGATTTATTCCTGAGCTCTCTATTCTGTTCCACTGATCTGTCCGTCTGTTCTTTCCCCACACTGTAGCCTTATAGTAAGTCTTGAGGTGGGTCGCGTCTGTCCTCTGACCCTGTAAGGACCAGGTAGAGTTCCTAGAACTGAAACTCCATAACGTATAGGCAGCCCTCCATAGCTGGGTTCCCCTTCAGTTTTTAATTCTCAGAGTTGTCCTCTCTGAGCCCCCAGCAATTTGTCAGATACATATGAGATTTTCCTAGCTCAGCATCAACTCCTGTGGAGGTTTCTCTCTATCAGTAAGATGTGATTATCTGTATTCATCTGTCAGTCTCTCCAGTTTGGGGAGCACTGTTTACCCCATGATCTCACTCCTCAACAGATCTAAGAAGAGTTGTTGATTTTCCTGTTTGTTCAGCTTTTTCCTTAATGCGACTTCAGCATGGCAACTTCTAATCACTTAACATGCCAGACCTGAAACCGGAAGTCTGTCGTTAAGTTTAATCTCAATTCTTAGTGATCTCAGCCAGAGATGGTAGAATTAAAGAGGGGATGTGGTCTGAGCACATTCAAATGGGCAGCTATCATGAATACAACCATCACACTCAGCAGAAAGGAACCAATTTCTGGAACTTGTCTTAGAATTCTAGACCTACTTCAGTGGCAACAAATTGTACAGTAAACTTTTCCCGAGTTTGTGGATCCTCTCTTCCCTGCCCAACCGTTTCTTATTTATTTATTTTTTTAATCCATCGCTACCACTTTGGTAGACTTTTCCCCGGGGTAGCCTTTTGCTCATAGCCCTGACACCGACACTAAGCACTACTATGAGAGCTGATGTGCAAAGCAGAGCAGAATATCCAAGTCCTTTGGGGATCTTAAAGTATAGGCCCCTTTGTGACTGGTGAGATTCAGTGGGGTCTTTCCTAATCTCTTCTAGTACTAGATCTAGAATGGTGGTAAAGAACACAAACTCTGGACCCAGACTGCTAGAGCTTCAGTTCCTGCTCTACCATTATAAGCAATTTGGACAAGTTCTTCAGTCTCTTTATAACTCAGCTACTTGGAAATGATAATAATATTACATAGGTCATAGGTTTTGTTAAAATTAAATAAGATATAGAAAGCTCCTAGAACAGTGTCTGGCACATACTAAGTATTACATAGTGTTAATTCTAATGGGACGTTTTCAATAAACCATTCTAGAAACATAAAACTCTGGTGGATTGGGAAGGAGCGGCAGTAATGCCCATGATGCTGAGCCCTTAGCCCTACAGGTGGCCAGCAGGGACACAGGCCAATCATCTCTGGCCAAAAGCAACCAGATATGCCATTAAAATAATTTTGAATTTCTCTGTGTGCAAGATGTGAAAGTGGGTTGGGAAGCACAACCATTTTCTGTTTCCCACCAGGGTAGCGTACATTATTATAGGCCCATAATATCTCCTCTATTCTATTTCATTTTACTGTAAAGAAAATATCCTGGGAAATAGCCTCTGACTCTTTCATTCTAACATACTATTACCAGAGAGTCTGTGCTGATTACCCAACCATAGCTTTAAAATCTGAATAATTTTACACTGTACTTGTTGCTTCCTTAGGGTTTGGATTTTTGTGTGGGAATGACACTGAAATTCATCATGGGTCATTTAGGCCAAACTCTGGAGAATTTACATTTATTCCAGAAAATTTTTCTGTCTCCCGCTAAGATGGTAAATATCTGGTAAGTGCTGCTGTGAGTCAGTAGGAATTATCTGCACTGACCCTTTTAAGAATGACACACTTTTTGGATGTCTTGGGTTGAAAGTTGACTTCTTGGACCCTAGGTGAAGTTCAAGAACTCTGGCTAAGTGCCCTGATCTGGTGGAAATTGCCCATACTCTCTACTCAGAATAACTGTGGTACCACATTACATGGCATCATAAATATACCATGCTGTTTTCATTTTGCTTTGCAATTTTCCTTAATATCAGAGACTCATAAATACATAGGGGACCTGTATCATATTGAAGTTGAATAATTTATCCCTCATGTCTCTTAGAAGGAAACAAATTCAAATTTGGATTGTTTTAATTATACGTAAACACCACACACAAGTGTGCACATATACAGTATCACTGAGACTTTGCAAGTTCTATTAAATTATTTTATTCAGACATTTTTCTAGTTTATGAGCAATTACACCAGATAATAATGGAATTGCTCCTACCTGTAAATAGTCTGAGAATGTGATCAATACCATCATAGCTGTTTAATTATTGTTATTGTCATTTTGAAAAGTGAATGAAAGGGGACATCCATTAAGGGAAACAAACGAGTAGAGTAAATGCTTTCTAAATTTTATTATTGCTGCTGTTACTTATCCAGAGGAAGAATATACTGAAATTTTCCAGAGTTACTTGGTAAACACAAAATAAATTCAGGCAATTCTTTTGAAAGAAAGTATTATATAAGGTAGATAATTCAAAGCCAGCTCAACCTAACTCCACTGTAATGCTTTTAGAACTCCTTTGGTTCCCATTTTGTGGACTTTCAGGATCTCAATGCCCTTTTTCAGCATCTCAGTATAATGTAAGTCTGTGCATTAAATGGAACTTGGGACCCATTCATGTATAGAAAAGAATAAGTTCTTCCTGATTTTAAGATTTTGTATCTTAACACATTAGGTTGGCTGACATATTCATCAGGAAGAGAAATCATCAAGGAAACATTTCTGGCCTCTTTTTAAGAATTCGTCTACATCAGGACACAAAAATACATCAAAACTTTTTGTACGATAGAGTCTTCATCTTAGAGCTTGTATTGGGTGTGGAAATATTTTATTTCAGGCTTGCCCTACTCCACAAGCTTCAGTATTTTTTAATCATGTGAGGAAAATCGAAATGTTTTGATTGTAGATGATGTTCCCTCTGGCTCATAGCTTGTACAGTGTTTGGTTAGTGTCTAAGGCCAACAAACAGAGCCAGCAAATGAAAACTATTAGCCAACTTCACCTGCACCATTTTTTAATAGAGAGTATTGGTAATCACATAAAACCCAAACTCCTTTATAACATTTGTTTTCTCATCTTTTCCTTCATGAAGTCTGTTTTCTTGTCTTTGAAATGAAGAGGTTAAATTAAATGACTCTTGGAAATTTTGGCCCTACCCTTGCCCTACCTCCAGGGAGGAGAAAGGGGCTAGAGATTGAGTTCAATCACCAATGGCCAGGATTTACTCATTCATGCCTACATAATGAAACCTCCATAAAAACCCTTAAACAAAGAGGTTTTGGAAGTTTCCAAACACATCGAGGTACTGGGAGGGTGGTGGGACCAGAAAGGGCATGCAAGGTATGCAGCACTCCCTCTCAACCTTGCCCTGTGCACCTCTTTCGTTTGGCTGAGCCTGAGGTGTATCCTTTACAATACACTGGTAAATATAAGTAAAGTGTTCATCTGAGTTCTATGCGTCATCCTAGCATGATATTGAATCTGAGGAGGGGGCTTTGGAAACCCCTAAGTTTGTCCATGGATAGGCGAAGTGTGGGCAGTCTGGGTACCTTCCTTGTGGCTGGCATCTGAAGTGGGAACATTCTTGGAGGACTGAACCACTTAATTTGTGGGATCTGCACTAACTCTGGGTAGTTAGTGTCAGAACTGAATTAAATTGCTGGACACCCGGTTGGTGTCTGGGAATCAGAGAGCTGGAGAATGGTGTTGGGAAAGACACCATGGACCTGGGATCAGGGACAAAAATGCAACATCCATGTTCCTAGGACCCATCTTTACTGCAGCACTATTTACAAAAGCCAAAAGGTGAAGGCAACCCAAATGTGCATCAAGGAATGAACAACTGAAAAAATGTAGTATATACATACAATGGAATATTATTCAGCCATAAAAAGGAAGGAAAGTCTGACTCGTGCCACAGCCTAAATGAACCTTGGGGATATTTCTAAGTTAGAGAAATCAGTCACAAAAAAGACAAATACTGCCTGATTCCACTTACATGAGGTATCTTGGATAGATACAGAAAGTAGAATGGTGGTAACCAGGGACTTGGGGAAGGAGAAATGAGGACCTGCAGTTCAATTGCTGGATAGTTTCAGTTTTGAAAGACGAAAATCTGAAGATTGGTTGCCCAACAACGTGGATTAATTACACTACCAAACTGTGCTCAAAAATGATTGAGATGGTAAATTTAAGCAGGTAGGCTGACCCTGGGGATGAATGAAGAGGTCAGAATTCAACTTCAACTCCTGCCAAGGTAGAAATGCTAACACAAAGTCCCTTGCAAAGGATTGAGATCCTCAAAGACTCTACTCTGAAATGGAGTTATGGATTTAGAAGACTCAGGGGATTATCTATAGAGGTGACCAACAGAAACCCAAGCCTTGTTCATAGACTGGTAGCACCCTCAGCTTCCTGGAAGAGGCAATAAAAAGTCCTCTCTGGAGAAAGACAGTATCACTCTAGGTATCAGATTACTTACATTTGTGACTTCTTAAATGTATGTCCAGGAAACAAAGAATTGTTCCCCTTTGGACAAAACATGAGTCATAAACAGAAACAAGGGACAAAAGAAATTGTGTATTGGAATCCAAACATTAGAATAATTTGATTCAAACTGTAAAAAATACTGTGCTTATTATGCTCATAAATATAAAGGCAAAACACTAAAATGTCAATAAGGAATCGGAAGCCATACAAGTAGCATCACCAAGCTATAATATAATCAGTTTGAATTTACAAAATGGAAAAAATACAGAACTAACAACTCATTAGATGGGCTTCAGACACAAGGCACAAGAAAAGAGAAAACTGATGAACTTTAAGACAGGTCAAAGGAGATTATTCATATTTAAAAACAACAATAATGGGGAGGAGTCAAGATGGCGGAGAAGTAGCAGGCTGAGACTACCTCAGCTAGCAGGAGATCAGCTAGAGAGCTTATCTAAAGATTGCAAACACCTGCAAATCCATCGGCAGATCGAAGAGAAGAAGAACAGCAATTCTAGAAACAGAAAAACAACCACTTTCTGAAAGGTAGGACTGGCGGAGAAGTGAATCCAAAGCGACGAGAAGATAGACCCCGGGGGGAGGGGCCGGCTCCCGGCAAGCGGCGGAGCAACGGAGCACAAAATCAGGACTTTTAAAAGTCTGTTCCGCTGAGGGACATCGCTCCGGAGGCTAAACCGGGGCGAAGCCCACACGGGGTCAGCGTGACCTCAGGTCCCGCGGGGTCACAGAAGGATCGGGGGTGTCTGAGTGTCGCAGAGCTTGCGGATATTGGAACGGGAAAGCCAGCTGCAGAGACAGAGCCGACAGTGAGCTCACAGCTCGGGGTTACCTTGAACCGGTCGCAGGCTCGGTGAGCTCGGAGCGCGGCCGGAGGTTAGACAGACGCGAGTTACTAGGAGCTGTTCGCTGAGGGCGCACAGGGGAGTGGGGCCCCGGGCTCTCGGCTCCTCCGGGCCGGAGACCAGGAGGCCGCCATTTGTATTCCCGTCCTCCGGAACTCTACGGAAAGCGCTCAGGGAACAAAAGCTCCTGAAAGCAAAGCCGAGCATATCACTCAGCCCGGCCCCTGGTACGGGCGGTGAAATTCCGCCTGGGGCAAAGACACTTGAGAATCACTACACCAGGCCCCTCCCCCAGAAGATCAACAAGAAATCCAGGCAAGACCAAGTTCACCTACCAAGGAGTGCAGTTTCAATACCAAGGAGAGAGCAGCAGAACTCCAGAGGAGGAGAAAACAAACGACGGAACTCATGGCTTTCTGCCTGTGATTTTTTAGTCTTGCAGTTAATTTAATTTTTTTCTTTTTCATTTTTTTCTCTTCTTCTGCTAAAACTTTTTATAACTTTTATCCTTTTCTTTTTTAACGTTTTTTAACTAGATTATCTAATATATATATATTGTTCTTTTTTATACTTTTGTTTATTCATTTTCTTTTTTTAATTCTTTTTTTTTCTTTTTTTTCTTTCTTTCTTTTTGAACCTCCTTTTATCCCCAAATCAGAAGAGATCTTAATCTCTTCAATCTTTTTTTTCTTAATTCTTTTTTAAATTCTTTCAATCTCTTTTTTTAAATTCTTTTTTCTTTCTTTCTTTTTGAACCTCTTTTTATCCCCAAATCAGAAGAGATCCCAATCAGAAGAGATTGGGAGATCCCAATCAGAAGAGATTGGGAGATCCCAATCAAAGGAGATCCCAATCAGAGGAGATCCCTCACCCAATCGTGAGGGGGGAGAAATCCCCCCTCATGATTTGGGATCTCTTCTGATTTGGTTAAAGCATATTTTCCTGGGATTGTTGCCACCCTTTTAGTATTTTACTTGCTCCTTCATATACTCTTAGCTGGACAAAATGACAAGGCGGAAAAATTCACAACAAAAAAAAGAACAAGAGGCAGTACCGAAGGCTAGGGACCTAATCAATACAGACATTGGTAATATGTCAGATCTAGAGTTCAAAATGACAATTCTCAAGGTTCTAGCCGGGCTTGAAAAAGGCATGGAAGATATTAGAGAAACCCTCTCCAGAGATATAAAAGCCCTTTCTGGAGAAATAAAAGAACTAAAATCTAACCAAGTTGAAATCAAAAAATCTATTAATGAAGTTCAATCAAAAATGGAGGCTCTCACTGCTAGGATAAATGAGGCAGAAGAAAGAATTAGCGATATAGAAGACCAAATGACAGAGAATAAAGAAGCTGAGAAAAAGAGGGACAAACAGCTACTGGACCATGAGGGGAGAATTCGAGAGATAAGTGACACCATAAGACGAAACAACATTAGAATAATTGGGATTCCAGAAGAAGAAGAAAGAGAGAGGGGAGCAGAAGGTATACTGGAGAGAATTATTGGGGAGAATTTCCCCAATATGGCAAAGGGAACGAGCATCAAAATTCAGGAGGTTCAGAGAACGCCTCTCAAAATCAGTAAGAATAGGCCCACACCCTGTCACCTAATAGTAAAATTTACAAGCCTTAGTGACAAAGAGAAAATCCTGAAAGCAGCCCGGGAAAAGAAGTCTGTAACATACAATGGTAAAAGTATTAGATTGGCAGCTGACCTATCCACAGAGACCTGGCAGGCCAGAAAGAGCTGGCATGACATTTTCAGAGCACTAAACGAGAAAAACATGCAGCCAAGAATACTATATCCAGCTAGGCTATCATTGAAAATAGAAGGAGAGATTAAAAGCTTCCAGGACAAACAAAAACTGAAAGAATTTGCAAACACCAAACCAGCTCTACAGGAAATACTGAAAGGGGTCCTCTAAGCAAAGAGAGAGCCTACAAGTGGTAGATCAGTAAGGAACAGAGACAATATACAGTAACAGTCACCTTACAAGCAATACAATGGCACTAAAATCATATCTCTCGGGACGCCTGGGTGGCACAGTTGGTTGGACAACTGCCTTCGGCTCAGGGCGTGATCCTGGAGTCCCGGGATCGAGTCCCACATCAGGCTCCCAGCTCCATGGGGAGTCTGCTTCGCTCTCTGACCTTCTCCTCGCTCATGCTCTCTCTCACTGTCTCTCTCAAATAAATAAATAAAATCTTTAAAAAAAAAATAAATAAATAAAAAATAAAATCATATCTCTCAATAGTTACCCTGAATGTTAATGGGCTAAATGCCCCAATCAAAAGACACAGGGTATCAGAATGGATAAAAAAACAAAACCCATCTATATGTTGCCTCCAAGAAACTCATTTTAAACCCGAAGACACCTCCAGACTTAAAGTGAGGGGGTGGAAAAGAATTTACCATGCTAATGGACATCAGAAAAAAGCAGGAGTGGCAATCCTTATATCAGATCAATTAGATTTTAAGCCAAAGACTATAAGAGATGAGGAAGGACACTATATCATACTCAAAGGGTCTGTCCAACAAGAAGATCTAAAAATTTTAAATATCTATGCCCCCAACGTGGGTGCAGCCAACTATATAAACCAATTAATAACAAAATCAAAGAAACACATCAACAATAATACAATAATAGTAGGGGACTTTAACACTCCCCTCACTGAAATGGACAGATCATCCAAGCAAAAGATCAACAGGGAAATAAAGGCCTTAAATGATACACTGGATGAGATGGACATCACAGATATATTCAGAACATTTCATCCCAAAGCAACAGAATACACATTCTTCTCTAGTGCACATGGAACATTCTCCAGAATAGATCACATCCTTGGTCCTAAATCAGGACTCAACCGGTATCAAAAGATTGGGATCATTCCCTGCATATTTTCAGACCACAATGCTCTGAAACTAGAACTCAACCACAAGAGGAAGTTTGGAAAGAACCCAAATACATGGAGACTAAACAGCATCCTTCTAAAGAATGAATGGGTCAACCGGGAAATTAAAGAAGAATTGAAAAAAATCATGGAAACAAATGATAATGAAAATACAACGGTTCAAAATCTGTGGGACACAACAAAGGCAGTCCTGAGAGGAAAATATATAGCGGTACAAGCTTTTCTCAAGAAACAAGAAAGGTCTCAGGTACACAACCTAACCCTACACCTAAAGGAGCTGGAGAAAGAACAAGAAAGAAACCCTAAGCCCAGCAGGAGAAGAGAAATCATAAAGATCAGAGCAGAAATCAATGAAATAGAAACCAAAAAAACAATAGAACAAATCAACCAAACTAGGAGCTGGTTCTTTGAAAGAATTAATAAAATTGATAAACCCTTGGCCAGACTTATCAAAAAGAAAAGAGAAAGGACCCAAATAAATAAAATCATGAATGAAAGAGGAGAGATCACAACTAACACCAAAGAAATACAAACTATTATAAGAACATACTATGAGCAACTCTACGCCAACAAATTTGACAATCTGGAAGAAATGGATGCATTCCTAGAAACATATAAACTACCAAAATTGAACCAGGAAGAAATAGAAAGCCTGAACAGACCCATAACCAGTAAGGAGATTGAAACAGTCATTAAAAATCTCCAAACAAACAAAAGCCCAGGGCCAGATGGCTTCCCGGGGGAATTCTACCAAACATTTAAAGAAGAACTAATTCCTATTCTCCTGAAACTGTTCCAAAAAATAGAAATGGAAGGAAAACTCCCAAACTCATTTTATGAGGCCAGCATCACCTTGATCCCAAAACCAGACAAGGATCCCATCCAAAAAGAGAGCTATAGACCAATATCCTTGATGAACACAGATGCGAAAATTCTCACCAAAATACTAGCCAATAGGATTCAACAGTATATTAAAAGGATTATTCACCACGACCAAGTGGGATTTATCCCAGGGCTGCAAGGTTGGTTCAACATCCGCAAATCAGTCAATGTGATACAACACATCAATAAAAGAAAGAACAAGAACCATATGATACTCTCAATAGATGCTGAAAAAGCATTTGACAAAGTACAGCATCCCTTCCTGATCAAAACCCTTCAAAGTGTAGGGATAGAGGGCACATACCTCAATATCATCAAAGCCATCTATGAAAAACCCACTGCAAATATCATTCTCAATGGAGAAGAACTGAAAGCTTTTCCACTAAGGTCAGGAACACGGCAGGGATGTCCATTATCACCACTGCTATTCAATATAGTACTAGAAGTGCTAGCCTCAGCAATCAGACAACCAAAGGAAATTAAAGGCATCCAAATCAGCAAAGAAGAAGTCAAATTATCACTCTTCGCAGATGATATGATACTCTATGTGGAAAACCCAAAAGACTCCACTCCAAAACTGCTAGAACTTATACAGGAATTCAGTAAAGTGTCAGGATATAAGATCAATGCACAGAAATCAGTTGCATTTCTCTACACCAACAACAAGACAGAAGAAAGAGAAATTAAGGAGTCAATCCCATTTACAATTGCACCCCAAACCATAAGATACCTAGGAATAAACCTAACCAAAGAGGCACAGAATCTATACTCAGAAAACTATAAAGTACTCATGAAAGAAATTGAGGAAGACACAAAGAAATGGAAAAATGTTCCATGCTCCTGGATTGGAAGAATAAATATTGTGAAAATGTCTATGCTACCTAAAGCAATCTACACATTTAATGCAATTCCTATCAAAGTACCATCCATCTTTTTCAAAGAAATGGAACAAATAATTCTAAAATTTATATGGAACCAGAAAAGACCTCGAATAGCCAAAGGGATATTGAAAAACAAAGCCAAAGTTGGTGGCATCACAATTCTGGACTTCAAGCTTTATTACAAAGCTGTCATCATCAAGACAGCATGGTACTGGCACAAAAACAGACACATAGACCAATGGAACAGAATAGAGAGCCCAGAAATAGACCCTCAGCTCTATGGTCAACTAATCTTCGACAAAGCAGGAAAGGATGTCCAATGGAAAAAAGACAGCCTCTTCAATAAATGGTGTTAGGAAAATTGGACAGCCACGTGCAGAAAAATGAAATTGGACCATTTCCTTACACCACACACAAAAATAGATTCAAAATGGATTAAGGACCTCAATGTGAGAAAGGAATCCATCAAAATCCTTGAGGAGAACACAGGCAGCAACCTCTTCGACCTCAGCCGCAGCAACATCTTCCTAGGAACATCACCAAAGGCAAGGGAAGCAAGGGCAAAAATGAACTTTTGGGATTTCATCAAAATCAAAAGCTTTTGCACAGCAAAGGAAACAGTTAACAAAACCAAAAGACAACTGACAGAATGGGAGAAGATATTTGCAAACGGCATATCAGATAAAGGACTAGTGTCCAAAATCTATAAAGAACTTAACAAACTCAACACCCAAAGAACAAATAATCCAATCAAGAAATGGGCAGAGGACATGAACAGATGTTTCTGCAAAGAAGACATCCAGATGGCCAACAGACACATGAAAAAGTGCTCCATATCACTCGGCATCAGGGAAATACAAATCAAAACCACAATGAGATATCACCTCACACCAGTCAGAATGGCTAAAATCAACAAGTCAGGAAATGACAGATGCTGGCGAGGATGCGGAGAAAGGGGAACCCTCCTACACTGTTGGTGGGAATGCAAGCTGGTGCAACCACTCTGGAAAACAGCATGGAGGTTCCTCAAAATGTTGAAAATAGAACTGCCCTATGACCCAGCAATTGCACTACTGGGAATTTACCCTAAAGATACAAACGTAGTGATCCAAAGGGGCACATGCACCCGAATGTTTATAGCAGCAATGTCCACAATAGCCAAACTATGGAAAGAACCTAGATGTCCATCAACAGATGAATGGATCAAGAAGATGTGGTATATATACACAACGGAATACTACTCAGCCATCAAAAGAAATGAAATCTTGCCATTTGCGACAACATGGATGGAACTAGAGCGTATCATGCTTAGCGAAATAAGTCAAGCGGAGAAAGACAACTATCATATGATCTCCCTGATATGAGGGAGTGGTGATGCAACATGGGGGCTTAAGTGGGTAGGAGAAGAATCCATGAAACAAGATGGGATAGGGAGGGAGACAAACCATAAGTGACTCTTAATCTCACGAAACAAACTGTGGGTTGCTGGGGGGAGGGGGGTTGGGAGAAGGGGGGTAGGGTTATGGACATTGGGGAGGGTATGTGCTTTTGGGTAAACTGGAAGGGGAGATGAACCATGAGAGACTATGGACTCTGAAAAACAATCTGAGGGGTTTGAAGTGGCGGGGGGGGGTGGGAGGTTGGGGTACCAGGTGGTGGGTATTATAGAGGGCACAGCTTGGATGGAGCACTGGGTGTGGTGAAAAAATAATGAATACTGTTTTTCTGAAAATAAATAAATTGAAAAAAAAAAACCATAAAAAAAAAACAATAATAACAACAACAAAGTAAAGTCATAATAGAAGATAGACATATAGTTGATGTAATGAGATGATATATCAGTGTTTAATTTGAGTCCTAGAGAGTCAAGAAGGGGGTAATATTTGAAGACAAAATGATTGGAATTTCCCCTGATAAATACTGATAAAATACATAAATCCAATGATTCATGAAGCCCCTAAAACCTCTTGCCTATATGAAACAACCAAAAAAAAAAAAAAACCCAAAAAAATAAAAATGAAGACAAAAAAATAAAATATTAAGGCAGCCAGAGAATAAAAGTCACCTGCATTGGAGCAAGAATCTGAGAACTAGTTGAATTCTTAACAGCAACAGTGGGAGCTAGAAAACAGTGAGGAATCCCTAAAAGAAAACCAGCTGTCAATCTAGAATTTGCTATCAAGAGAAAATTTCAATCCAGAATGAACAGAAAATAAAGACATGTTCAGACAAATAAAATCTGAGAAAATGTGTCACTTATAGACTCATCTAAAATCAACTTTTTTTTTTCTAAAATCAACTTTTAACGGTAGTTCGTAATGGCTTAATTTCTTTAGACTAAAACAAACAAAGCAAAAAACAGATGGTGCCTCTGGGACTCAGACAGATTAGAAAGCAGTGAACTTGGCAAATACACGGGTAAATCAAATGAATTTTAGATTACAAAAAATTGCTGTAACAATAGAAAAGATTATTTTTAAAATTCTGCTGGCCTCATAACTATGGTCATATTTCTATATGTAAAAGCTTCTAAGTTGTGATCAACTAGTACATTCTCTTTCAAAATCTTAGCACAGGCTCAGTTGAGAATGGAGTAGATGGAAGAGTTGACATTATGAAAAGCTCCACTGACTCATTTTCAGGACATAAATGACTGAGCTCTAGAATGATCCATGAGATTTGTTTCCTAGGAAACCCATTTCACCCAGAGTTCAAGTGGAGATTCCTTTGGGAAGAAAGGGTTGCTTGTTCTCACTGTTTTTTCTAAGGAGAATAAAACACATAATTGCAGATATAAGCTCTTCCATGTGACAGCTTTAGTTACATGTCACCTGTTAGGCAGACAAACTAATCTTTTTAGCAGCTTAAAATGTTTAGAACAGCTAGATCCAACCATATGGCAGCAGAAGACAGCCGTCTAAAACTACACCTCCCTCCCCTCAGTTTTTCCAAATGTTTCTTTCTTCCCATCTTGATAAATCTGCAAAGTTAACATGTAATGCTTCATTTCATTGGCTTTACTTCAACATGGAATTTTTCATTACAATCTAGATGGAGCCCCAAATATTAGGTCCAGTCTTGTTCTTGATTTCTCCATCATTTCTCCTACACAAAACTGGGTAAACTCATCTTCACCTTGCTCCCTTTCCATTTCCAATACCAGCAGTGACCCCCATGAGACAGGTTCTGTTTGTTCACCTTAGTCACTTTCCTTTAAAATTCAGCCTCAACTCGCTAGTGCTGCTAGTCCCAATGTGACCTTTTGATGGGTACTTATAACTGGGTGTCTGCTCCAGGGTTCCTTTTCAACAGGCCATCCTTACTCCAGATCCTTCACTAAAATTATGGTGACAATCCTGACATCAGATAAGAAAACTCTGAGGCCAGGATCTAGTAGGATTTCTGTGCCCATAGTCTTAAACATCCAGGGCTCCTGCTCATGGCTCTCCTCTTCACACTGTTAAGTGTGGTCCACCTCCAGCATCAGCATCACCTGGACGTTTCTCATAAATGTGCACTGAATCAGAAAGTCTACATCTAAAGTTAAGCCCAAGAGCCTTGTTTTAATAAGCTCCAGGTGGTGTGTATGCACAGACATGTTTGGAAAGCATTGTTTTCGGGGGGGACTGCTCTGGCCCTACTGTGATTGAGGGCCTCACAACCAAGTCCATCGAGTAATGGAGAGTGCCCCCTTACAGCCTGTGTCCCCCTCCCAGGACCCACTCCCACTCATAGGACAGGGGAAATTTGCACCCAAAGGGGTCTTCTTCTAGGGCCTGCCTCTCTTCCCCAGCCATTCTTCTGAGGTGACAAGGCCACCAGAAGGATGACCAGGGGCAACTCTGTCAGCAGATAAGAGTGGAGCAAAGACTTGGGAGCAGTATTATCCACGTGCATAGGCAGGAGTGCCCTACAGCACAGAATCGGGCTGAAGGCCATAGAAAAATTGAAGAGGCTTCCACTGGCACTCTTTCCTGAGGGATGTAAGGAATGCCCTCTTTGTTTCTTGGTTTGCCCACCAGGAGAGGGGGGTTTATGGTTCTGTCTCCTTCCTCACACATTTTATCGAATTCCCCAAGGAGTGCCAAGTTTGATGACATCTTTATTGGATGATTGGAGCTTTCACTATAAATGTTAAGATCCTCAGGTGTCGGTCTTTTGCTTCTCTCCTGCTTCCCTGAGGGCAGACATGTTTAAAAGGCAGACAGCTGTTCCTCCGGTCACAGGAAGCTCTCTCTCCAGCCCATTACTACACAAACAACTCTCTTTTCTCTCTCTCCTCTTCTTCAGCCTCCTTGTTTGTGCCCTCTTACCGCTCTCCCACGTCACACGCATGCACACACACATGCGCCCGGCTAGGTCTGACCTGAACTCTGCCTCTACTCTCGTACCATCCTTCTGCTCTGTACAACCAGCAGTCAAATGCTAAAAGCAGGACAACCTTCACACAGTCCTGGGGAAAGCTACGTTTGCTTTATGCCCTCCACTCAGTCAGGTCAAATGTGGTGGGAGGCATGCACAGGCTCAGCCCTACCTACCTGAGCCCAGGGCCCACAGGTTCTCTCCTATTCCATTACAAAGTTGGAAAGAACATGAAATCTGGGCCCTGACTGCCTGGACTCAATCCAGTTCCACCACGAACGAGCTGTGTATGCATGAACATCTTTCCTAAACTTTGGATACTTAAAATTTCCTCATTTGAAGAACAGGAGTCTTACAGTGCTTAAATCAAAAGCTCTGAATTCAAACATGAATATATAATGTATGGATTAATAAAGTTAAATCACTTAAAACTGTGTCAAATGCTATTTAAGTGTTAGCTGTTAATATTACTCTGAGTTGTGAAATTCTGGCTTGGTCACTGGGATGAAAATAGAGCAGACCTTCTGGCTGAATTGAATTCAAGGCTGTTGAAGACTTTCCTAGCACTGGAAGAGAGAAGGGATCATCCAACTCGTCCAGATTCACTCACTGGATAGAAGGGCTTAAAGCCAAAGCATCATTCACTTATACACTGTAGTACAGTCAGTCAATAAGTATTGTGCACATATTATGTAACCAGCCCCACTGTCAGTCATAAATGATGCAGAAGTCCCGCCTTCACAGAGCTTACGTTCTTGCTGGTAGCAGTGCCTGCCTGCTTGCTTTGCCTTGGTTTATCCTAGAGAAGAGAGGCTGAAAGCAGGACTCAGTTAACCCAGTGCTTCTGGGCCAAATGATATCTTTAATACCATTTTTTAGTAAAACCCCCAAAACACCATCATTTTCAGCCTTCACTTCTTGAGACCTCCTCCACTTTGTTCTTGGCCTCTTCTATGAGCCCTTTTTTAGACAGGTCTTTTGAGTTTCACCTTTGAGGTGCACTGAAAGAATTCAGGATTTGGACTTGGAATAATCCTGCCTTCAAAATTTAATTGTTGTATGGGTATACTAATTCTTTTCTGCTGTTACAAATAATACAAATAATTTGTTGCTGCTGTAACACATTTAGTGTCTTCAAACAACAAAAATGCACTAATGTTCTGGACAAGAGGGCAGAAGTTCAACATGGTTGTCACTGGGCTAAAATCAAGGTTGTCAGTAGGACCAATTCCTTCTAGAATTCATTTCTTTGCCTTTTCCAGCTTCTGGAGGTCACCTGCATTCTTTGGTCTGTGGCCCCCTCCTCCTCTTCAACATCAGTAGCATAACATCTTCAAATCTCTCTGTTGCTCCTCCATTTTCCACCTTAAGGGACCCTTGTGACTATAGTGCCCCCCAAGATAATCTCATCTTAAGCTCAGTTGATGAGCAACCTTAATTCCATCTGTAAACTTAGTTCTCCTTTGTCACATAATATAACATATTCATAGATTGTAGGAATCAGCACAGAGATTATTCTGTTGCCTAGAATGAGTTTTCTAATCTCATTGAGACTTGTTTTCTTCATCTATGAAATGAGTATTATATTACTATGAAAGATAATAGACATTATTATAAACATTTTTTTAAAAATTGTAGATATTGGGGTGCCTGGGTGGCTCCGTCAGTTAAATGTCTGCATTCAGCTCAGGTCATGATCCCAGGATCCTGGGATTGAGCCCCACATTGGGCTTCCTGCTCAGTGGGAGCCTGCTTCTCCCTCTCCTGCTCCCCCTGCTTATGCTCTCTGTCTCTCTCTGACAAATAAAGAAATGAAATCTTTAAAAAAAAATCACAGATATTATTTATCTGACACAGTGAGCTCACTTCCTTCAGCACCTATAGATCACATCACCTCTCCTCCTCAACTCCACACAATTTATTTCCCAAAGCCAGGCTGGCAAGATCTGATAGAGGGGCCTCATAACATGGGTGCTCTTTTAAGGACAGAATCAGAGCTAAGAGACCAAGAAGTACCCATTAGACTTCAGCAGTCATTTACATAAATGACTGCTTGGTATAAATTAGGTTTTATGAAATTGTTTCCTGAGAATAATTATCATGAAGGTGAAGGAAATGGAAAGTGAGGGTCCTAAAGCCTTCTCTGGTCTGCAATTGCCCAAGGATGGTCTTGGTGATAATATTTTTTCAGAGGGCCCAGATCCCAGAAGCACAAAAATGATATTCCTTGTCAGGCTTTAAGTTATTTCACTGCATAATCATTTACAATGAATACAGTCCCCTTAAGGAATATAATCTTTGAGGTCATAAGTGCAGAAAGTGTATCTTGTTTCATATTGGATTCCAGTTTTACAAGAAAAGGTTGGTGCTTATTTTGATGGACCTAATATTTTTAAAGCAACTGAAAAACAGATATAATGAAATAGACAAAAATGGATTTTTTTTCTCCTCAAAACTAATGTTTATGACATTCTGCTGCTTGCATGCAAAGAGAATAAAATTTGGTGACAGAAGAAAAATCTGTTGCTTCATTGTAAAAGGCTCCTGTTGTGATCTGAAATGGGAGTCACTCTCCAAAGGAATTGAGATGGATACTAGTCATTTTTTCTGAACATTTTCTTGAAGATTCTGTCATCCTTCCAACATCTGAGCCACTTCCTCTGTCTGGAAAATATTCCATCTACTGAGTCTTGGTGGAAGACACAACCTTCTTCCTCCTTCAGAAACTAAAGCAGCAAGATATCACTTTCCCAGACTCCTTTGCAGCTAGGGCATGACCATATAACCTAAGTTTCACAGTCAGAGCACCTGATTCTAACCATTAATTAGAAATCAATGACCAGATAGAATCTTTTCTGACAATAGGTAGAGCCAATGTTGGCAACCACATCCAGTACGAGAGCCTGCAGTGGCTACATCCAATGTCCAAGAGCATAGCATCAGCAGAGTAAGCTATGGGAACCAGTGCTCAGAAGCAACATTAGAATGTCACTAGACCAGTAATTTGAAGTATTGTCTCAACTACATAGCCCCAAGTCTTGTTCTTTAACTATCCCAGCAATTTCACCAGATCTCTACACTTCTTTTAATAATTTCTCTGCTGCTTAAATCAACCATATGGATTTTTATAACTTGTGACTAGAACCCCAAATCTTCCAGACAGATTAGTGCTTTGTGCACCCAAAAAAGAATTAATGTCTCTGAGGAAATTGGCCTTGCCACAGTCCCTCTTAGTATCTGGAAAATTGTGAATTTTCCTTCGCCTTATGCCAAGTTTCATACAGTTAAAATGTCAGGAAAAGATATTAAAGATTATCTCATTAAAGGTTATCTAATTTTTGTATTTTACATCTGAGAAACCCAGGCCTAGAGAGGCAAGTTAAAAGTTAAGTCCACACAGCACAACAAGCACCTATGAGATGCTCCTGGGGCAGTAGCAACCTTGACTTAATTTAGTCCTCAATTCTTTTGATGGGCTATTTAATTTCTTAATTAAATTTTTCTTTGTTTGTTTGATGTCCCATGCACGAAATTCAATCACCAGCCACCTTATTGGCCTCCCTAACAAACGAGCCCTATCTATCCAGTGATTACATTGAATAACTATAGGACTGCACATTTTCTAACTTAAGAAACAGGGTGTGGTGAAAAAATAATGAATACTGTTTTTCTGAAAATAAATAAATAAATAATAATTTTAAAAAAAAAGAAATCCATAGTGATAAGGAAACTCCATTTATTTGGCTTTTTTTTTTTTTATTCATAGCAACCTTTGGAAAGGAATTATAATTAAACAGAAAAAAAATATAGCCTAGGATAATCCTGCCTTGCATATATATCAAGCCATAACTGGACAGATGAGTGTTACTCTTTCAGGAAAAATGTGATGAAGATAGTTCTGGATTGGTCACCCTTATCTCTCCTCACTCAGAAAAACTGTTCTTGAGTTTATATTTCAAACAATAGGAGTCTTTCTTCTATTTCTGGTTTGAATATCTCTCAAGAGAGATGTGAAGACACAGAGCACTTGTTTTGACAAAAGGTGTCCTCTTATTACTTTTGTTATCGTTATTATTAGCACACCCATTAGGTAAGTCTTAGCATGTCCACAGTAGAGATAAGAATCAAAGGTACAGAGAGCTAACTTGTACAGGACTGGAGAGTGGATAAGGTGTAGAGCAAGCATTGAAACCTATTCTCTCTAACCACAAAGTCCAGGCTCTTTCCACTCTACTTGGCTACCTTCTCACTCCAGACTACAGTGTATTAGACAGCAGCCTCTGAAAGTAACACGTCAACAAAATAACTCCAGGTGGACTTTGGTGTACCCAGAATGCTTCTCACTCTCTCTTCTTTGCTCTTTCACTCTCTCCCAGGGAAAAGGGACGAGCCTAAACATCTGAAGTGTTTCCTGTCACAGAGAGGCAATGTTACCAGTTTGAACACAAGATTAGGTCAGACTGGACTGCCAGAAGAACCAGTAAGGCTGGACACGCTGAGCTAGAAGTCACCGCGGGATGACTGTGATTTATCTCCAGAGCTGGAGGCCCCTTTGAGCAGTCATTTGCAAGATGACCTGTAACAAAGGAGAGTGTTGGCGATCCTGAGCTGAAGCTTAAGGAGCTTGCTGGGGAACAGACCACACCTGTAGAGTTTCCCTGTTCCTTGACACTGATGCCAACTTGTGCATTAAATTCTTCATTATCTTTGGCCAGTCAGGTGCTGGCACTGTTGTGATGATTCTGTCTCAAACCTCACAACAAAACTTCTCTCTCTGTCGGGGTTTACCATGTTATCGTCATGTGCCTGATTCAAGGGCACTGAAGCAAGTTTAAGAATTTTAGGATTTCCAAATCCTTCAGATTCACTCACTGAGCCTCCTTGGCCAGATTATATTTAACATTAGTGTGGCTTGATTTCTGAACATATGAGAGTTTACTAAAAGCAAGAAGTTTAAAGTCATTCACACCAGAAGATTATCCAGCCTTACTCTGATGCTTGGCTATCACAGATGTTTTTGGTACCTGCCCACATGCTTTCTGTACCTATCATGCTGTATATAGTCATTCCTTATCTTGTCTAGGAAGGCATACATTCAAAGACTCCCAGTGGACTCCCGAAACCCCAGATAAGACTGAAACCTATTTATACTATGTTTTTCCTATACATACATAGTTGTGATAAAGTTTAACTTATAAATTAGACACAGTGAGAGATTAAAAAGAAGTAATCAGAAAAATAAGACAGTCATAGCAATATACTGTAATAAGGTATATGAGAATGAGAATGTGCTTGCTCGCTCTTCTTGTGATGACAATAAAATGCCTACATGATGAGATGAAGTGAGGTGAATAATGTAGGCATTGTGATATAGCGTTTGGCTCCTACTGACCTTCTGACAATATGTCAGAAGAGGATCCTTCTGCTTCTAGTCTCCAGTTGACCATTGGGTCTCAGAATCAGAAAAATAAGAAATGGCAGACAATGGGGGGGACTACTGCATACCTAACACAGCCCTCTAAGAACAAATGCCAGCAAATAAACTCTTCCTTGAATTGAACAGACCAGAAGCTCCAAAGAGTAACATCCCTGGGAGTAGTTCTCATCATTGTTTGCCAAATATTAGGACAGTAATGCAGGTAATGCTTCTTATCCACGCAGGATTACTAATAGTGCTTCCCTTCATTCTCAGCAGCACATTGCCAATAAGATACATGGTCCCCTTGGTCCCTGGTGACTTTGAAAAGAGCTGTTTCAGTAGGGCAGTAGAGGTGAAAACTAGACTAGAGTATGAATGGGAGGTGAGAAAACTGAGTCAGCTTGTGTAGACGAGTGTTTTGAGAAGGTTTTGAAAGGAATCACAAGGTGAGGCAGCTGGAGGGTGCTCTGGTGATAAGGAAGGGTTTTTTTTTTTCAGTATGTTTTAGGTGTATGATGATGGGAGCAATCCTCTAGTGGGCACAAGATTGATGATGAAGGAAAGAAAAGAGAAAACCAAAGAACCAAAGTTCTTGGGGGGTGGAGGGGATTCAATCTAGACCAGCAATTGCCATTAGCTACTACTTTATTGCCTGATATAGTAGGTGTCAAAGAACCATGATTTTTAGTTACAAATAATGTACATCAATTTTGACTTTGTTTTAACTGTTCTTTTTGATATTTATCAACACAAGTTGATCATTTAATGCTCAGGAGGATTGTTTCATTAACATACTACAATGGCTAAAAAAAAAAAAAAACACCATACTACAATGGCTTCTAAGAATCACGTTCACCTAATAAGAGTAACTTAGATCAGCATTTCCAGCAATAAGAGTAACTATAGATGCCAGCACCTCAGGAATTATTAAGAGTACTCAGGGTCGGAGGAGAAAAAAGATGGTGGAAGAGTAGGGGACCCTATTTCAACTGGTCCCCCAAATTCAGTTGGATATCTACCAGATCATTCTGAACACCCATGGAATCAGCCTGAGATGTAAGAAGATATATCTGGATCTCCACAAACAGAATATCTCTGGCAGTTGGTCTTGAGGTATGAAACGGGGAGCTGTAATTCCACAGGCAGATATTGGAACATAAATGGAAGGGGGAGGGAGCTGCCAAAAGCCCTTGAGACAGAAAGGTGAAATAACGCAGGAGTGCAATAGCATCCCATGCTGGGAACTAGGCACAGACTCAGACCAGTGAGGGCAGGGATCGAACTTTAGGGTATCCTCCCAGACTGAAAGCTGGAGCTGCAGGGGCATGCATGTAAGCTGGGGGAAGCTGGCAGTTTTAGAGGCACAAAGGCAGAGATGTGCCCAGACCAGGAAGCCAGGGCTGGGAGTACAGCTGTGGGGCACACAACCCAAGACACTGCAATTTTTAACAACACAGATAGCAATGGAGACAGTGTGGCCCAGAGAGCTCAGTGAAGATCAGACTGTAATCTCTGTTCTGAGACAGAGGTTTGGATATGGTCATTTCTGCTCTCAGAAAAGATGTGGAAACCCACCAGGGAAAGCCACTAGAGAACAAAAGCCTGGAAAAAAATAATTATCACTGAGCCCATCACCCCTCTCAGGGGGGCAAGGCAACTCTGCCCAGACAGGGTTGCTTGAGTAACAGCATGGTAAGCCCCTCCCCCAGAAGACAGGCTAGAAGAACAAGAGGCCAACAACCCTACAGTCCCTATAAAACAGGTACATCTTGCTTGGGTTGTGGTCAATAATTTGGACTCTGTACATTCGCTCAACCACCCCTCAACAGGACTAAGAGGAGGAGCCCCCAACAAAGGAATGAGACAGAGAATGTGGCTTCTGCCATAGAACTAATGGATATGGATATAACCAAAATGTCAGAAATTGACTTCAGATTAACAATTACCCTGGCAATATCTAGGCTTGAGAAAAATATTAACAACAATATAGAAGTTATAAGGGCAGAAATGAGATCTAATCAGGCTGAACTTAAAATGCTATGAATGAAACAATGGGATCAGGAGGGAGACAAACCATAAGACTCTTAATCTCATGAAACAAACAAGGTTGCTGAGGGGTGTGAGGGGAGGGAAAGGGTGGCTAGGTTATAGACATTGGGGAAGGTAAGTGCTATGGTGTGTGCTGTGACATGTTAAAGCCTAATGATTCACAGATTTGTACCCCTGGGGCAAATAATACATTATATATTAATTTTAAAAATGCTATGAATGAAATTCAGTTTAAGCTGAATACGCTGACTGCCAGGGTAAACAAGGAAGAAGAACGAATTAGTGAAATAGAGAATAAGATGATAGAAAATAAAGAAATTAAGGTAGTATGGGGGAAAAATATTAAAACCCAAGGAGTCAAACTGAGAGAGATTAGTGACAGAATGAAACTTCCAATGTCAGACTAATTGGGATCCCTGATGGGGTGGAGAAAGAGAGAGGTCTAGAACATACATTTGAGCAAGTAGTACCTAAGAACTTCCCTAACCTGGGGAAGGAAACAAGCATTCCTATCCAAGAGGCAGAGAGGACCATTCCCAAGGTCAATGAGAACAGACTGACAATGCAACATATAATAGTACAATTTGCAAATCTTAGATCCAAGGAAACAATCTTGAAAGTGGAAAAAGGGAAGAGATTTCTTACATACAAAGGGAGGAACATCAGAATAGCATCGGACCTGTCCACAAAGACGTGGCAAGCCAGAAAGGGCTGACAAGACATATTCAAGGTACTAAACAAGAAGAAAATGCAGCCAAGTATACTTTATCCAGTAAGGCTGTCATTCACAATGGATGGAGAGACAAGGAGCTTCCAAGGCAGAAACTGAAAGAATATGTGACCACCAAGCTGGCCCTGCAAAAAAATATTAAGGGGGGTTGTATAAAAGGAGAAAGACCCCAAGAATGATATAAAACAGAAATTTACAGAGACAATCTATAGAAACAAGGACTTCACAGGCAACATGATGACAATAAAATCATATCTTTCAATAATCACTCTCAACATGAATGGCTTAAATGTTCCCATGAAACAACATAGGGTTGTAGATTAGATAAAAAGACAAGATCTATCCATATGTTGTCTATAAGAGACTCGTTTTAAACTTTCTACTTTCAGTCTGGAATTGAAGGGATGGAGAACCATTTTTCATGCCAACAGACAAGAAAGTTGGGATAGCAATTCTCATATCAGACAAATTAGATTTTAAGCTAAAGACTAGAGTTAGAGATATAGAAAGACAATATATCACACTTAAAGGGTCTATCTAACAAGAGGATCTAACAATTGTGAATATCTATGCCCCCAACATGGAAGCAGACAACTACATAAGCCAACTGTTAACCAAAATAAAGAGACATATTAATAATAATATGCTAATAGTAGGAGACCTCAACACTCCACTCTCAGCAATAGACAGATCATCTAAGCAGAAAAATCAACAAAGAAACAAGAGCTTTGAATGACACATTGGACCTCATAGATATATACAGAACATTCCACCCTGAAACACCAGAAGACTCATTCTTCTGCAATGCACATGGAACTTTCTCCAGAATAGACTACACCCTGGGTCACAAATCAGCTCTCAACCAACACCAAAAGACTGAGATTATTTCTTGCATATACTCCAACCATAATGCTTTGAAACTGGAACCCAATCACAAGAAAAAATTTGGTAGAAATTCAAACACTTGGAAGCTAAAGACCATCCTGCCTAAGAATGTTTGAGTCAACCAGGAAATCAAAGAAGAACGTAAACATATACAAAGGAAAACACATCCGTCCAGAGCCTATGGGATACTGCAAAGGCAGTCCAAAGGGGGAAATACATAGCCATGCAAGCCTCACTCAAAAAAATAACTTTACACCTTAAAGAACTGGAGAAAGTACAACAAATAAAGCCTAAGTCACATATAAGAAGAAAAATAATTAAGAGGAGAGCAGAGATCAATGAATTAGAAGCCAGAAATATAGCAAAGCAGATCAATGAAACTAGAAGGTGGTTCTTTGAAAGAATTAATAAGATCAATAAACTGCTCAGCAGACTTATCCAAAAAAAAAGGGAAAGGATCTAAATTAATAAAATTATGAATGAAAGGGGAGAGCTCATGACTAACACCAAGAAAATAGAAATGATTATTAGAAATTATCAACAACTATATGCAAATAAATTAAGCAACTTGGAAGACATGGAGGCCTTGCTGGAAATCTGGTAACTACCAAGACTAAAACAGGAAGAAATTGACAACATGATTAGACCAATAACCAGTAACGAGATTGAAGCAGTGATCAAAAGCCTCCTAAAAAAACAAGAGTCCAGGGCCACTGGGGAATTCTACCAAACATTCAAAGAAATAATACCTATTTTCCTGAAGCTGTTTCAAAAAAATAGAAACAGAAGGAAAACTTCCAAACTCATTTCATGAGGTGAGCACTACCTTGATCCCAAAACCAGGCAAAGACCCCCCCAAAAAATGAAATTACAGACCAATATCCCTGATGAATACGGATGCCAAAATTTCTCAACAAGATCCTAGCTAATAGGATCCAACAGTACATTAAAAGGATTATCCATGCGGAGAAAGGGGAACCCTCCTACACTATCGGTGGGAGTGCAAGCTGGTGCAACCACTCTGGAAAACAGCATGGAGGTTCCTCAAAATGTTGAAAATAGAACTACCCTATGACCCAGCAATTGCACTACTGTGTATTTACCCTAAAGATACAAACGTAGTGATCCGAAGGGGCACGTGCACCCGAATGTTCATAGCAGCAATGTCTACAATAGCCAAACTATGGAAAGAACCTAGATGTCCATCAACAGATGAATGGATAAAGAAGATGTGGTATATATACACAATGGAATACTATGCAGCCATCAAAAGAAATGAAATCTTGCCATTTGCGACAATGTGGATGGAACTAGAGGGTATCATGCTTAGCGAAATAAGTCAATTGGAGAAAGACAACTATCATATGATCTCCCTGATATGAGGAAATGGAGATGCCACATGGGGGGGTTAAGGGGGTAGGAGAAGAATAAATGAAACAATATGGGATTGGGAGGGAGACAAACAATAAGTGACTCAATCTCATAAAATAAACTGAGGGTTGCTGGAGAGAGGGGGGTTGGGACGGGGGGGGTTATGGACATTGGGGAGGGAATGTGCTATGGTGAGTGCTGTGAAGTGTATAAACCTGGCATTTCACAGACCTGTACCCCTGGGGATAAAAATACATTATATGTTTATAAAAAATTTTTTAATAAATAAATTTTTAAAAAGTGGGTAAAATAAAAAAAAATTTTTTTAAAGGATTATCCATTATGACCAGGTGGGATTTATTCCTGGGATACAAGTGTGGTTAACATTTGCAAATCAATCAGTGTGATAGAACACATAAATAAGAGAAGAGACAAGAATCACATGGTGCTCTCAATTGATGCAGAAAAAGCATTTGACAAAATATAGCCTCTTTTCCTGATTAAAACTTCAGAGTGTAGGGATAGAGGGAACACTCCTCAGTTTCATAAAAACCAACAATGAAAAGATCACAGTCAGTATCATTCTCAATGGGGAAAGCTGAGAGCTTTTCCCTTAAGATTAGAAACATGACAAGGATGCCCACTCGTACCACTATGGTTCACCATAATACGAGAAGTCCCAGCAATAGCAATCAGACAACAAAAAGAAATAAAAGTCATTCAAATTGGCAAAGAAGAAGTCAAACTCTCTTCACAGATGACATGATACTTTATGTGGAAAACCCAAAGGACTCCACCCCCAAACTACTAGAACTCATACAGCAATTCAGTAATGTGGCAGGATAAAAAAATCAACACACAGAAATAAGCCACTTTCCTATACACTAACAATGTAACTGTAGAAAGAGAAATTAGGGAATTGATTCCATTTGTAATAGCACCAAAAACCTTAAGATACCTTGGGATAAACCTAACCAGAGGGTAGAGGATCTATAATCTGGAAACTAAAGAACACTTATGAAGAAAATTGAAGAAGACACAAAAAGATGGAAAAATATTTCATGCTCATGGATTGGAAGAATAAGTATTGTTAAAATGTCTATGCTGCCCAGAGCAATCTATACATTCAGTGTCATCTTGATCAAAATACCAATGGTATTTTTCAAAATGCTGGAACAAACAATCCTAAAATTTGTATGCAACCAGAAAAGACTCCAAATTGCCAAGGAAATGTTGAAAATGAAAAAAAAAAAACAAAAACCTGGGGGCATCACATTGCCTGATTTCAAGCTATATTGCTAAGCTGTGATCACTAAGACAGCATGGTACTGGCACAAAAACAGACACATAGACCAATGTTAACAGAGTTGAGAGCCCAGATATGGACCCTCAACTCTAGGGTCATCTAATCTTCGACAAAGCAGGAAAAAATATCCAATGGAAAAGACAGTCTCTTCATTATATGGTGCTGGTAAAATTGGACAGCTATGTACAGAAGAGTCAAACACGACTATTCTTTTATACCATACAAAAAGATAAACTCTAAATGGATGAAAGATCTCAGTGTGAGACAGGAATCCATCAAAATCCTAGAGGAGAACATAGGCAGTAAACTTTTCAACATTGCCCACAGCAACTTCTTTCAAAACATGACTCCAAAGGCAAGGGAAACAAAGTAAAAATGAACTTCTGGGATTTCATCAAGATAAAAACCTGCACAGCAAAGGAAACAGTCAACAAAACAAAGAGACAGCCCACAGAAAGGTAGAACATACTTGCAAATGACTCTACAGATAAATGGCTAGTATTCAAGACCTATAAAGAAGTTCTCAAATTCAACACCCAAAGAACAAATAATCAAGTCAAAAATGGGTAGAAGACATGAACACACACGTCTCTAAAGAAGACATACAAATGGCTAACAGAAATGAAAAAATGTTCAACATCATTAGCCATCAGGGAAATTCAAATCAAAGCCACATTAAGGTACCACCTACACCAGTTAGAATGGCAATAATTGACAAGAAACAACAAATGTTGGAGAGATTGTGGAGAAAGGGGAACCCTCTTACACTGTTGGTGGGAATGTAAGTTGGTGCAGCCACTTTGGAAAACAGTGTGGAGGTTCTTCAAAAAGTTAAAAATAGAGCTACCCTATGACCCAGAAATTACACTACTGGATATTTACCACAAAGATACAGATGTAGTAAAAAGGAAGGCCATATGTACCCCCAATGTTCATAGCAGTAATGTCCATAATAACCAAACTGTGGAAGGAGCTGAGATGCCCTTCAGCAGATGAATGGATAAAGAAGATGTGGTTCATATATACAATGGCGTATTACTCAGCCATCAGAAAGGATGAAAACCCAATATTTGCATCAACATGGATGGAACTGGAGATTATGCTAAGTGAAATAAGTCAAACAGAGAAAGACAATTATCACATGGTTTCACTTATTTGTAGAACATAAGGAACATCATGGAGGATATTAGGAGAAGGAAGGGAAAAATGAAGGGGGGAAATCAGAGGGGGAGACGAACCAAGAGAGACAATGGACTCTAGGAATCACTGAGGTCTCTGGGAAGGGGGGCTAGGTAAGCCCAGTGATGGGTATTAAGGAGGGCGTATATTACATGGAGTATTGGGTGCTATACTCAAAAAATGAATCATGGAACACTACATCAAAAACCAGCAATGTACAGTATGGCAACTAACATAATAAAAAATGATTAAAAAATAAAAGAGCGTATAAAAATACCAAAAAAAAAAACCCACCAGAAAGAAAAAAACAAACAACAAAAAAGCATACTCAGAGGAAAAAGAGTTCTATGATCACGTAAATTTAAGAAACTCTAACTGTACTCAGATATTGACAAGGCTCTCCAATATAAACTTCAGTTTAATTTTATTTAACCAAGAATTTCCTCAGAATGAGAAGTGAGAATTTATGCTAAGATATATTCCTTTAGAAGTATCCATAAATACTCTTCTGTCAAATTTCTTAGCATTCATGTAGCCTCAAAAATACCCAAACCTTGGAATATTCCAATATCTTGAAATCTGGAAGAGCAAGGTATTATCTTCAAAGTTTACCCACTTACTTAAGAGATCATTATCCCTAATTTATTGTAGAATTGAGGCCTATAAATTCATTTTTTCCTCTCAGAGAGGAAAAATTATTATTTTCCTTTACTGTTCTCCTTCCTATACTTTAAGCTGGTTGCCACTATTGATGAAATAATATAGGCAATGCTAGTGACGCAACTTTTAATAAGTTCTTCATGTAAATATTGTCAAAGGTCTCAGAAAGTCTAAATATATTTCATTCATGTGTTTCTTTTTATCTACATGCATATTTATTCCCTTGTAGAACTCTAGAAGATCAAAAAGCAGTGCCAATTTGTGAAGGAAAAAAATTGCAGTGCTAAAGAAAAAGCCAGAGGCTGTTCTTTCATAGAGCTGGAAATAAAAGTGGAATAAAATTAAATAGAAAATTTCTTCCCATCACATGTTCCCAACAACTTTGGACAACCTTTTGCAACTTGAACATGGGTTTGAATACTTTAAACATGAAAAAAAAATGGTGGGAGGAAAACAGGACAATGGTACTTACTCTGGCATAAGAATAGAATGATTTTATTGTGTAAATATGAAAAGTTTTCTGCCTCATCTTCAAAAGTGTTTCAGAGAATCTTAAAACAATTTGTAGTCCATGAAATTCATATAATACACAACTTTTATCCATCATGCAAATAAGGTTTGATTTTTAGTACTGAAGTGAAATTTGTCCCAAATTTTATATTATATGAGAAAATTAGTTGTAAAATACTTCAGCAAAATGAATCCAACCTTAAATATTACCAGAGCAATCATTGTTTCTAGGTAGCTGATACTGTTACAGAACATTACATGACTTTCAACTCATGGGTCCTTTGTGGAGCTTAAATTTCCCAAGGCAAACATACTGGACATTAAAATAAAACAGGATCAATACCCTTGAGTAAAATTCACCTTTGATAGTAAGTATTAGGGCAAAATTAAAATCTCAGAGCCTCTTTATCTAGTTATTTAAACATATTCTGGAGGATTTGCAGCTTCCTTCCATTAATAGCTATATAAAGTCAAATGTTGTTTAATTAAGAGCCAGGTATAATTATCTATAATGTTTCTGCAATACTTTTGACTGAGGCTGTCCAAGGACATGAAATTGAACAAGTCACATGCCATGTTTATTGTATTGCTTTAGAATATTAACATAATAGTAAGGCAGCCTTATTCCCATAAGACAATGTCAGAGGTCAAAAGACTACATCACAAGTGTTCACAGCAGTCCCTAATGCCATGTTTCACACAGTCAGTGTTCATTCTAATAATCATTCATCATTTTAAGTAAAGATAAGACAGTAGAAGTCTACTCTATTTGTTCACACCAACCAATTAAAAGTAGGAACTGAATACCTACTAACATGATACATGATACAAAAAATAAAAACAATGTCCTTGAAATATAACTGATGACCTCTAACACTAGATAGCATAAGGTCTTGCACACAGTAGGTACTCAAATGTATTGCTCTGAATATCTGAAAAATAGCAAATAATTCGAGAAGACACACAATTTCATGCTAAAATATTTAGTCTATACCAGTGGTTCTCAAAGCATCAACATCACTTGAGAATGTATAAGAAATGCAAATTCTCAGACTCCACCTCATACCAAATCCAATCTGAAACTCTAGGGGAGGGCCCAGCAATTTCTGTCTTAATAAGGTTTTTAGGTGATGACGGATGCACATAAAGTTTGGGGACCACCAGTATGGTCTGCAGATGCTGCCTGTTTTAGAGAGTCAAAAAGAACCCTGAGGAAGGAGAAACCAGGACATGCTTCATCAGGAGGCAGCAGAGGGAGACTTCCTATTCTCTCAATACAGTTAAGATAACCAGAGAACCAAAATCATGGATTGTTATCACCCCCGGGATTCAACATATAAACCCGAAGTCTGTATTTATTCTGACATCATTCAAATAAGAGAAATGAGGGTGCGTGCAGCTGATCTAGATAAAGAAAACAATAAGAGTGAAAGAACCCGTAAGGAGCAAAAATAATGTTTAAGTATGCTCAGGTTTGTGAGATGAGAACAGAATACAACACGGGGGACACCTGGGTGGCTCAGTGGGTTAAGCCTCTGCCTCCAGCTCAGGTCGTGATCTCAGGGTCCTGGAATCGAACCCCGAGTCAGGCTCTCTGCTCAGTAGGGAGCCTCCTTCCCTCTCTCTCTCTCTGCCTGCCTCTCTGCCTACTTGTGATCTCTCTGTCAGATAAATAAATAAAATTTAAAAAAAAAAAAAGGAAGAAAAAAAGAGAATACACTATGGAAGGGACGACTCTGGGAGAATCCGGCCACCACTCGCTGGATGCTTATTAATAACACAGGAAGACCGTACTGCCAGGCCTCCCTGTGGTTAGACTGGGACCTTGTAACAGGGGTCTAGTCAACATACTATAAGTTGCAGCGGTATTTGTCACATCTAGACCTGAAAACAAATCCTGTGTTTATAAAGGAAAGATTTATATTTCCCCAATGGTGGCCAGGTATCCAGCTCACATCGATCCATCAGCCGCATTCTGGTGGGCAAGGCAAGGCCTGGCAGACACCTAACCCTCTGTTTTCAGAGGCACAATCCTGAGACACTAACACACCCTAGTGCACCACAGCTTAACCAATCACATGGGTCTTGTCTATGCTGCCATTATCCTCCAGAGCTTTCCGTATCAAAGAATTGTGTATAGGTGCTCCCAAGGGGCTCAATCAGGTGAACATCAAACTCTTGATTTCAGCTCAGGTCACGATGTCAGGGTCATGGGACTAAGCCCCACACTGGGCTCCGAACTCAGCAAAGAGTCTACCTGGGATTTTCCCTCTCCCTCGGCTCCCCCACCAACCGGCTTGTGCTTGCGTTCTTTCTCTGTCTCCCTCTGCAAAATAAATAAATAAACCTTTTTAAAAACTTGTGTACAAAGCATGGGAATAACGGTTGAGGAAAGTGAGTGTAGGCCACTGCTCTTCTTGCCTTTCTCCTGTATATATAAACATTTTGACTTTTGAAGTGTGGCTCAGATAAAAGTAGGAAGAGAACAGGACAAACAGCAAACTCTGGATTGGGGATCAGCAAAAGGATAATGGAAAAGTGCTACATAGAAGGTATTTCTGCCAAAAGGGAGATTCCTTTTCAGCTCAAACTTCAGTCTGACCCCAGGAACAAGTTTTTAAAAACCACCTCCATGACCAAAGCACAGGAAATATCACCCTAGGAGCAGAGATCAAACAACGCACACATGGGAAGACTCTACAAGCAGCACAGGAAATCATTCATAGGGAAGAAAGACTGGCAGGAGAATTCTTTATGGCACAGTGTTCCTGGGCTTCCCACCGGCAGTGGTCCTCAAGGAACAGGACCCGCCATGCCCACCCCTTCACCTGCTTGCCACAAGATTCCAAAACTTCAAAACAGCGCTCATCAGACTTAAGTGTACATATTGGTCAGTTCCACGCTCCTCTGTGAGCCAAGAAATAGAAAAAGGGCTTCCTAGGAGCCAGGCCCCTGTCCCAAAACAGAGAACTAATCAGAGTTCTGCTCCTCGTTCCTATAACGCATCACCTCTCTGGGCCACATGCCTTGTGGCTCACCCCGTATGTCTCCCCCACAGCACAACCATCTTTGTTTCCTCAGAATTGACCTGAGGATTAAATGATTTATCCCTCTTCCCAATTTGCCCCTCCCTTCCTCCTCCTGCCTCCCCCCCCCAACCCAAGAACTTAGGGTTTGGGGTTTTGTTTTTTTTTTTCTATTCTAACTATTCTATTCTATTCTAACTGGTACTTAGGTAAGTTGAAGTCTGTTAAAGAATTTAAGATGGAGTGGCAGGAATAAATTCAATCAGAAATCTCACTCTTTAGCTTACATCTCACTCTTTAGCTCAGATGCAGAAAACACCAAAGCATACAGGGAAGGAGCTCTCAGAATGTGCCAAAATCTCACTGTGTATTAGAATTTTTTATGCACGTGTCTGATTCCTCCACTAGGAGAAACCCCTGACACGGAAGAACTTTATCTTACTTGCCCTTGTGTCTTTAAGAGTACCTGGCACAAAGCTTGATTTAAATACACAAACAGTTTGCTGAATGGAATAGCCCCTGACACAAAAAAGCACAATGGATTAGCTGAATGAACATGTGTTAATCTATTGGTTCAAGTGGAAAATTCCACTCCAAAAGGCTGAGCAGCTACACACAGCAACAGAGCAAAATGGAAACCGTACTACCATTTGTTCGTGAAGATTCTCCAGGATTAACTGAAACCACGTAGTCATGTTTCCCTCCCTCCCCAGCATCCGGTTTGACATCTCATAGACCAGGTCTCTGGCTTGGCTACCTTAGCTTCCCAAATGAAAATGAGAGAACTCTTACTTTTATCGGCCTCTTCACAGGTGTCGAGTGAGTCTTGAGAGTGTTCCAGATGCATACGCTGCTCCATGTTCTTTTCCTGCTCACGTCAGTGAAAAGGAAATAAACTGCTCCCTCGAAACCCGTTCCCATTCCTTCTTGTGACTCGAATACCAGTGTCTGTCCTGGATAGCTGTTCCCTGAAAGAGTTAAGGTGCCTCCTTTTAAAAACAATCATAGAGGAGCAGATGGCACATTTGCTAACCGAGAAGATGTTGCTCTCACTTGGGTCTAAATTCCCTCCCTCCACCTGGCATCCCAGACAGCTGTGTCAGCTCCATCTGCCCACCTTGAATTCATCAGGTGAATGCTCCATTTCCTTAATTGAGGTTAAGCTAACCCAAGTAATCAAAGACAGGTATGGAATGTTCCCTGTCAAAACCATGCCTCTGATTATGTGACACTAACAACTATGATTGCACTCAGCTCCACTTCAGTACATGAAAAGCTTAGAACGGTGAATGAAGAGATAGGTAAACATGACAGGCAGGCCACTTTTCAAGGACTCATGAGCAGACTCCAGATGTCATTCTTCCTCTTTAAGGTAAATACTCTGGGAAAGCTTCCACTTGCCCTGAAGAAAACTGATAGGTAACATTTCCTGTATCCTGCCTGGGAAGTCCAAGGCCACCCTCACAGCACTTGAGTCTTCCAGGAGTCAATGAGTTTTCTCATTGCTGCTGCCATAGGAGGGCCTCTCTGGGGGACAGCTGGTGCCGAGCCTCCAGATCCTGGCCATCACCTGCGTTCATTTATTGAGTGCTCCATTGATCTGGACACTGGGAGTACAATGAAGGTAAGATTGCCGAAGGCGCTGGTCTCATAGTGCTTATATTTTAGGGGAGAGACAGATAACTAATAGGTACAAACAAATGAATTTCACAATTCAGTTAGTGACAATAATTCTGAAGAAGACAGATTAATATAGTGCTTGGACAAGACAGTTGAAGGGGAGTAATAGCGGTAAGCGAGGTTCAGTGGGGAGCTGGGTAACAGGTTGTGTGGTAAAGAGTAAGACAATCCTATTCTGAGGGCTGCGGCTCCCTAAGCAAGTGCCATTTTAGAATAAAACTTTGCTGCTTTGGTCACCAGACTCTACTCATAAAGTTGCTTGAAACCATGATGGTAGGTCATACATATGTAGCTGGCTAGTATAAATGATCTCCCTCCCACCCCACAAATACCTATGGAATAATAATAAAAGTAATTATAGGTTAGTCCAAAATTTAAAAAAAAATTATATTACAACAGTCACCAAACTGAAAAAGAAAAAAAAAAGAAAAAGCAACTTCTTTTCTCTCTCAGAAGAGTGAAGAGACTAGATAAGTAAATAGAGGCAAAGATCTACTCTCAACAGAGACAAATTATTGAGTGTGTTTGCTGGGGAAACTGGCTGGAGCACCCATCTGTAAGAGGAGGCCACACTTCCCTATAATAGCCTGCAAATGTGGTGCTATTAACTCCAGATTCCAGATGTGACTTTATATGCTAAATGTAATCGCACTAAACACATGCTCACTCATGTTCAATACATAAATAAAGGCCTTGGTTTAAATTTCAGCAGGTTAGGGAACAAACAGTTCTTATTACTGATGATTCCCCACTGCCTTCTAAGGAAGGTGGGTCCTGATACCTGGAGGATTTACTAAATGCAAATTTCATTCTCAGTGTAGTTGCCTTTGGAAAAACTTGGAAAAATATTAAGCATTGGTGGAGGGGGGCGATTGCAAGTAAAAAAAAAAAAAATTAGGATGTTTAAACAGTAAGTTCTCTCACATATGTGGGATATACATTGACCTCCAAAATGATATCTGTTCCAGATGATTTTAAAGATGAGTCATATGCTACTTAATTTTTCCAAACCCTGAAAAAAAAAAAAGATAGAAATATTTCCAAGGAATTCTCAAGGCTAACATTTTCCTGAAACCAAAATAAAATAATAGCAATAAAAAATACAGAACCATCTTATGAATCCTAAATAAGTCAATAAATTTATTATATGAAAAGCATAATAAAGCCCAAGCAAGTAGACTTTATTCTAGGAGGGTGAGAACAATTCAACATTAGAGAATTCATTAATCTTATTTACTGCATGGAGTAAAGAAGAAAAACGATATCATCCTTTCTACAAACAACAGAAAAACATTTGATAAAATTCTATATTTATTCTTATTTTTAAAGAAACTTTTAATAAAGTAAAAATAAAAGGAAATTTCCTTGAGGTATCAACTGATAGCAAATTTCATATTCTGAAATTTTAGAAGTATTGCCATAAAGTCAGAACAAAACAAGAATGATCAGAAGCACCAGAATTACTCAGCATTGTCCTGAAAGACCTAGCCAATGCTATAAGACATGGAAAGAAAATAAGAGATATGAACATTTAAAAAGAGAGAAAACTTAATTGGGACATGATATAATTTTCTATTTAGAAAATTTATATTGGGCCCCTTTCTTCCACTTGACATAAAAATGAATTATATATATTTAAATACCCAAAATTTATAATACAATTATAATATTACAATTTTCAGATAGATAATTAAATCCCAAACTAATTCACTTATAATTTTATAACCTCAGCCTTTCAGGAACTACAAAATCCATAAAGGAAAATATTAACAAGTTAACCATTTAAAATTTTAAACTTCTTAATAAATCAATTCAGTAAAATTGCAAGATAGAAAGTTCATATCCAGAAATTGATAGCATTTCTATACACAATAACAAAGTAGCAGAAAGAGCAATTAAGAAAACAAGTCCATTTACAATTACACTAAAAATAATAAAATACCTAGGAATAAACTTAACCATGAAGATGAAAGACCTACACTCTAAAAACTATAAAATGTTACTGAAAAGAAATTAAAGAAAACATGAACAAATGGAAAGATATTCCATGTTCATGGATTGGAAGAATTAATCCATGAGCATGGATTTAAATGCCTATACTACCTAAAGCCTATTCCAGCCAAAGATTTAGTGCAATCTCTATCAAAATATTTTTCACAGAACCAGAACAAATAATACTGAAATTTCCATGAAACCACAAAAGACCCTGAATAGCCAAAGCAATCTTGAAAAAAAGAACAAACCGGATGGTTATAATTCCAGATTTCAAGATACACAACAAAGCTACAGTAATCAAAACAGTAGGTATTGGCATAAAAATGGATACATAGATCTATGGAATAGAACAGAGACCCCAGAAATATATCCATTAATATATGGTCCATTAATCTAGGACAAAGGAGCAAGAATACACAATGGAAAAAAGTTACTTCAATAAACGGTACTGGAAAAATTGGACAACTATATTACCTTTTTTCTAGGAGCCTCCCTGGACTTTCAGAACAAGTTATAGTTATGCTCCAGATTTCCCAAAGAACTGCCTTCTTGTCCTTGGACTGCAATTGAGTCTGCATCAACCATGCTACTTTACCGGACTCCTCAATTTAACTAAAATTTCCTAGAAGACTGGTGTGCCAGGAGTCCCCAGATCTGCCTACAGGTTCCATGGTTTGCTACAAGGACTCAGAGGATTCAGAAAGGCTGTTATACTTGTGGCTGAGGCTTATTACAAGGAAAGTGCAGAGTTTAAAATCAACAATGCAAAAGCACATAGCCAAAGTCCAGCAGAAACCAGATGTGAGCTTCATGTAACTTCTCTCAATGATGTTTCATGGACGGTGTTGAATTCTCCTAGCATGTGTGACCATAGGTACAAAGTTTTGTTAACTAGGGTACATTACACAAGCGTTGGTGTCAACGGTAATGTAGGTAGGGAGAACCCGCATGACCTTGATGACTCAGTCTCTAGCCATGGCCCCACCCCAAGGGCAAAATGATGCAGCTTGGCTCAGGACCCCAGGCAAACAGAAACAGACATTTACCATAAATCATATTTTTAGCACAGACTATCTAGTTTGGCTCAAGGTCTCAGATATACAAAGTTGCTTATCTGGCAGGATGTTCCAAGGGCTCCGAGGTTATCTCCCAGAAGTTACTCAAGGTCTAGTGTTTTCTTTGTAATGTGTAAGATTCAAGCACTCCAAACCTCTGAATTAACCCTTTACTGTATAGCACATCTTGTTTCTTGTTTACTATAAAACACTCAAAGAGTAATGCTTCCCAGAGCACCTTAGGGGCTTATTGAGTTTAGCTGAATTAAATCAAGAAAAATCATTTTAACTGTCCACATACATAATTTTTCTCCAACATTTTATTTGGTAAAATGTGAAACCTAATACATAATTTTAAAAACAGCACAGTCAATCCATGTAGAACCTTCACCTTTATTTCTCCATCACCAATTACTAATTTACTACCTCACCAAGTACCCAATATTTGCAATGTCTGTGCCTATGTATGTGCACGTACTGTTTGCTAACCCACTGAAGTGAGTTGCAGACTTCACAGCCTTTCACTCCTAAGTACTTAAGCATTTATCTCCAAGAAAAAGAGCATTCTTCTATATAACTACAATACCTAAGACATCTAACATTATATATCATGTAATCATGTCCAGGTTCCTATGAATGGTCCTCCAAATGCTCTTACTGTGATTTTCTTTAAGCAACAGATCATGTGTTAAATCTGGTTAGCTTATCATCTTAACATTTCCTCCACCTTTTGTTTTTCTTCTATGACACTGACATTGACATTTGAAGAAAGGAGGCTGGTTGTCTTGTAGCCTGCGCAAAAGTCTGGATTTATCTGTTTCTTCATGATTTGAAGCAGGTTAAACATGTTGGCAGAAATGTTACATCAGTACCATTGTCTACAGCTACATCCCAGGGCATCACATCTGATGCTACATATCAGTTCATCTCATTATCGGGACAAATATCATTTCAATGTCAAAGATCATTATCAACTGCGATATAAGTTTGATCCCTCCCATAAGGTAGTATCTAACAAATCACACCATTGTAAAGGTGTTTCCTCCCCTAGGAAACTGATACATAATCTGTGAGGATAGGAGGGAGGCTGGTGGGTATCTTACCCATTGGTTTTAGCAACAACTGATGATCCCATCCTTGTGTATATTGACCACTATACTGGTGGATATAAAATAGGGCTTTCTAAATCTATTGCTCTTTTCTCATTTATTAACTGGAACTAATCTATAAAGAAGAGTTTTGCCTCATCCTCCTTAACTATCACTATGGACACATGTACTTATAATGTTTCATAATCCATTTACTATCATTATTTTTGTGCTTCAATTAGAAGAAAAGTATGGTTATATAATAAAGCTATGAAGATGGTTATGAAACAGTTGATTTCATTTTTAATTGCAGTATAATATACATATGACATTCACGGAAGTGTCCAGATTGATAAATATTCACAAATTGATGATCCTCGTGTAAACAGTCACTGAGACCAAGCGATAGATATTACCATCACCCACAGATGCTCCCCGGGTGTCCTTCCAGACCCTATTCACCAAGAGGTATCCTAAACTCTAATATAGACCGAGGGTTTTTTTTTAATTATTTTTACACATTATATAGGTGGAATCATACAACATATTCTTTTGTGTCTGTCTTCTCTTCTCAAAATTGCATTTGTGAGATTTACCTGAATTACTGGGCATAGCTGTAGATCATTTATTCTTGTTGCTATACAGAAATCTAGAGTGTGACTATATCATAACTTATTTATTCATTTTAACTATTGATGGCCATTTCAGTAGTTTTAAGCTTGGGGCTATGAACATCTCAGTGTGCGTCTTTTGATGAACAGATATATTCCTTTCTATTGGCTGTAGAGCAAAGAGTAGAATCGCTCGATCATAGTGCATGCATATATTCAGCTTTAGTAGATAGTGCCAACAGAGCAACCATTATTTAAAAAGAAAAATTCCATCTCCTGTGAAACTAAGTGATAAGATATTTCCCATGAACTCCAAAATAAGAGAAGAAAAAAAAAAAAACAGTAACAGTTACGAGATCCGTGCAGTCTTAACTTAAAATTAAAATGAAATAAATGACCCCAACTATGAATCTATTTGGGGGCAAAACCATGGAAAACTATGTCAAAATTAGAAAACAAGTAATTTGACTATACCCCCCAGTGGCATGTACCCTAAGGACAAAAACAACTATTAGATGTTTTCGACAGTTTTCATTAATCATTGGAAGTGGGATTGATATTGTTATTCTGAGACTGTTATGAACGGTAATGTGAGATGAAGCAAATGAATAATACTGGCAGAGTCATTGAAAAAAATGGGAATTTAGGCAGGGCTGAAAGAAGATTTAGATGTAACTTGATGAGGTTAAGTAAAAACCCTGTAGTCCTGAATTAGATTTGAAAGTTTCAATACAAACTCGTAATGAATTTTCTTTTAAAAAGAATATCAGATCATTCTCCACCAAAAAGGCATATAAAAATGACCAATCCAACAGTATAGTCTAGTTCCTACATTATGTTCCCTAAATATAATTTCTCACTAAAAGAAACCAAAGCTCTTTGAAGAAGTGGTTGATTTCTAACTCTGGAACAGGAAATGTTCATGAGGCTAGAATAAACATTATGACCGAAATGATTACTAGCATGGTATCAAAAGGACTCAGGAACCACTTGAATATGCTTCTACTGACCTAAGGGGGGACAATTTGAATGACAATTTGGATAATAATTCCAAAAGATTGAAAATCATCCAGTATGTTTAAATCCATGAATTTGTAATGGTACTAAAAATTTATTCATTCTGCTTCAAGAATGCTTACGAATTACCTCAAAATAACCATAATCAATGAGGGGAAATTTTCTCTTTATAGAAAGATTTTGGCTTGTGATTTCAGATTAATAAACAAAGAAGTGATTAAATTAAAAGATCATTATTCTATATCACTTAATGAATTAACTAATGATCATCAATGGTTGCTAGCATTACAAAAGCGAGACAATTTGACATTATTTTCCTCCTGGTGGAAGCACACATCACTATCTACAAAGTTTTGCCAAAACTAACCCTTAATCTGTTTAACCCTTTAGACTAAACTACTAATTTTCATGAAATACAGAGGACAGTGGAACAAGTTACAATACACAACATGGACACAATGAGTTTATTACTGGGAAACTATATGACAAAGGACTTAGAGTCTACAACAAAATATAAATAAAAGTGAAAAAAAAGAAAGTGGACCAGAAATTCTGATTTTAAAAATACTCAAGAGACCTTGTTTAGGTTCAGTTTCAAATAAACTGCAAATAATAAGCCCTGACTGGTTCTTCAGTGCTATCAAAGAAATTATTGTTGTTTTTAGGAATTACATAATAATAATATTTTCATTATGTTTAAGAAGGAGAGGGGTGCCTGGGTGGCTCAGTGGGTTAAGCCTCTGCCTTCTACTCAGGTCATGATCCCAGGGTCCTGGGATTGAGCCCCACATCAGGCTCTCTGCTCAGCGGGGAGCCTGCTTCCCCATCTCTCTGCCTGTCTCTCTGCCTGCTTGTGATCACTCTCTCTGTGTCAAATAAATTAAAAAATCTTTAGAAAAAAAAAAAGGAGAGTTCTTGTCTTTTAGAGATATATCCTGTTATATTCACATGTAAAAATAATATGATATCTAGAATTTGCTCCCAAAACACCAGGAAAGGGATATGGAATAGCAGGTAAAAGTATAGTGTGGTTATAAAATAACAATTAAATCTGGGAGATACGGGGTGCCTGGGTGGCTCAGTCCATTAAGTGTCTGCCTTCGGCTCTGGTCATGATCCCAGGGTCCTGGGGTCGAGCCCCATATCGGGCTCCCTGCTCAGCAGGGAGTCTGCTTCTCCCTCTCCCTCTGTCTGCTGCTTTGCCTACCTGTGCTCTCTCTATTTCTCTGTCAAATAAATAAATAAAATCTTTTTTTAAATCTTTTAAAAAATCTGGGAGATATATGCATATGGGGGCTTATTATACTGTTCCATTTCTTGGATATGTTTAAAAATCTTTGTAAGAGTTCGAAAATACTAGCTTACGTAAAAGTAGTGAGTTTGAGTTGACCCTAAAGAATAGGATGTTTAGTCCCCAGTTTTCATTCTCTATTGTTCTTCCACGAAAAATAATCTTATGTTTTTAACTTGTCTCATTGTTCTTTTCCCAAGTCTCTGAATTTGTGAAGTTTCACTTTCAATTTGTTTTCTCACAACAGAAAATCAATAGTAAGTAATTTGACAGAATCTTTCAAGTCCCTTTCCCAACTCAGACACAGTCTCAACATCAGGAAGTTCAAAAAGTATCCTTTTTAGGTCTTTTCCTCTATAAACTGGTTCTTTTGGTTCAAGACACATTGTGAACATTGGTTCACACATGGCCACTTGCTTTAGTTATTTTTAACAATGTAGTAAGGATTTACAGACCCATTACCCAAAACAAAAACTGGGACCTTGAAGATAATCTACAACTAGTCATGTCTTATCTCAAATTCCTGCCTTCCTCCATACCTGCCCAAAGTAACCATGGTCCTAAATTCCACACCCATCATTCTTCACTTGCCTTTTTATACAGTTTACTTGTATCCATTTTAACTGTTTTCAAATTAATAAAAAGGATATCCTGCTGGGGTCCCAGTGTGGCTCAGTTGGTTGAGCGACTAATGCTTGATTTCAACTCAGGTCATGATCTCAAGGTCCTGGCTGGGTTCAAGTCCCACATCAGCCTCTGCACTCAGTGGGAGGGTCTGCTTGGGATTCTCTCTCCCCCCCCTCTCTCTCTGCGCCCCTCTCCCTACTCTTGTTCTCTCTCTCTCTCTGAAACAAATAATAAATAACTCTTAAAATAAAAAGGATATCATACCATAATATATTGGGACCTACCATTTTTGTTTTTTTGTTTTTGTTTTTGTTTGTTTGTTTGTTTTTATCTGACAGAGATCACAAGTAAGCAGAGAGGCAGGCAGAGAGAGAGAGGGGACCTACCGTTTTCACTTAATAGTACATCACCAAGATCTACCCATATTTTAGGGTTACCCTGTAGTTGTTTGTTTTGACTTTGTATGAATACGCCCCATGGATTTGTTTCTAAAGTTGTTCTGTGATCAAAGATGCTATGAACCACCTTGTACATATCTCTGGTTATACAAGCTTGAGAGTTTCTCTTGGGGATAGTCTGAAGAATGGAACTGCTGAGTGATGAGGGGCGGGGATGCTTCCCCCTCACTTTCCATCTGAAGACCCTTTCCTGTGGAAACAGCCTCATTCTTGAATCAGGAAGGTGACCCCACTCTGCTTTGGTATGGCTCTCTTTTCCACCTCCTGTTTTTCCAGCTCCTTAGTAATCTAAGAGATTTGTTTTCACATTTAGTGTTTCAGAATAATTGAAGAAAAAGTACTAGCAAAAACATTCTGAGCTTGGAGGGCTTCAGGCATCTTTAATTGGCACAACTTTTTCAGTCAAAGCAAAGGAAATTAAACTGACTACTAACTATCTGCATTTCTTTTGGGTGTTGTAATCAAGGGGAAAAATGACCTTCCTCTCCATATACAGAGACATCAAATCTATTCCAACTTTCATTTTAAAACACAATATTGAAACAAATTTATCTTGATCTTTTTTTCTGCTGTGTTTACTGTTCCCTCCTGCTTTTTCCTTTTGAGAAGAGGATTTTTAAAATCAGTAACTCTTGGGGAGCTACTGACATTTGTGAATCTCTTAAAGCTAAATTCTTCTCATACTTTATGACATGAGCAAAACTACTTGAGGAAATTAATAATTTGTTCCCTGACTTGAATGAGAAATTGAGTAAGGAATGTAGGCTTTTTCCACCCATTTGCAGAATGTCTATACCATATGCTCACCTTAAGTTAACTACCACCTCGAGAATCAGGTGCTGGCTGGCTGTCGTGGGGGAATTTTTTTTTTTTAATTTTAATCAGGGAAAGAGAACATGAGTACTTGAAAATTCATAATATTAACAGTCTAATTAGAGTTTCTTAAATGCTGTTTTAAATTAGGATAATTTTAAATTATTGGATGTGACAACTATATAAACATAAAATGCTTTAATTAGGGACTTGTTTGTGTGAAAAAAAAATCTACTCGAAGCACCAATCTGTCACTCTGCATTAACTTCCAACAGCCACAGATTCCCACTGGACCCCTGAATCTTAGCAATAAGTCTATCCCCATCATCCACTCTCTACATTCTAATCCTCTCTTGTTTGTAGCCAGGTCTCTGCTCTTTAAAGAAAAAACTCAGGGCAACAAATTCAAGTTGAATTCTCATTCAAATTCATAGCAACTCCTAGTGTTTCTGAATTTGCTTAATGTTTTCACTGAGCACAGTTCTTCTGGGCCTTCATAAATATCATGCCATGTTACTGATGAAAAAAGTTGTGTGAGTAGCTCCGTCTTAAAGGGTGATAAAACAAACAAAAATAAAATCTCAGAGTCTCCCTCAAGTACTTATTAACTTTTTAGAATCACTTTCTCCTTTCAGAGTCTGATGAAAGCTAAGAGCTCTTTCTCATCATCACAGGGAAAAAAAAAATCTATAATCACAAAAATGTTTGCGTATAAATTCAGAGAATGTATGCAGCTCCTGATGGCCACATCTCTTGCCATCTTTTAATTCAGATTCCAACTCTGGAGAGATAAAATATTCATTAATCAGTACCAATGTATAGAATACCTACTATGTACCTGACACTGTTCAAGACAGTGCAAGTATAGTGGAGGACACAGCTTGGCCTGGTCCTTGTCCTCACGAGGCTCACAATCTCATGGAGTAACCATACCAAAAATGTTGAGTAGGAGTTTTGTGAGACGTACAAAACAAGGACTGAGTCCTATCAGAGCCAACAGATCAGGATTTGGCCAGATCAGGGAGCTTTTAGAAAAATTCCCTGAAGTTAGAGCAACATGCTAAGGTTCGAGTTAACAGGTGGAGGAATGGAAAAGACACTTGAAGGAGAGGAACAGCAGGTGCAAAGGCCCTGGAGTAAGAGGGAACATGGTATGTAAGGGTGGCCAGTCACAGAGAGACCGGGAGAGTGAGACCAAAGACAGGGTTGAAAAGATAGGCAAGAAAAAACCATGCAAGTCTTTACTGTCATGTTTGAAGACATTTTATTCTTTATTTTAGAGCAATAGGAAGTCATTAGACAGTTCTAAACTGTGAGGTAGGCAAAATAATTGGTTTTAAATACTGGAAGGTTCATTTTGCATGCAATGTGGAGAGTAGATTGGCAGAGGACCACAATGGATGCTGAGTGATCAGTGGGGAGGTCATTGCAGGAGTCTAGAGAGAGCAACACTAGATAAGGATAATGACTGCAGGGATGAGCGTGGTGGGACTCAAGAGACATTTAGTTGAGATAATTAACAGGATGCCACAAAACACTGGCTCTTTCATCACATGCCAATACATCGAACAATGTCAGCCACATGCTATGCTGGTGCTCCACAATTACATATTGGGTGAATAAATGAATGAACGAATGAATGGAGAGAACCTAAGAAAACATAAAAATATAAATAGATCAAAGTTTTTTATGTAGTCATAATCACTGAAAGAACGTGGGGTACAGAAGTTGCTAACGTGGAAACAGTTAAGTACTAACATAATGTGTGAAAGAAGAATTCTAGATAATTTGACCCTGAATGAGGGGAAGATGGTATGGAAGGATCTGGTTTGACTTGTACAAGTTCTACAAAGTGACAATGAGTGGGTAAATTACTGAGAGCAGAAGTCAGATGAAAAACAATGAGAGAGATTCACTTTTGTTTGATATCAGCCTTCTGTGAATGTGTAATTGCCTCAGGATGTGCCAAATCGATAATGATTCAGGATGAAGATTTGCTAGAACATAAGCAGCTTTTTTTTTTTTAAAGATTTTATTTTATTTATTTGAGAGAGAGAGACAGTGAGAGAGAGAATGAGCGAGGAGAAGGTCAGAGAGCGAAGCAGACTCCCCATGGAGCTGGGAGCCTGATGTGGGACTCGATCCCGGGACTCCAGGATCACGCCCTGAGCCGGAGGCAGTCGTTCAACCAACTGCGCCACCCAGGCGTCCCCATAAGCAGCTTTAATAGCCAGTCCCGTGCACCTCCCAACAGTCCCCAGATGACTCAATTTGGTAAGTTCTTTTATTTCAAACACCAGAAAAGCAGATTGTTGTATGGAAATGCCCACATTTCAGATATTTTAGAAAACTAGCAATCAATGTGGGAATAAGACTCTTGAGTTTCATGACTCTGACACAGTCGTGGCCACTGGAGTCCAACCTGGGAGATCCTTAATAAATCACTGTGGATATTGGCTCTTTATAAACCCAAAGCATTCACCTTGATTCCACTGCATGGAAACAGCATGTGCATGAAGAAACAGGACAAGTTCTACATTTCTGTTTCCCAACCTGACTGTATAGAAAAATTTCCATAAGATTCTGCTCTGTTAATAAGAATGCAAATGAATGCACACATAAGGGAGATTCATTTTCACTTCTAGATTCTGTGTGCATTGAACAATTTGGATCTTTATTACCTTTGACTCTAGCTCTTAGACGAAAAGTTAAATTAATGGCCACATTCGCTGTATATTTTGAAACCCACCTTTCAAATTTTTAGAAAGGGGATGGATTATGTGTAGGCTTCATCCTTTCAATAGAGCTTTCTATCAGAAGCTGCTGTTTAGTGAAGATTACAGGTTTAAGGACAGTCTCATCAATAAAGCTAGAGGTACAAAAGAGCCTCTGAATGTTTCAGAAGAGGAGTAAGGGATTCAGCAACCACTGAACATTTTCATGGAGAGGTGGTATCTTTAATATTAGGATGAGAAATACATTGTAACCAGCTTTTCCTGCATCACCATCCAGGCTTGGGTTTCTTAACAGTTCTGTGAATAAGTGCTGTTTCTAATTTCCCCTACAGTCTTGTGATTTATGGGGTATGACTTGGGAACTAACTATGCTGGAGAAAAAATATAGAAATTGAAATTTCTGAATAAAGATGAATGTAAGGCATTACTTTGAACAAATAAGGGAAATGAGGGGCACTGACAAATTTTCTGTCATCATCTCTGACCACTGATGGCTTGACTAAAGTAGTTGGCTTGAAATTATACTAAATAAAACTTTGCTGTCCATTGACCAACTAGTTGGAGATTTCCTGAGCTAAGTTTCTTCAGAAATATAGTGCCAACTCTTAGCACCCAGACAGCACCCTTTGCCACCACTCCCCCAAGTTCACAAATGACTTCACCCTCAAAGTTGGCCCAACCCCACTTACAGCAAATGTTTGAAACATTCCTTCATTCATCCACCACAAAGATGTCTAACTCCAAATATATGATGGATGCTGTGTCAAAGACGGGTGCTAATAAATGGCTCTATTTAGATAAGAGGAAGACTAAAATTATCATTTTTATATACCCAACTCTTAATTATCCACATTAATAAAGGAATCAAGGAGATAAATTTTCCAAAATAAGGGATAATGCAAAAGCAATTTATATTTGGCTTCAGTATTCATTATGTGATTTTGAGGGTGAGGAAATTAACTTTCTAATTATGACTTGGCTTTTCAAAATGAGTTTGTATTCTCAACTGGCTTATGTTGAAACCCAGCTAGTTGTGTGCTAGAAGCCAAGAGAATTTGACCTGGAATTTGTAATTTTCAGCAAATGACTCATGCATATAATCAAAAGTTGATTTGTTCTGCCATTTGGAGAAGGTCTGTATCATTCCAATAGTCTCTGGAGAACAATGGTGTATTGTAAATTACATCGATACAGTACCAGCCATAACAGACTTCAAGACAAGATTACTAGAGATAGTCATTTCAAGAGGAAGACACAACAATACTAAATGTACATCTAATAGTATAACCCCAAAATATGTAAAGCAAAAAGTTCTCAAAACTGAAAGAAGAAATAGACAAATATTCAGTCATAGTTGGAGAATTTAGCACACTTTGGCTCAGTAAGTGAGAGAATAAGCAGACAACAAATTACCAAGGATATTAAAATTTTGAATAACCTATAAAAACAACCAGACCCAATTGAAATTATGGGAGACTACAATTCAACAACAGCAGAATACATGTTTCTTTTGTGTTCCTACAGAACATTTATCCAAGCCTGACTTCTAGATCCCATCCTAACATATAATCTAAGGTAAGTCACTTTGCTTCCCTAAACTTCCATTTTCTTTAATTTGTTATAAAGAATTTCTGGGGAGATTAACAGAGAAATATAAATTAAAACACAATGTAAAAATGAAAAGAGCCATATTCATAACAGTTACCAGTACAATACAGGATCAAGAATGTCTAAATAGAAAGACCTTAGACTACAACAGGTTGAAAGAGTATATTAAGGGATTTATTTCAGTGCTGACATTCACATATGTCAGTGCCATACTATTTAACTTAGCATGTAAGTTTCTTGAGAGGGGTTGAGAATGGAACTATTGATGGAAATAATGGGCCATTTTACAAATGCTGCTTTTCCTACCTCCATTTGCCTTCATGAAACAATCAGATGGTACTTCAGATTAATTATCTTTTTCATTTTCACCAGTTTACATCTACTTAGCTACTTCCATTTGTTGAAATAAACACAAAAAAAGTCAAATGCCTTCATATCACAGGTTCTCGCATTCTAAAAATCTAGAAAAGACAATACTATTAGAGTCTAAACTGAGTTTGCTTGGACAATAAATATGAAGAGTTCTTTCATGATATTTTTCTTTATTTTAATCTTTAATAAGTAAGTAATTACTCTCTAAAAGTGTATCTGTATTCTGAATCAATTATATGCAGGGAACTATTGTGAGAACAGAATGAGACGATAACAGAACTAAGGATCCCATAGTACTCTACTCAGTATGCAAGAGATTGTTATTGTTTTTCATCTGAGTTATTGAGGGTCTATTCGATCAGCCCCTCTCCTCAACACACATGCACACACAAAAATGCTTTGTAGAGAGGGAGCCACATAAAGTAGAAAATGTCCAGAAATGACTGAATAGAATAAAGGTTAAGGGAATGACATCAAGAAGTCCTAGAAGTGGACATTGTAGACAAGTTACTGTAATTACTCAACTCATTCTATTTGATCTCAAAAACCAAATATCAAAATTATTTGACTAAATGAGCAGCCAAATTTGATCAAGGTAGAGATACAGTCTATAAGATTCTGAAGAGGAATAACTGGAAGGGGAACAGTTGCCAAAGCAGAACAAGGCTAAAACAATGGCTCAGGGTTTACTCAGAGTGTCTGAGCACCTAGCAGGCCCAGCACAGTGGTGGAATCACAACGGGTCCTCAAGAAATATTCGTGTATTTGTATTGCAGTCAAAACCTTCTCAGAGCCAATTTGCTCTCCCTAGGCAATCAATGTTCTAGCAAAGTTAGGAGAGTTTTATCACTCTCAGTAACATAAAGTTGTTGCCCAAGAGCTGATGTTAAAGCAAGTTCTACTTTGATCATTTGTAAAACATGATAGGCTTGAGGGGGCTTTAAGATGAATATGACACTTATTTCAAAGAACTCTGATGATCTTCCTAAACTTCTACAAGTCTCACATAAACTATGTCTAATCTCTGTCCTCACCCAATAAACTATATTTGTAGCAGTAGTTAAAAGTAAGTATATGCATAAAAAAATCATACTTGATTTATATGTTCAAATACAATTGTGACACTTAACATCTTTATGATGATTTATAATTTATAGATTTCTTACTATTATAACTTCTTACCTTTCATTATGTTCTTATTTCCCAATTTTGTACACAAACCATTCACCAAAATAGACCTGATTATTCCCAAATTACGTATGTAAAAGTGAGGCTGAGTGACTCAATGGAGGCAGTTCTCAAAATTTTATGACAGAAACATCCCTAAAGTCAGAGGAAGATTAACCCTCAGAGTCTTGGAGTTAAAAGCAGTCTAACAAGGTAAACCTTCAGGACTCTTATTTTATCTTTATATTTTCTCCCAACTTCTGGATCTGAGTAGAATATAGGAGTGGAAGCAGGTCCACTGCAATAACCAGGCAAAATAAATAAACAAATAAAAGCAGGTTATCGTTCCCATTGCAAAATCATATTATTAAAGACATTAGATATGTATTGAAGCAAAGAGGACTAAATGAATTTAATACAACAAAGGATAGAGTCCTTCCTATATGAGCTAATATTGATGTCTATTTCTACCTTGAAGTCACTTGCTGAGATTAAGTATTGATTATGAATTGGGCTTGCTTTTGAAGAGAGAGTCTTTAGGAAAGGGGGAAAAAAAAAAAAAGCAAAGGTTTTCATGACACTCCATGGGCTGGCATAGTGACTTAGAATCTAGAGGATCCCAAGACCATGTCTCATTTTTCTCAGTGACAAAATTACTGAGTCTTGGGATATCTTGGGAAGTAGCAGAGCTCAGATAAAAAAGCAAAGTAAAAGCACGCACAGCATCCTGTGCTTAAGAAACAAAATTCTACTAGAAGGAGAAACCTACAACAAACACAACAAATCTTGTTCTTCAGACATTAAGAAGCAAGGGAAAACAGATTATAACCAAAGCATCCCGACAGTGTTATGCCAGACCTGTCTAAATTGAAATTGCTCACCCATTATCCCTTCTAGGAAAATAAAATCAATTTTAGATTTATTTTTCCTTTAATATGCAATGTCCTGTATTTAACAAAAAAAAAAATTTTTTTTTTCAGGAGACATGTGAATAGGTAAGGAATGTGACTGACAGTTAAGAGAAAACATAAACATTACAAGCAAACGCACAGTTGATACACATCAGTTATAAGGAAAGGATTTTAAACATAAACATGTTAAAAAAAAAACAAACAGAGAAACAATGATTAAAATGAATGAAAACACAGACCATTTCAATAAATAATTGGAATCTGTAAAAAAAATCAAATACACATTCTAGAACTGAGAAATGGAAAATAAAAATTAAAAATTCATTAGACATGTTAACAGCAGATTTGACAAAGCAGGAAACAGGATTAGTAAACTCAAAGACAAATCACTAAAAAATATTCAAATTAAAACACAAAATTATAAAAAGGAAAAAAATAGAACAGAGGGTAAGAGACATACAGAACACAAATGGTCAGACATATATGTAACTGGAGTCCCCAAAGGAAAGGAGAAAGTAAAGAAACTGAAGTAGTAGTTACAGAGATGAAGGCTAAAAATTTCCAAAACTGATAAAAATATAAAACCAACAGATTTCAGTTGTGTCAGGAACACTAAGTGGGATAAATACAAAGGAAATCACACCTAGGCATATCATAGTATAACTGAAGAAGACCAAAGATAAATTTAATTTTTATTAAGTAAACTATGCCCAACATGCAGCTTGAACTCACAATCCTGATATCATAGGTGCATGCTCTATCCACTAAGCCAGTCAGTCACCCCACCAAAGATAAATTTTAAAGATGCGAGAGAAAAAAATGATACAACACATTGAAATAATAAAATAGTTTTGTGACTGATTTTTCAACAGAAACTTGGAAGCAAGAAGACAATAAAATGATGCCTTTAAGATGCTACAGGAAGGGTACCTGGGTGGCTCAGTCGTTAAGTGTCTGCCTTTGACTCAGGTCATGATCCCAAGATCCTGGGATTGAGCCCCACATTGGACTCCCTGCTCAGCAGGAAAACTGCTTCTCCCTCTTCCACTCCCCCTACTTATGTTCCCTCTCTTGCTGTCTCTCTCTCTCTCTCTCTCTCTCAAATAAATAAATAAAATCTTTAAAAAAAAAAAAAAGTCAGGAATCTGCAATCGTGACCCATGGGCCAAATCTAGCTAGCAACTTATTCTTGTAAATTAATGTTTACTAACACACAGCCTTGCCTATTTGGTTAAGTTTTATCTATGGCATCTTTTATATGACATTTGCAGGGGTAAGTAGTTTCTACAGAAATCATATGACCCTCAAAGCTAAAAATATTTACCATACAGCTCTTTTCAGAAAAAGCTTGCATACCCCTACATAAAATAACAATTAAAGAAGAAAAATGCTTAACTCAAGAGCTAACAGGGAAGATAAAATGGAACAAAAATATTGGATTACCATCAAAGAGGCACAAAATAAACAATACAGAAACAAAGATCATCCTCAATGGGGAAAACCTGACAGCCTTCCCTTTGACATCAGGAACACGACAAGGATGCCCACTCTCACCATTCTTGTTCAACATAGTACTAGAAGTCCTAGTAACAGCAATCAGACAACAAAAAGAAATAAAATATACTCAAATTTGCAATGAAGAAGTCAAATTTTCTCTCTTCATAGATGACATGATACTTTATATGGAAAACCCAAAAGACTCGACCCCCAAATTGCTAGAACTCATAGAGCAATTCGGTAATATGGAAACATACAAAATCTATGTACAGAAATCATTTGCTTTCTTATACAATAACAATGAAAATATAGAAAGGGAAATTAGAGAATAGATTCCATTTACTATAGCACCAAGAACCATAAGATATCTGGGAATAAACCTAAACAAAGAGGTAAAGGATCTGTACTTGAGGAACTACAGAACACTCATGAAAGAAATTAAAGAAGACAAAAAAAGATGGAAGAGCATTCCATGTTCATGGATCAGAAGAATAAACACTGTTAAAATGTTTATACAGCCTAGAGCCATCTATACTTTCATTGCCATCCCAATCAAAATTCCACTGGTATTTTTCAAAGAGCTGGAACAAATAATCCTAAAATTTGTATGGAACCAGAAGGAGACCCTGAATTGCTAAGGAAATGTTGAAAAAGAAAAACAAAACTGGAGGCATCACATTTCCTGATTTCAAGCTTTACTACAAAGCTGTGATCATCAAGACAGCATGGTACTGGCACAAAAAAACATAGACCAATGTAACAGAGTAGAGAGCCCAAGATATGGACCCTCAACTCTATGACCAAATAATCTTCAACAAAACAGGAAAAAATATACAGTGGGGGAAAAGACAGGCTCTTCAATAAATGGTGCTGGGAAAATTGGACAGCTATGTGTAGAAGAATGAAACTTGACCATTCTCTTACACCATACACAAAGATAAACTCAAAATGGATAAAAGACCTCAATGTGAGGCAGTGATCTATCAAAATCCTACAGGAGAACATAGGCAGTAACCTCTTCAACATCAGCCACAGCAACTTCTTTCAAGACATGTCTCCAAAGGCAAAGGAAACAAAAGCGAAAATGAACTTTGGGGACTTCATCAAGATTAAAAGCTTCTGCACAGCAAAAGAAACAGTCAACAAAACAAAGAAGCAACTCTTGGAATGGGAGAAGATATTCGCAAATGACACTACAGATAAAGGGCTGATATCCAAGATCTATAAAGAATTCCTCAAACTCAACACACAAAAGCAGATAATCATGTCAAAAAATGGGCAGAAGATATGAACAGACACTTCTCCAAGACATACAAATGGCTAACAGACACATGAAAAAATATTCATCATCATTAGCCATTAGGGAGATTCAGATCAAAACCATACTGAGAAACTACCTTACACCAGTTAGAATGGCCAAAATTAACAAGACAGTAAACAACAAGTGTTGGAGAGGATGTGGAGAAAGGTGGGAATGCAAAGTTGGTGCAGCCACTTTGGAAAACAGAGTGGAAATTCCTGAAGAAATTAAAAACAGAGCTACCCTATGATCCTGCAATTTCACAACTGGGTATTTACCCCAAAGATACAGATGTAGTAAAAAGAAGGGTCATCTAGGGTGGAGAGGGTTATGTACATTGGGGTGGTTAGGTTATGTACATTGGGGAGGATATGTGATATGGTGAGTGCTGTGAAGTGTGTAAGCCTGACAATTCACAGATCTGTACCCCCGGGGTAAATAATACATTATATGTTAATAAAAATAATTTTTAAAAAAAGAAGGGGCCATCTGTACCCCAATATTCATAGCAGCAATGACCATAGTCACCAAACTGTGGAAAGAGTCAAGATGCCTCTCAAAAGACAAATGGATAAGGAAGATGTGGTCCATATATACAATGAAATATTATGCCTCCATCAGAAAGGATGAATACCCAACTTTTGTATCAATATGGATGGGACTGGAGGAGATTATGCTGAGTGAAATAAGCCAAGCAGAGAGAGTCAATTATATGGTTTCACTTACTTGTGGAGCATAAGGAATAACATGGAGGACATTGGGAGATGGAGCAGAGAAGTGAGTTGGGGGAAATTGGAGGTGGAGACAAACGATGAAAGACTGTGGACTCTGAGAAACAAACTGAGGGTTTTGGAGGAGAGGAGGGTAGGGTGTTGGCAGTGGGTATTATGGAGGGCACGCATTGCATGGAGCACTGGGTATGGTGCATAAATAATGAATTTTGGAACACTGAAAAAAAATTAAATTAAATTAAATTTTACAAAAAGAACCAAAGATCAAACTAAAAAGAAAATAAATGGTAAAATGATAGGCTTGCACCTAACTTAAACAATAATGAACTAAATATTTCAATTAAAAGACAGAGATTTGCAGTCTGGATTAAAAACATAAAGGATAGGGGCACCTGGATGACTCAGTGGGTTAAAGCCTCTGCCTTCATCTCAGGTCATGATCCCAGAGTCCTGGGATAGAGCCTCACATCGGGCTCTCCACTCAGCAGGGAGCCTGCTTCCTCCTCTTTCTCTCTGCCTGCCTCTCTGCCTACTTGTGAACTCTCTGTCAAATAAATAGATAAAATGTTTAAAAAAAAAACATAAAGGATAAAAGACTTACATTAAATATAAGAAAACAGATCATTTGAAAGGATGGAGAAAGACTTACCATGCAGGCACGTACCAAAAGAAAGCCAATAAGCTGATGGTAATATGCGATGACGTTCCAGTGAAGCTTGACCCTGAGGCTTAGGTGAGCTTCCTGGATTGGTAATACACTATACATGATGTCTCATATCAGTTCTAGGAAGTACTGCATCCTGACTTCACATCTAGAACCTCCCTGGTCTCTGCCCTATGCATCTCTGCTGGCTAATTCTAATCTATTTATGGTAATAAAACATAACCATGAGTATAGCAGCTTTCAGTGAGGTCTGTGAGTCTTTATTGCAAATTATTGAGCTGAAGGGTGGTTTGGGAAACCCACAAACTTACACTTGGTGTTGGAAATTGAGGGCGATTTTAGAAACTGTGCCCTCTAAACACTGTAGTTAACCTAACTCCTCAGACAAGGGTATGTTTTGATTGATTTTGCTACAGTTCTACTCCCACATCTTAGTGAAAGTCAGGCAAAATTAGAGTTGTCACATAGCATGGTTTCATGGCTATTTGTTTATCCTTCCATTTTTTCTATTGCTCCAGACATGATTTACAATATTACCATCAAATTGTATGCTCTGTTTCAATCTGGATCCCTATGATTTTTTTCTTTTTTTTTTTTTCATTTATTTCTTTTCAGCATAACAGTATCATTATTTTTGCACCACACCCAGTGCTCCATGCAATCCGTGCCCTCCCTAATACCCACCACCTGGTACCCTGACCTCCCACCCCCCTGCCACTTCAAACCCCTCAGATTGTTTTTCAGAGTCAAGAGATTATGCTGAGTGAAATAAGTCAAGCAGAGAGGGTCAATTATCCCTATGATTTTTATGGATAATAGGAAAATTTCCCCAAAGGAGGAAAAAAAAAAAAAAAACAGAAAACTGAAACTTTCCATGATTCTCCAGGTTCCTACGATCTCGACGTACACAGCTGACACAGCTCCTTTCCCTCCCAGACCTTGGGCTGTATTTAGATCATCCTTTGCTTGTTCAGGCATCTGTAACTTTATGTACATAATTCCTTTGGAGGAATTCCTTTGGATCTCCTTCCATCTCTTCTTTCTTGTCAATGCCAACCTCCTTCAGCAACACAACTCAAGTCACTGCTTCTCCATGAAGTTCTGTCAGAGATGGCTCTGACCTCATCAGGTTGATGGGGACATTCAATGAGGTGATATTTAGAAAGGACTCAAGACATTACCTGACACACGTTAGCATTAGCTGCTGTCACTATTACTATTACACCAACTATCGCTATAATATTCTCCCTATTCACAGTGCCTACAATTAAGCCTTTAATTGAATCTGTAAAAATTATTCTTTATTTTATGCCCATTAGCTTCTGGATTATTATGGCCTGAGGACAGGATCTTTGTCCATTACTTCCCATATGATGGTAGAGAAATTCAGGCTCAAAGTAACTGCTGGATCTTTCTAACTTAATGATAAATTCTGAGAACACTGGAAGGGACAACACATAATCTAGATATTCAGATAAGGGGCATATTGGAACCCCTCCAATGTGTTGGTGTGTATCATTTATTCCCTGAGATCTTGTGTTTCCCAGTTCTACATAGATTTTGGATTTACGGTCATGAAAATTTGTACCTGCCCCTGGGAAGTAAGAAGTATAAAGAAGTAATGTGCATCAACTTCTCCACTTTGTGCTCAGTCTCATTATAAAAGACATCACTGGTGTTAACCAATACCAGGTTCTCCTCTACTCCTTAAGCACATAGAAGACTAGATTTCCCTGCATTTGAAAGCTATATTGTGACTCTCCATGCTTTCTTCCCTCCCTAAGATTGGCGACATTACAAATGGTAGAATCAACCAGTGACTAAGACCTAGAGATTAATTTGTTACACCATATACCTAGTCTTGTCTAGCTGCTACACTAAGTAAAAAACATTAAGAGCAACATCATATTTGCTCACTCTTTTGCAGGCACTAGTTTGTTGTACCACAATTCTTAAAGCACCAGAGAACCAGCAAGTTTATTGGTCCCTCTACAGTCTAGTTGTAGTTTCATTTTGCTTTTAGAAATATTTTTTATTATAAAGATACTCCAACAAGAATAAAGGTTTACAAAATTGTACAGTTAACACCCAAGCACCCACCATCTAGATTCCACAATTACCATTTTGCAACATTTGCTTTATCACATATCTCTTCATCTATCCATCCCTCCTTCCTTCCATCAATTTAACTTTTGCTTCTTGATGCATTTCAAAGTAAGTTATGGATATCAGTGTATTATATCTGCTTTATTGCTTTCCCCATTCCCACACTTCCCACATGAAAAACAATGTCCCCAGATCAAATATCAAGGAAGTAATAAGTGGAGTTTATCAACAAATATCCATTATTGAACACAAACTCTGTACTATGTACCTCAGATATAAACAGATGAACTTCAAGGCCAGAACTGCATGGTCTCCAGAACTTTCCAACACTAAAGTGCTCTCAGTGACCTGTACTTTTGGGCAGGGAAGATGCTGAGCTATCCTTTTGTACCATCTTTTGTTCTTTCACAATTGGTTGTAGAAAGTGCAGTCCTCAGCTTCAGACACTGAAACCCAATGAATCAAACATAATGAGTCTGACATGTCATTGAATAAAACCCAGGAAAAATGCTGTGGGTTCCACACCATTGCCTCTATTAAAGTCATGTCCTAGATTTTTATTATTTTGTTGCTATAGACATTTTAACAGATTATTGGACACTGTGTTTCTTTGTGCTTTTCCTATTTTCTCCCGATTCACTGATAAGATATCTTTCTTAAAGATATCTACCAAAAAAAAAAAGTCATGAAGAGTGATAAGAATCACTTAAATATTTTAACATATAACACTGAATGAAGACTTGTGTAATATTACCAGCACTATTATAGAAATCCCATTTTTATCCTCCCCTTAACCCTATTAGGTATATAAGGTAAGTATAGTTATTCTTGTTACCATCTTACAGGTAAGAAATGGAACCTTAGAGATAATGAGCCTCATATGTCATAAACGGTAGATTAGGGGTTCAAACCCCAAGCTTTTGGCTCCAAATCCCATCACTTTCTCTCTGCATTTGCTGTAAGAATAAAACAAAATATTGCTTGGGACAACAAATAGTTTAATATTATATGAAATCTATAGCTTTGACACATTGACTCAAAGTGTTAAATATACATTTCACTCAATATGCATTTTGTCTCTGCATGTGGATGTATATATGTGAACATAAATACATACAGGGAAAGAAACAAAGAGAAATCATGTGGGGAGTTCTTTTCATGTGTCAAATTTTGGGCTGAGGGCTTTTTAAATAGTCTTATTTAATACTTTGAGAGTTCTTATAAATATCAGTATTCCTAATGTACAAAGAAAACTGAGGCTCAAAGCAATTAGGTAATGTGCCCATGTAATATCGGTACTATGTAGACAAATGCTCAGAACTGTCTGGCTAGAAAGCATGCTCTAGAGCATGACATAATAAAGAATGAATAATTTGAGTAAGGAACTAAAAGAAAATTGGATAAATATGAAATTAATAGATTTTTTTGAAAAAATAAAAACCTGTTAAATTCAGTTTTTAAAAAATACATGGTGCTTGTCTTTATAATCATCATTTGTTCATCTATTTATTTATGCCAGAAACCTGCTCCCTGCTGGGGATGGTGTAATGAATGTGACAGGGATGTTGCCCCGACCTTGGGGAGCTTGAACTGTGGAAGGAATGCTAACACCACCACCAAAAACCCAAACTGAACTCATTTTCTCTCCAGACCTGTTCTGTACAGTCTTTCTCATTGCAATGGTTTCCAGATGCTCTTGCCAAAGTTTTGGAGTCCCCTTTGACTCATTTCTTTTCCTTTGCCTTACATCCAATTTGTCCACAACTCCTGTTAGCTCTACCTTCAAAATATATCCAGAATCCAAATATTTCTTACTGAGTCCACTGCTATGACCCCAAAGTCACAATAATCTCTCAGCTGGATTACTGCCATATGCTTTTCACTAGTTATGTCCTTCCCTCCCTACAGTCCCTGCAGTGCTTAACACGGTGAAGTAATCCCATTAAAACCATGAGTCAGATTATTCCATTCGTCTGCTCAAAACTGGTGGCTCCCAATTTCTCTCAAGTCCTCAACTCAGTGAACACATGGACAAAGTATCTAAATAGTCATTTCTCCAAGGAAGATGTACAAATGGCTAATGAGCACATGAAAGGATGCTCAACATCGTCAGTTATCAGGGAAGTGCAAGTCAAAACCACACAAGATACAATTTCACACCTACTGGATGGTTGGAACCCAAAAAGACAGAAAACCAGAAGTGCTGGTGAGAATGTGGAAAATCAGAGACTTCATTCACTGCTGGTGGGAATGTAAAATGCTATAGCTACTGTGAAAAACAGTCTAGTAGCTCCTCGAGGGTTAAACATAGAGTAGCCATATGACTCAGCTATTCCACTCCTACAAATATACACAAGAAAAATGAAAACATACATCCACAAGAAAACTTGAACATGAACATCCATAGCAGCATCTTTCACAAGAGCCAAAAAGTAAGAACAACCCAAAGGCTATTAACTGATGAATAGTTACATAAAATGTGATATATACATACAATGGAATATTATTTGCCCATAAAAGGAAACAAAGCACTCTTCCATGCTACAACATGGATAAACCTTAAAACATTATGCTAAGTGAAAGATGCTAGTCACAAAAGCCAATGTACTATATGCTTCTATTTATATGAAATTTCCAGAATAGGGAAATCTATAGAAATAGGGCTGGGAAGGTTGTTGGGGAATGGAGAGTATTATTAAGGGGCTTGGGGTTTCTTCATGAGATGATGACAATGTTCTAAAATTGATCATGATAATGACTGCTTAACTTGGTAAATACACTAAAAACCATTGAATTATAAACTTAAGGAGTATTGATTCTATGGTAGGTAAACTATGCTTCAATAAAGTAGTAAAATTGTGTGTGTGTGTGTGTGTGTGTGTGTGTGCATACGTGCACACACATGCATGAAGTCCTTAAAATGGCTTCTGAGGTCCTATGTCATCTGATCGCCACCTCTACCACTATTCTCCAATCTAGCTTATATTTTCTTTCTCCTCTTCACTAAGGAGTAACCATATAGATCTTCTTGGCCTCCCTTGTTTATATAAGGTATGTTTTGTCCTTGAGAACTTTGTACTGGCTGTTCTCAATCTCTAGAATGCCTTTCTCCAATGATATGGACATGCTCACTCTTTCTCTTCCTTCAAATCTTTGCTCAAATGTCAACTTGTGAGTGAGACCTAAATCAATCACCCCATTTACAGTGCAATCCACTCCAAGCACAACAAATGCCTCTCATTCTGCTCTGCTTTTTTCCCAAGAGCATTACCTTTTGCAGGAAAGTCTTTGGATACTCACCCACACCTGCTTCTCCTCTCCTTTCAAGCATGTAACAGCACTTAGCTTCCTTGCCTAACCCATATAAATGGAGCCATATGATTAGTTCTGGCTAATGGATTGTCAGCAGAAGGGACATGTGCCATTTCTGTGTTAAGGAACTCAACTGCCAGTTTTGGCTTTTGGTGATCTCTTCCGCAGTTGGGACAATCATGAAGGTGAGTACATACTGAGTCCAAGGGGTTGAAGATCCATACATCCCAGATTGTAGATCTACTGCACTAAAGAGAGCTTCCCCAGAGAGTCATCTAGACCCACAGCATATCTTTATTGAGTATAAAATGTTGTCATGCTAAGGCATTGAAATTATGGACTTGCTACCACTGCACAACTTAGTCTTTCCTAAATAATAGATCTTTTAATATTAATTCCTTATTTATTTTCATTTTCATCTCAGTTTTTTCGTGGTTGTTGATAGTTTTGGTTTGGTTTGGTTTGGTTTTTTATTCCCCATCCCCTCCCACAAGAACGTGAGGGTATAAGGACAGAACAGCGTATCTGTTGTATCACTACTATACCTCTAGCCCCTGAAACATTATCTAACATATAAGATGTGGTCAATAGATATTTGCTGAATGAACAGAATGAACGAATATGCAATTATATAAGTTACAAGTGTTATGAAAGGATTACCAAGGATCATTAGCAGAGCGACATCATCAGTGAGTTAGAAAAGTACCTTCTGATGAAATAACTCTTTTTTAATATTTGATTTATTTATTTGGTGGGCAGGTGGAGCATGATCAGGGAGAGGATTAGAAAGAAACAGATCACTGAGCAGGGATCCGGATGTCAGTGGGGCTCAACATGACCTGAGTCAAAGGTAGATGCTTAACTGACTGAACCACGCAGGTGCCCCCAATGAAACGACTTTTAAGCAAGGCTCTGAGTAGTTACAACTTTGGCCAGTGCTAGAAAGGTCTTATATCCTGTCATGAAAGCATATATAATGTGAGGATCTAACCTTATTAGGGCAAATAGCAGTGTAACAACAGCTGCTGTTTGGAGTGAAGCAAAAATAAAATTAGAGCATTATCAAACCATTCCAAACACCTACAAATCCAACAGGAGATTGAAGAGAAGAAGAGCAGCGATTGTAGAAACAGAAAATTGACCACTTTCTGAAAGGTAGGACCTGTGGAGAAGTGAATCCAAAGTGATGGGAAGATAGACTGCGTGGGGAGGGGCCGGCTCCCGGCAAACAGTGGGCAACAAGAGTACAAGATCAGAACTTCTAGAAGTCTGCTTCACTGAGGGACGTCACTCCAGAGGCTAAGCAGGGGTGGAGCCCTCATGGGGACAGCATGGTCTCAGGCCCCACGAAGTCACAGAAGGATCGGGGGTATCTGAGTGTAGCAGAGCTCACAAGAATTAGAACGGGGAAGCCAGCTACAGAGACAGAGCAGAGGAGTGAGCTCTCAGCTTGGGGATACCTAAAACTGTGATCCGTGGCACAGTCAGACCACTATTCTTTGAGCAGGGACCCCACAAGTGGCAGATCTGGGGAGACCCCCCCCGGAAGAACAGCAGGGATGTGCTGGGTTTGCAGACTAAACGGGGCTGTGTGCCAGAGATAGAAACATTCAGTCAGGCCAGGTGAGCTCGGAGTGCAGCTGGAGGCCAAGAAGATGGGAGTGATTGAGCACTTCTCTCCAAGAAGCACTGATGAGTGGGGCCCTGAGCTCTTGACTCATCTGGGCTAGACTGGAAGGCTGCCATTTTCACTCCTGTCCTCCAGAGCTCTATGGAAAGTGTTCAGGGAACAAAAGCTCCTGAGAGCAACCGAAGCAGATTACTTAGCCTGACCCCTGGCAAAGGCAGTGCAGTTCTGCCTCACGCAATGACACTTGAGAATCACTACAACAGGTCCCTCCCCCAGAAGATCAGGAAGAATAACCAGTCAAGACCAAACTCACTGATCAAGGAGAACAGCGGAATTCCAGAGGAGGGAAAGCAAAGCATGGAACTCATGGCTTTCTCCCCATGATTCATTAGTTTTGCAAAGTTAATTAAATTTTTTTAATTTTTTTCTTATTCTAATTTTTTTAAATGTTACTTTTTCCTCTTTTACATTTTTTAACTAGTTTATCTTAACAATACCTTTCTATAAAAAAAAATTTTTGAACCTTCATTATTATACTCATATTTTATCCTTCTTTGTATATAACTTTATTTTTTGTATACACATAGAGTTGTTTCTTCTAAAAAAATTTTAGGGGTGCCTGATTGACTCAGTGGGTTGGGCCTCTGCCTTCAGCTTGGGTCATGATCTCGGGGTCCTGGGATTGAGCCCCACATCGAGCTCTCTGTTTAGGGGGAGCCTGCTTCCCCAACTCTCTCTCTGCCTGCCTCTCTGCCAACTTGTGGTCTTTCTCTCTATATATATGTCAAATAAATAAATAAAATCTTAAAAGAAATTGGGGGGGATACAACTTCTTCTAATAGATCAAAATATACCCTAAATCTAGTACAGGGTTTATTCTAGTCTCCAGCCTGAGCAAATTCTCCCCACTTTCTTTTTCTTTCTTTTCTCAACCAACTTATCTTATCAACTCCTTTTTTAAAATTGTTTTAAAATTTTCATCTTTACAGTCATATTCCATCCCTTCTTCATGTTTACCCTTATGTGCATGTGTGTGTGTGTGTGTGTGTGTGTATGTTTTTCTTTCTTTAAAATTTTGGGAGGTAGTTTCTTCTAAGAGACCAAAATACTCCCAAAATCAAGTGGGTGGCTCTGTTCTATTCACCGTCTAATATATACATATTCTTTTTTTTAAGATTTTATTTATTTGATAAACAGAGATTACAAGTAGTCAGAGAGGCAGGCAGAGAGAGAGGAGGAAGCAGGTTCTCTGCTGAGCAGAGCACCCAATGTGGGGCTCGATCCCAGGACCCTGAGACCATGACGTGAGCCGAAGGCAGAGGCTTTAACCCACTGAGCCACCCAGGAGCCCCTACATATATTCCTTTCTCTTTTTCTTTTTCTTTTTTTTAACTTCTTTTTACCCCCTTTGTTCTTCTTACGATTTGAGGTTTCTTCTGATTTGGTTAACGCACATTTTTCTGGGGTCTTTGCCACCCTTTTAGTATTTTATTATCTCATTCATATACTCTTATCTGGATAAAATGACAAGGCGAAAAAACTCACCACAAAAAAAAAAAAAAAAAAAAAAGAACAAGAGGCAGTACCAATGGCTAGGAACCTAATCAATATGGACGTTGGTAATATGTCAGATCTATAGTTCAGAATGACCATTCTCAAGGCGCTAGCTGGGCTCGAAAAAGGCATGGAAGATATTACAGAAACCCTGTCTGGAGAAATAAAATCTCTTTCTGGAGAAATAAAAGAACTAAAATCTAACCAAGCTGAAATTAAAAAAGCTAATAAAGAGGTGCAATTAAAAAAAAAAAAGGAGGCTCTTACTGCTAGGATAAATGAGGCAGAAGAGAGAATTAGTGATATAGAAGACCAAATGACAGAGAATAAAGCAGCTGAACAAATGAAGGACAAACACCTACTGGATCACAAGGGGAGAATTCAAGAGATAAGTGATACCATAAGATGAAATAATATTAGAATAATTGGGATTCCAGGAGAAGAAGGTGGGCAGAGGTATATTGGAGCAAATTATTGTAGAGAATTTTCCTAATATGGCAAAGGGACCAAGTATCAAAATGCAGTAGGTGCAGAGAACACCCCCTCAAAATCAGTAAGAATAGGTCCACACCCTGTCATCTAATAGCAAAACTGACAATCTTAGTGACAAAGAGAAAATCCTGAAAGCAGCCTGGAACAAGAAGTCTGTAACATACAATGGTAAAAATATTAGATTGGCAGCAGACTTATCCACAGACACATGGCAGGCCAAAAAAAAAAAAACTGACATGACATATTCAGAGCACTAAATGAGAAAACCATGCTGCCAAGAATACTATGCCCCAGCTAGACTATCATTGAAAATAGAAGGAGAGATAAAAATCTTCCAGGACAAACAAAAACGAAAAGAATTTGTAAATACCAAACCAGCTCTGCAGGAAATATTGAAAGGGGTCCTCTAAGCAAAGAGAGACCCTAAAAGTAGTAGACCAGAAAGGAACAGAGACAATACATAGTAACACTCACCTTAGAGGCAATACAATGACATGAAATTCATATCTCTCAATAGCTACCCTGAATGTAAATGGGCTCAATGCCCCAATCAAAAGACACAGAGTATCAGAATGGATTTAAAAAAAAAAAAAATGAATATGCTATCTGTAAGAAACTCATTTTAGACCCAAAGACACCTCCAGATTTAAAGTGAGGGGGTGGAAAACAATTTACCATGCTAATGGACATCAAAAGAAAACTGGGGTAGCAATGCTTATATCAGATAAATTAAGTTTTAAGCCAAAGACTATAATAAGAGTTGAGGAAGGACACTATATCATACTCAAAGGGCCTGTCCAACAAGATCTAACAATTTTAAATATCTATGCCCCTAACAGGGGAGCAGCCAACTATATAAACCAATTAATAACAAAATCAAATAAACACATCAACAATAATACAAAAATAGTAGGGGATTTTTACACCCCTCTCACTGAAATAGATCATCCAAGCAAAAGATCAACAAGGATATAAAGGCTTTAAATGACACACCAGACCAGAGGGACATCATAGACATATTCAGAACCTTCCTACCCAAAGCAACAGAATACACATTCTTCTCTAGTGATCATGGAACATTCTCCAGAATAGATCACATCCTGGGTCACAAATCGGGTCTCAACTGGTACCAAAAGACTGGGATCATTCCCTGCATATTTTCAGACCACAATGCTCTGAAGCTAGAACTCAATCACAAGAGGAAATTTGGAGAGAACCCAAATACATGGAAACTAAAGAACATCCTACTAAAGAATGAGTGAGTCAACCAGGAAATTAAGGAAGAATTGAAAAAATTCATGGAAACAAATGATAATGAAAACACAACTGTTCAAAATCTGGGACACAGCAAAAGCAGCCCTGAGAGGAAAATATATAGCAATACAAGCCTTTCTCAAGAAACAAGAAAGGTCTCAAATACACAACCTAACTCTACACCTAAAGGAGCTAGAGAAAGAACAACAAAGAAAGCCTAAACCCAGCAGGACAAGAGAAATCATAAAGATCAGAGCAGAAATCAACGAAATAGAAACAAACAAACAAACAAAACAGTAGAACAAATCAACTAGGAGCTGGCTCTTTGAAAGAATTAATAAGATTGATCCCAGCCAGGTTTATCAAAAAGAAAAGAGAAAGGATCCAAATAAATGAAATCATGAGTGAAAGAAGAAAGCTCACAACCAACACCAAAGAAATACAGACAGTTATAAGAACATATTATGAGCAACTATACACCAGCAAATTTGACAATCTGTAAGAAATGGATGCATTCCTAGAGACATATCAACTATCAAAATTGAACCAGGAAGAAAGAGAAAACCTGAACAGACCCATAACCAATAAGGAGATTGAAGCAGTCATCAAATATCTCCCAAAAAACAAGAGCCCAGGGCTAGATGGCTTCCCAGGGGAATTCTATCAAACATTTAAAGAATTAATTCCTATTCTCCTGAAACTGATCCAAAAAATAGCAATGGAAGGAAAACTTCCAAACTCATTTTATGAGGCCAGCATTATCTTAATCCCAAAACCAGATAAAAAAAACCATCAAAAAAGAGAATTACAGGGGACGCCTGGGTGGCTCAGTTGGTTAAGCAGCTGCCTTCGGCTCAGGTCATGATCCCAGCATCCTGGGATCGAGTCCCACATCGGGCTCCTTGCTCGGCAGGGAGCCTGCTTCTCCCTCTGCCTCTGCCTGCCTCTCTGTCTGCCTGTGCTCGCTCTCTCTCCCTCTCTCTCTGACAAATAAATAAATAAAATCTTTTTTAAAAAAAAAAAAAGAGAATTACAGATCAATATCCTTGATGAACACAGATGCAAAAATCCTCACCAAAATACTAGCCAATAGGATACAACAGTACATTAAAAGGATTATCCACCAGGACCAAGTGGATTTATTCCAGGGCTGCAAGGTTGGTTCAAAATCTGCAAATCAGTCAATATGATACAATACATTAATAAAAGAAAGAACAAGAACCATATGATATTCTCCATAGATGCTGAAAAAGCATTTGACAAAGTACAGCATCCTTTCTTGCTCAAAACTCTTTAAAGTGTAGGGATAGAGGGTACATACCTCAATATCATGAAAGCCATCTATGAAAAACCCATAGCAAATATCATTCTCAATGGAGAAAAACTGAGAATATTTCTGCTAAGGTCAGGAACACAGCAGGGATGTCCATTATCAGCACTTCTATTCAACACAGTACATAGTCAACGAAGTCCTAGGCTCAGCAATCAGACAACAAAAGGAAATTAAAGGCATCCAAATCAGCAAAGAAGAAGTCAAACTCTCACTCTTTGCAGATGATATGATACTTTATGTGGAAAACCCAAAAGACTCCACTCTAAAACTGCTAGAACATGTACAAGAATTCAGTAAAGTGTCAGGATACTAAATCAATGCATAGAAAACAGTTGCATTTCTATACACCAACAACAAGACAGAAGAAAGAGAAATTAAGGAGTCAACCCATTTGCAATTGCACCCAAAACCATAAGATACCTAGGAATAAACCTAACTAAAGAGGCAAAGAATCTGTACTCAGAGAACTACAAAGTACTCATGAAAGAAATGGAGGAAGACGAAAAGAAATGGGAAAATGTTCCATGTTCATGGATTGAAAGAATAAATATTGTGAAAATGTCTAAGCTGCCTAAAGCAATCTACACATTTAATGCAATACCTATCAAATACCATCAATTTTTTTACAGAAATGGAACATATAATCCTAAAATTTATACTGAACCAGAAAAGACCCCAAATAGCCAGAGGAACGTTGAAAAAGAAAACCAAGAGAAGGGAGTCAAGGGAAATTGGAGGGGCAGATGAACCATGAGAGACTATGGACTCTGAAAAACAATCTGAGGGTTTTTGAAGGGGTAGGGGTGGGAAGCTGGGTGAGCCTGGTGGTGGGTATTATGGAGGGCACATATTGCATGGAGCACTGGGTGTGGCACATAAACTATTCTGGTACACTGAAAGTAAGTTTAAAAAAATTAAAAATTTAAAAAAAAAGAAAGAAAACCAAAGTTGATAGCGTCACAATTCCAGACTTCAAGCTCTATTACAAACCTGTCATCATCAAGAAAGTACAGTACTGGCACAAAAACAGATAGGTAGGTCAGTGGAACAGAATAAAGAGCCCAGAAATAGACCCTCAACTCTATGGTCAACTAATCTTTGACAATGTCCAATGGAAAAAAAAAAAAAAAAACTCTAATCTTTGACAATGTCCAATTGGAAAAAAACAGTTTCTTCAACAAACGGTGTTGGGAAAACTGGACAGCCACATGCAGAAAAATGAAACTGGACCATTTCCTTACACCACACACAAAAATAGACTCTAAACGGAAGAAGGACCTCAATGTGAGAAAGGAATCCATCCAAATCCTTGAGGAGAACACAGGCAGCAACCTCTTTAACCTCAGCCACAGCAACTTCTTCCTAGAAACATCACCAAAGGCAAGGAAAGCAAGGGCAAAAATGAACTATTGGGACTTCATCAAGATCAAAATCTTTTGCACATCAAAGGAAACAGTCAATAAAACCAAAAGACAACTGACAGAATGGGAGAAGATATTCACAAATGACATATCAGGTAAAGGGCTAGTATCCAAAATCCATTAAGAACATATCAAACTCAACACCCAAAGAACAAATAATCTAATCAAGACATGGGCAGAGGACATGAACAGACATTTCTACAAAGAAGACATCAAATGGCCAACAGACACATGAAAAATACTCCATATCACTCAGCATCAGGGAAATACAAATCAAAACCACAATGAGATACCACCTTAAACTGGTCAGAATGGGGGCGCCTGGGTGGCTCAGTGGGTTAAGCCGCTGCCTTGGGCTCGGGTCATGATCTCGGGGTCCTGGGATCGAGTCCCTCATCGGGCTCTCTGCTCAGCGGGGAGCCTACTTCCCTCTCTCTCTCTCTCTGCCTGCCTCTCCATCTACTTGTGATTTCTCTCTGTCAAATAAATAAATAAAATCTTTAAAAAAAAAAAAACTGGCCAGAATGGCTAAAATTAACAAGTCAGTAAATAACAGCTGCTGGAGAGGATGTGGAGAAAGGGGAACCCTCCTACGCTGTTGGTGGGAATGCAAGCTGGTACAGCCATCCTGGAAAACAGCATGGAGATCCCTCAAAAAGTTGAAAATAGATCTACCCTACAACACAGCAATCACACTACTGGGTATTTACCCTAAAGATACAAACGTAGTTATCTGAAGGGGCACATGCACCTGAATGTTTATAGCAGCATTGTCCAAAATAGCCAAACCATGGGAAGAACCTATTTATCTATCCACAGATGAATGAATAAAGAAGTTGTGGTATTTATACAATGGAATACTATGCAGCCATCAAAAGAAATGAAATCTTGCATTTGCAAAGACATGGATGGAACTAGAGGGTATTGTGCTTAGAGAATTAAGTCCATCAGAGAAAGACAATTATCATATGATCTCCCTGATATGAGGAATTTGAGAGGCAAAGTTGGAGGGTTGGGGGGTATGGAAGGAAAAAATGAAACAAGATGGGATTGGGAGGGAGACAAACCTAAAGAGACTCTAAATCTCACAAAACAAAATGAGGGTTGCTGGGGGGAGTAGGGGGAGAGGGTAGTTGGGTTATGGACATTGGGGAAGGTATGTGCTATGGTGAGTGCTGTGACGTGTGTAAACCTGGCAATTCACAGACCTGTACCCCGGGGGCTAATAATATAATATGTGTTAATAAAAAAATTAAAAATAAAATTAGCAAATCATGTGAGATCATATATAATAGGAAAAATGTGAGGTATGATGGTGCCATAATAGTTATATAAGAATATAACAGTATATACTGATGTATTTGCAGAAGGCATTGTGGAAAAAATAAGAAATTAACTGGAATTTTAGCTGCACATGCAAATGAGAAAGCAAAAGAATGCAGGCTGTGGTCCAAAGCTGGCCACAGGGAAGCTCTCACCTAAACACAAAGGCAGGAGTGCCTGCGGCATGGATACAAGACAGTGGGGAAGCTGGCATGAGTAGAATTAAAGAGAGGAACACTTTGAGGGCAAATCCCCATCGCAAAGGCAAGTGGAATCAACAAGATGGAGTTGGTTCACTGTAAGCTGTAAATGCCTAAGAAGTTAATGAGAGCAAAGTTGAATAACCTAAATCATCCCCCCATTCAGCAAACGTTTATCGAGGAACTACCATATACAAGTTTTTTAAGGTTTTTTTTATGTATGAAATACATTCCTTAATCTTCTGGGTTTAATATTTGTAACAAGTGTGAATGTTCATGTGTGCAAATAGTTACTCATACTCATTTCAGAGATTAAAACTGTAAATTCGATTCAGACTGACTCCCCAAATATATCAAAACCACGGGGCAATTTCATTTCTTTGGCAGTCCTTTTATCTGAATAGATGCTTACTTAGAACTCTTTGCTTTGAATTAATAAGGACATAGTTTAGTTACCTCCAGGGATTTGGACCTTTAGAGGTTGTCTTTAGAAAGATTTGTCTTGGGAGAGGTCATTTGGTCTATAGCTCCAGCTGAAAAGTTTTATGGCTGAGGCTAATTAATTTCCTTAGTATAATTTTATTGGTCCCTTCCCTAATCTCTGTCTCTAATAGGCAAATACACTGGAAACTATTCCAATTTCACAAAGAAATAAGAGAATTACTCCACGTTGGTGGAAAGACAAAGCTACAAGGAGAAACAAGAATCAATGATCAAGAACATAAAAGCAAGGGGTAAAATCATGCCTGATCAGTAATATGCAGCATGTTTAGATGAATTATTTTCCAACAGCATAAAACTTCCTAGCCCCTTCCACTTAGCAGTATCACGAAAGTACTCTACAATCAAGTCTTCCAGAATGCAAAAATGATGTATAGTTTCTATTAGCCAAACTGTCTAAGAATGATGTTTTGAAAAATAAATATATAAAGTAACACCTGTAAATTATGAGACAATTTCAGAAAGAACTGAGTACTTATCTTTTTCTCCCTAAGCTGACCTATCAAATCCTTCTTAAATACTTAGCCGGATGGAAGTCTTATTTTAAAGAATTTAATGCGGAGACTTGTCTTGAATACAGTATATATTGAATTGCAATAGGAATTATACACTATAAAACAGAGTATGAAAATTAATATCTCCTATGAAAGTTAACAATTCATAAGGTGCACTGAAAAAATTGTACAGAATTCTCTTGGGGAAAAAAAAAAAGGACTCAGAGACTTCTGATTCTACCAAGATAGAGTAGCCCCATTCTTAGGGGCTACTAGTTAGTTAGGACTAACTAAATAGTCCTGGATATAATCCAAATAGCACAGGAAGACTCTGCAAAGTAGAAAGAAGAAAGACAGTCTACAGACTCAGGGCAGTGAGCACCCTGGGATTCCTTATTGTATCCTATATATCCGGACTTGGAGACTATGGTTCAGACAGGGCCAAGCAGAAAGTTAATCTTTAATATGCACACACACACCTCATTCCAGTCTCCCTCCCTATCCCATGGAAGCAGGCAGAAGTGATCCAATCCCCTTATTGGATGGTCTTGGCATGGCCAAGAGAAAGCTTGTCTTCCAGCCCCAGCCAGTGAAACCAGATAGTGTTTTGATTCCTCTACCTTGTTAGTGTCGATGGGCTCAGCAGAAAGTTGATCTTCCATCTCTGCCTAAGACAATAGTGATGTTATTATACCCTCCCTTCGGGGCTGAACCTCCACCTGGTGGCACAACATCATTGAATCTTCAGGAAATGATGTTGTGTGTGTGGGCGGGGAAGGGGGGGAGGGGAGGCCCATCCCAAAAGGTCATCTGCTGTGTGATTCCATTCATGCAATAGTCTTAAAATGACAAAATCTTAGAAGTGGAGAACAGATCAGCCAGAAGTCAGGGATTGGGAAGAGAGAGAGCAAGAGATAGGTATGGCTATAAATGAGCTTAGGCCTTGACTGTATCAATGTCAATATCAATTGGTTGGGATACTTTTTGGTTTTGCAAGATGTTACTATTAGAGGAAACTGGGTAAAATATCTTTGAAATCTCTCTGGATTATTTCTTACAACTGCACCTGAATCTACAATATCTCAATGCAAAATGTTCACTTTAAAAAGACTTATTCAAAAAGACTTGAGACCCCTCTTTTTAAAGGGATATGTCCTACAATCAAGAGATTAAAGAGTAGAGTTGTCTTTGTACTCTAATATAAAATTGTAGGTTTACAAATCAGAACAGTAGGGGCAGTTACAGAAATTTTTTTGGCAATTAGGCAAAAGTATCTTTCAATTGATATAGAATTTGAATACTAAAATGCTATCATACCATTACTCATTCACCCAATCATTCAGCAAACATTTGTTAAGAGCCTACTATGTCCCCTATTTTATGTTACAGGAATAAAGTAATGAGTAAAGAAGACCAAATGTCTGCTCTCTGGAGATTGATTTTTGCAAAAAAAGAACTCTTTCCTTCACAGTCATCAACAAAGTCCTTTTCCACTATGCAATCAGAGTAACTGTTTCTCTCCAGCATTTGTCACTTACAAATCAATCATGCTGGAAGATTCTGGTGTTAAAGTACTTCCAAAAAAAAAATTCTTATGTTCCCTGCATACTATTTGGTTGTATTGAAGTACTTTCTCTGTATGAATAATCTTTAACGGAACTAGAAAGCTTTCTGGAAAAAGCCTAAGTAGGAAACTAAAAGAATGTGACACCTGAGAAGCAACTGGGATTTGACTGGAAAACGTCCCTAAACTGAGAATATTTACAGTAGAATCAATTCTCAGACTGTTTTTGTTAGTTTGCTAATTTCAGTGCTGATGGGACATAAATCAAAGGCAAGAAACCAAAAGTAAATCGGGGTTTCCCCTTACTGAGATTCACGATTTCAGGACTTCTAGTGACCCATTTGAAACATCATTTTGTGTGTCATAAGGACAAAGATTTTATCAAAGCACAAAGGTCTTCTAAAGGAAAAACTTAACTCTATTATTTCTAAAACAATTAATTATTTCTCAAACAACCTAAATTCATCTTTAAAATAATCGCTCACTCCACTGAATTCTTTCTTTGCATAAACAGTCATCAAACGCCTACTGCCAGCACACAAAGAAGACAAAGATGATTCTGTGGAGTACCCTTTCTTCTGCAAGGAAATAGTCTTAATGAAGTTAACTGATTTGGAACAGAGTATCTGTGTCTACAGAGCAGGAAAAGATGACTCATATGGAACCAAATGGACTTGTCCTCTCATACAAAGTCTGATTTCTTCTTCTAAACTGTGCCAGTCATGGCATCAGCACACTCCCATGCGGAAGGCCATAGGAAAATAGAAAAGATCAAAAAATACAGAAGCCAGAGTAATCACAGTTATTGAGCCACAGCGAACTTTCCACATAGCTCTAAAATGCAGCCTCTTTATGGCATATATTTACATGTAGTTTGCTATTTTATGCATGTCCTAGATAAGAACAATGAGTGCATGCCCCATTACCATTCAAATACCAACTGGAGAGTTTACAGATATTATCACTTTGTATAGAGAGGCCATAAACAGAAGAAACACTTAAACTTTCTCTATTTCCACACTGCAGTCATAAAGAAATTGTTTATCCAGCTAAACCCTTCCATGTGAGACACAAGAGCACTGTAACCAAATATTCAAACCCAGTGGTAGGGGCCTGACTCCTTATGGTAATATGGCAACGAACTAACAAGCGAGATAGTGATCTTAACTTCAATGTAACTATTCCACTAGATAAATCAACCATGGTACTAAGTGGTCTTCATGTTTACTTTCATTCGGTGAAGATCCTTTTTTTTTTTTTTTTAAGATTTTATTTACTTATTTGACAGAGAGAGATCACAAGCAGATGGAGAGGCAGGCAGAGAGGGAGATAGAGGGAAGCAGGCTCCCTGCTGAGCAGAGAGCCTGATGCGGGACTCAATCCAAGGATCCCGAGATCATGACCTGAGCCGAAGGCAGCGGCTTAACCCACTGAGCCACCCAGGCACCCATCATTCGGTGAAGATCCTTAACAGTTGCCCAAATCTACCCTAAGTGTTCATCTTGGTTCTCATACTTTACCCATTTGACGTCTATCATCCACAAAATGAAAGTTGCAGACTGATCAATGGGAATAAAAAAAATGTTCAACTCTTCAGGACTTAAGAGGAAATTTAACTTGGTACTTTGAATTCCCACTCAACATAGTTTAGATAGTTTACAGCTGTCCAAAGTAAAAATACTGAAACCAAATAAAAGCTGTACTGGGAAAACATCATAAAAGTTTAATATCATTCCACATGTAAAATATAGTTACACTCATTTTGAAAATACACCCACCTAGGCATTTTAAGACATCTTTTAAACTATACCATCCAGTTCTTTGGTCCCTGAACGAAGTATAATATAAAAAGTAAAGTCACTCAAATGTACAGATACGAACTCAGTAGAAGTCTGTTAAAACTATTTGTGACCCCATCCCTCTGCCATGCATTAGGTCTTGGATTCCCTGCACATCAGAACTGTTCTGAGAACTGTTCTGATAACCTCCATTAGAATGAACAGATAGAAAAAGCCTATTTCATTTGAAGACTGTTCTTGGTATTGTTTGCAATAAACCTCTTCATCCAAAGACCTGCAGGGCTCGAGTTGTTGGGTAAAGAAAACATCCCTGTCACCACTCAGACACTGCTGTCACCAGGCATCAGTAGAAGTGACTTTCATGGCCTACAAGGGAGATATTGGTCCATCAGTTTCAATGACCTCTGAGCCACTTTATTAGGCCACAACCAAGAGAGTACAGTGAAGCGTGACATGCAGCACTTCACAAGAGCAGTGAAGCCAGATGAGCCAGAGGGGGCCCAGAGTTGATTTTCCTCTTCTCCTAAGATTAATCTGGTCCAGCAGCTATTCTTTGGAAAGGTGGTCACTATCCTCCAAAGTCACTTAGAGAGGGATCATAGCTTTTCTAGAAAACTACATGATGAATCAGGCCATTGACAAGAAGGAGCAGGGTCACACTGTGGAAGTTGAGGAGCCACAGGAGGTCCTGGGCTGGGGTTGGGAAATCCTGTGCTACAGAAGAATCACCAGTGCTAAAGAGGCACCCCAAGACCTAAGGGCATTAAAAGCAGGTGCTATGTGGGATGGGGGAATATAAGGGGCTAACAGACACATGCAATTATTTACAGCAATTGCCATCCTATGCTGGTTGCAACTGAGCCACATCAGGAATATCAGGACCATTCTACCTGATGGGAACAAGTTTTGACTCCTCGTGAAAAAAAAACATGTAACATCTGAGCTTTCCTAACCACAGGACACAATGATGGGGAGAAGATGCATTGCCTTAGAACTCATGTGATTTGCCAACAGCAAACAATGAGCATTTCCCAGGCCCGAAAAGTCACTCAGGTTGTATAAAGGTGCAGATTGCCTAGAAGTATGGTAAACTTCCAAGATCAGCTAAGTCAAACTTTTATCATGCAGATGAAAATGCACCTGGCAGTGACAGATGACTTACCTAAGATTAGCTAGGGAGTGGCCGAACCAAGTCTAGCCTCTCTGTGCCTCCCTAAAGCCAGCCCCACATCCTTTACTTGATGGTTGCTTAATTTTTCCCTTTAGAAAAAAATTATAAAAATAGTACCTGCTACTATGGGTTGAACTGTATCCCCTCTCCCAAAATCATGTGTTGAAGTCCTAACCCCCAGGATCTCAGAAGGTGACCTCGTTTGGAAATGTAATTACTTAAGATGAGGTCATGCAGGAGTCGGGAGGACCCCTCACCCAATTGTTGTCCTTCTAGAAAAGGGAAATTTGGACATGGAGACAGAAATTCATAGAGAGAAGATAATGCAAAGAGATACAGGGAACTAGATAGCTATCTACAAGGCTCAGAAGAGAAGCCTAGAGCAGATTGTTGTCCCACAGCCCTCCGAGGGAATGAACCCTGCCAATTACCATTTTGGTTTCCAACTTCTGGCCTCCCATACCAGGAGAAAATAAAATTCTATTGTTTAAGCCACTCAGTTCTGGTACTTCATTCCCGCAGCCCTAATAAGGGACACACTGGCAAACCATGCAGATGTTTGTACAGAAAAATCAACACTCTCCCTCTCACATCTGCATCTCAAGCCTTTCAGATCACGAAAGTCCACATCATAGGGTGTATCTTCCCATATTCCTGCATTCACACACATAATTTTTATTCATTTCTTTATGATGGAATTATATGAGACAGTACCCTCTCTCCAATGCACCTTTTTATTTTAACTGGCAAGACATGTATCATGAGTGTCTGTCCAGATCCACATGCACAGCTCTCACCCACTCTTCTTAACCATTGCATACAATTCAATCTCATTTTTGTTTCCTTCTCCTACTGGTACACAATTAGGTTATTCTGGATTGTATACGGTTACAAACAATGCTGCAGTAAATATCCTTGGGCAAATATCCTGTTTTCAGTTTTAAAGCATAGATTTCTTAAGTTAGAATTTCTCAAACAGTATGATGCATTTCCTATTCTTTCATGTTTCTTGTCCAACTTACCACAAGATTCTCAGCTAACCACTGCACACATATCTCAACGCTGGGAACAAAAAGCTATTTGGAGAGCAACTATCATCAAAAGAGTTTGACCAGACCCTCAGATGGAGGTCTTCATTGTATTCTGGTAGATCAGGGAAAATAGAATTAGTACCACTTCTTTCTTAACCTTTACATACCACTTTTTCCTTCTTTTGAAAGGCTGTGTGTCATGTAATCCACTGGTGTCCCCCATGAGTGCCCCATCATTTCTTTATACATTCTGTAAGGCAATCCCAGAATACCAGTGCAAAAGACCAATCAGACTGGTCATAGCTGGTGATGCTTTCAGCTAGAAAGGACTTTCCTGATTCTAGCAAAAACCAGGGCAAGATCTCTGTTCCCCTATACCCACTCTCAATTAACTAGATGAATCTTTAGAACCTCATGAAGGGATGGGGTATGGCCAGGCATTTCAACAATCTAAACTCCAGTGGCAACCTGGGGGGTCAGGGAGGGAGAGGAAGTTGGCAGAAGTGGACTGCAGCCTACAGAGACCACAGACACAAGCCGAGATTCCAAGGCCATGTTTAGAGGCTGTTCCTGAGGCAATTCCGCTGAAGTCAGGACCCTTGAGAGAAAAGGGCAAGTCTAAAGCGTTTCTACTGCTGAGCAAATCGGCCATGACTTGCTATGCAGATCTTCAGGAAAATGAAGGAATAAAGCTGAACTTGGGGATTTAAAAAAAAAAAAAAAGCACTCAGCTTGCAAATGCTTCTGTCATGTCAACGGAGGCTGAGACTGGCACCTCAAGAAGAGTGGCTCTTCGCTGACAGATGGCTCATGTGTTCCTTAAGAAAATGAGAATTCAGGGCGCCTGGGTGGCTCAGTGGGTTGAGCCGCTGCCTTCGGCTCGGGTCATGATCTCGGGGTCCTGGGATCGAGTCCCGCATCGGGCTCTCTGCTCAGCAGGGAGCCTGCTTCCTCCTCCTTCTCTCTCTGCCTGCCTCTCTGCCTACTTGTGATCTCTCTCTGTCAAATAAATAAATAAAATCTTTAAAAAAAAAAAAGAAAAGAAAATGAGAATTCAGAACATAACTTATTTACTTGGAGATTTTCTTCATTTTATTTCAGAATATTTCTCCTTGTCATTTCATAAGTGAATTTCTCCCTGGTCCCATCATTTCCAAATGCAGACAATATTCAGTGAATGAGCCAGAGCTTAAGCAGGGATCCATGGGGTTTCCCCTTAATGAGAGTCTCCCTGGTCTTCAGTTGCTGTCCCCTTTCTAGGCCAGTAATACCTCCAGCCCAATTAAGGCTGTAAAGTTTTCTCTTTCTAACATTTGATAAATACAACCATCTTCATATAAAATCTGCAAGAATAAGTACTTTACTTCCATCACTGCCAAACCACAAACACATCAAGATTTCCCACTCTAAGAAGGCTGCATGTTTTATATGGTATATTTATGTCTCATTGTAAACTATTCATTGGTTTATAGACTTCTGGTCCTCTAGGAAGCATCACAAATCCTTATTATACTCCTGGATATTAAATTTGGTGTTAGGATCTCTGATTTATCTGCCAGGCTAACTCACATGTAAACAGACATCTCTCTTAAAACTACCTACTTCAAATTCAAGAGCTGAAAAAGTAATTCATGCTAAAGCTCTAGCCTTGAAGCTCATTGCAATTACATTATTGATAATAGTAAGGATGGTGATGAAGAAGAAGAAGAAGAAGATGGTGATGGAAAAGAAAATGCATTTAGTTAATTCTTTCCTCATTTTGACTTTCCTTTACCCAAAAAAATAAAACAAAGAGACCAGAAAAGTGTGATTTTGGAAGTCTTTCACAGACAAGTGTAAGCTATCTATAAGAGGACAGTAAACTTTAAATGAAGGACTGAATCAATTACCATAAAGTGACTATGAAGTCCAATAAACAAGGCAATAAATAATGATCATCTAATGAATGCAGATCAAAGACTCAGCCCAAGGACATTCTTTCTTATCAGTTCTCACCTTTCCAAGAAGTACAAGTATAAAGAAACCTCCATATGAGTTTATGTTACAATTTTTTACTAACTGCGACGTAAAATTGTTCTGGTGGGAATGTGGATAGGAAAAAAATTAATCATCCAGGTATCTTTTGAGAGAATATGATTATGTGAGTGTCATTCCACAGTTTTTTAAGATGTCATCCTCCAGCTGCTCTCCTTTAAGGATCTTACATATACCATAGTATCACCAGCTACAAAATTAGAGAAGGCAAGAAACACTTTTCTTTGACATTTTCAAAATGCTAAAATACTTAGGAAGATGATGTTTAGGAAAAATGATTAGAAACTACTGAAAATAAATTTCTAGATGTGACATTCACATTAGATGTGTGAAAAAAAAAAAGCAATCAGAATTCACTTAATTCCCCTTCAACACAATTTAGAAATGCTTTATTGTGTGATCCGCAATGCATGATTCCAGGTAATAAAGAAGTAGATATATCTGGCATGTTCCCTGTCTTCAAGGATCTTCCAAATTAACTTGCTTTTTTTCCTTCTACATGAACTAAGTGGTCTTTAATTTTCAAATTAGAAGGAAACTTTGATCAATAGTTTGTATATCAAGGTCTGGGTTAATTGTATGATCAGTTCTCACGTTCGAAGAATGAGAAAATGATGACCACTCAAACCACATATTCTTAGTAATTGTGCACCTGTGTGTGGAGTTGTCTAGAGCAACCATTTGATACTTATAGAAATCAAGATAGGATAATATACTTAGGAAACATCATGATTTGGTTTAATCTCTAATCTTGGTTGAATCTTAAGAGTATTTTGAAATTATTCTAGAGGTGATAATGCAAAAAAAGAATGATGTAATTTTATTCATTAGAAGACTCAGAAAAGCTATGAATTTTCTGAGATAGGGACTAAAAATAGCATACAGAAATAACAACTATGGCAGAATATTACTTTGGGGTTTTTTCCTAAAGAATCATTTTGAACAAGATACATAACAAACTTAGCATAGAAGATCAGGGATAACCTTTAAAAATCTGAAATTATAGGGTTAACTATTAAAAATTATTGTAGGATATCTTAATGCATTAAAGACATATTTTTAAAGATTGGTTATAATTGACCCTCTATAGTTATAGTTTTTAAGACTTTCGAATCCTACAGATTCACAGAACTATATATCTTGATATCTTATGAAAAGATAACTGAAAAATAGTATAGTTCAGGGGATTTAAAACCACCTGCACAAGAGTACCCAAAGGGTATTGATTGGTAGATTAATTTCAAACTTAAAGGGTGGCTGTTAATTTTATGCTAAGAGAATCTGTCCGTGCTTCTATTCCATCCAAACATTAAGAGTGACTTGAATGGAGACATGGATGATAGGCTTATCAAATTCATAGATGAAACAGAGCGGAGGCAGATAGCAACTCTGCTGGTTGATCAAGTAGAGTCAGTTAGTCTCAATGGAGTAGAATGATGAATTGGATTTACATGAAAATAAATAGGATAAATGTGAAAGTCTGGCACATGGGTTTATGAAAATTCATGAGTATAGAAGAGAGATGGTGTGACAAAACTATAGTATGCCCTCTCACAGATTGTAATTCCAATATGAAGTCAAATAGACAGCCGTGGGTAAGAACTAACATTTATTGAGTGCCTTAAGCTCTTAACCATGAACATCGAAGAGACAGGGCCATTATTATTATTCCCATTTAAGAGGCACACAGACATAAAGTAATTTCCCCTATGTCCTACCAACTACAAGAAATAATTCTGAGATTTGAACCTATAGCAAACTTGCCATAAAAACCTTGCTTTTTTTTTCAAACCATCATCATGTATACAGTTTAATAAAGATACTCTAATAACTAATACAATCTTATTGTAGCCAACAAAAGTAAGAGGTAGTCATAATCCATTTCCAGTTAGGCACTAGTCAGATCACTGATGGAAAGAGTGATGCATCTTCACTAAGGAAGAGTAATGCATACACCCAATATGCTTCAGAAGGAGAAGAAAAAACAACTAGAATTTATCCAAACAATGAAATACTACTCAGCATTAATAGGGAACAAGCTATAGACACATAACAAAACATAGACGAATTTCAAATAACATCCTGTTGAGTAAAAGAAACCTAATGAAAAAGAATGCATGCTGTTTGATTCCTCTAATCTGAAGCTCAAGAGAAGGTCTCTGGTGATACAAATCAGAAAATCAGTTGCTCCAGGAGGGTTGTCTGAAAAGGAGCCTAAGGGAAATTTCTGGGATGATGAAAATGTTTTACATCTTGATTAGGAGAGTAGTTGCAGAGGTGATCACACTATTGTCAAAAACTCAACAAAATGTTCACCGAAGATCTGTACATTTGATAGCATAGAAGGTATACCTGAATTCAAAGAAAAAATAATGTATACCAGCTGACAAGTGAGGAGAAGAAAATAGTAAAAGATCAGGAAATTATGGCCCATGTGAAACATACAACCCAGGACGTATTATCTGCAAATGTTTATTCTATTAGCAAGAAGTCCAGGAAAGGGGAGATAGAATGAAACATGATATTCATATTAACAACGATAGCATTCCTGGGGCACCTGGGTGGCTCACTAGGTTAAACATCTGACTCATGATCTCAGGGTCCTGAGATTGAGCCCCGAGTCAGTCTCTGCACTGGGCATAGAGTCTGCTTAAGGATTCTCTCACTCCCTCTCCCGCTGCCCCTTTGCCCACTCATATTTTCTCTTTCTAAAATAAATACATCTTTTTAAAAAGATGAATCTATTCCATAACAGAAATAGTCTTAAGTAATTTTGGGGGAATACAATTAGGACTAATAAGTAGACGTTTCACCTTAATAGAAGAAAAGATTTTCTATGACTGGAGAAGTCCCAAAGTGGCATTATCTGCCTGTGAAGTGATAGATTCCTCACTGCACAAGGTGCCAGGCAAAGCTAGAAAGTCCTGTCAGAATGTCTGTGCAGGGTGGTCAGTACTTAAGGCAGCCCTCTCCAGCATTCAGGTCCTATGCGTCTGTCTTCTAAAGCCCCCTCTGACCTACATGGATGAAATTCACATCCTATACATCATCCAAACTCTTGACCTCACTCTCAACCTACTCACAACCCCCAGGACGTACAAACGCTCATGTCTACCAATGTCTGTGCCAGTGATGAACAGAAACAACATCTACCCAGCTTCCCCACTCCTACCCTACCACATGCTCTAATCTCAGATCCTCAGAACAGCCCAAAAATACCTTCACACTTTTAGACTTGGGGGTACTCCATAACTTTGCTGTACCAACACCATATTCTTTATTCATCTGTTTAATGACATTCATTATTAAGAGCTTACTGTATATTTAGCATGTTCTGGATACCAGGAGCAAAAAAGACAGCCATCCCCAACTTGGTGGAGTTTATATTACTAGCAGACATCAAGTTGGCAGTGTTTAACTCTGATAGACACACAGCAGATGATGAATAAATATCCAGTGACCTAGCCTGATAGGAGAAAGTCTTGTAGTATAATTATAGAGCAACCTCAGGGAAACACAGAGCTTACTCAGGGTTGGAACACAGCATTTTGCTCTTTAGCCCAGCAAAAATCTCTGTTAGAGACACCTGGCTGGCACAGCTGGTTAAGTGTCCAACTCCTGGTTTCTGCTCAGGCCTCAGGTCATGATCGTGGGATCTTGAGATTGAGCCCAGAGACATTCTCTGTACTTAACACAGAGTCTGCTTGAGATTCTCTCTCTCCCTTTCCCTCTGTGCCTCTTTCTCTCTCTCTCTCTCACACACACACACACTCTCTCTCTCAAATAAATAAATAAATCTTTAAAAAAAAAAATCTCTGGGCGCCTGGGTGGCTCAGTGGGTTAAGCCGCTGCCTTCGGCTCAGGTCATGATCTCAGGGTCCTGGGATCGAGTCCCGCATCGGGCTCTCTGCTCAGCAAGGAGCCTGCTTCCTCCTCTCTCTCTGCCTGCCTCTCTGCCTACTTGTGATCTCTCTCTGTCAAATAAATAAATAAAATCTTTAAAAAAAAAAAATCTCTGCTAAATATAGGATAGTTGAGGAAGTGCTCATTTTTGAGCACTGGGGCTTCTGAGTTTATAAAATTAGGCTAATGTTACGCACCAGAGGGACTCAAGAGCCTGCGTGGAGCCTAACGAAACTGACGTCAATAAAAAGAGAGGACTGACATTACTGAACTCTACCCAATAAACCGCACTCTGTTAGCTGACATTAATTTATAATTTCAGGCACAGGGATAAAATTATCCACAATGGATACGTTTAAATTGGGTCAAAAGCCCAAGGAGCAAATTCTGAAAGCAACAAATCCTTCTAGAATAAAAACAGCAAGCAATCTCAGCAGCAAAAGCTTTCAGGGACTCGCTTCGAACCCTACTTAGTGAGCCAAGATGAAACATTTCAAGTGTGCATCAATTTAATAAGTTAAGTTGATCACACCCACAGTAGGCCTGTTCAAACACTAGCCCTAAACTTCACAGACTAATTCTCAAAGGAAAATGAGGTATTTTTTACACATGTATCAGAGACGTGGAGTTCCAAGGGGAATTGTACGTAAACTAGTAGGCGCGGGCATGGCAGTAACCACTGGACGGGTAGCTCTCTGTTGATTCTTTCCCTCCTCCTGTAATAATAAATCTTTGCAAACCTGTTTCCTTTCATCTGTACACATTCTTTTATACAACCTCCAGTTAACTGCCTACCACATGGAGTTCCGTTCAATTTTCAACAGAAAAAAGAAGACATTTGCTAAAAGGCATAAAATCATTGGGGGGGGAGGGACGAGTATTTGTGTGTAATTGCACTCATGCAAATCAATGAACTCACACATTCAGGCAAGGGAGAAGAGGAGGAGGAAAAAAAAATCATGCAGAAAATTCTGACTCTAAGAGTGAGCCTAGCAAGTAGGTAGATGCATTAACAAACAGAAGCCCTATCCAGAGAGGACCCATGGCCACAGGCAGGAGGGGCAAGTGGGGGGGCAGGGCACGCCAGCAGAGAACGGCTGGGGAACATAACGCGAAATCCTACATAATGTCCGGGAAGTTTCAAATTGGGGCCGTGCCTTGCCACCTCGCTGAGTGTTTAAACTACACTAGCAGTGAAAATAAATTACTAGCAAAATGACAAAACTGTTTCCTGAAAGTAAGAATAAGAAATAACTTTATTCCCCTTTGGGGACTTTTCCTAAGTTACCCTGTATTATCTAAGTCACCCCCTATTATACCAAATTAATCCAAGAAAGTGAAATTGCCAGAGGGAGCTGTCATCTGGCCCAGAGGCTTCCCCCTGGGCAGACGATAATCTGATAAAATGGCAGGATCAGTGACTGACCAGTTCCAGTATCAACATTGGAGTTTTGAATGAGGAAATTTGTAAAAAGAAACTAGGGAATAAATAGTAGATTTTTTTTAAGGTTTTTTTTTATTTATTTGTTTGACAGAGAGAGAGAGCACAAGTAAGCAGAGCAGCAGGCAGAGGGAGAGGGAGATGCAGGCTCTCTGTCCAGCCTGGAGCCCAACATGGGTCTCCATCCCAGGACCCTGGGATCATGACCTGAGCCAAAGGCAGCTGCCTAACGACTGAGTCTGCTTGGGATTCTCTCTCTCCCTTTCCCAGGAGCCCCATTATATACATATTTATACGGAAAATGAATAGGTCTGATGGGAAATAAAAAGATACCTCAGTACCTATAAATAAACACTTGAGAGGGAAGAAACAGTGAAATGGGGCAAAAAAAAAAAAAGGGGGGGGGTCAACCAATTAGAACTTTTAACTGAGGAAATTATTTTTCTAGAGAAGAGAAAAAAAATCACTTGCTTTCCTATTTAACAATGACTTTTCAAATTCTGAGAAAGAGAAGAGTTTAATATAATCTGATGCCTTTCTGAACGTTACATGGAAGGTAGTGTGCTGGGAGCCATGAGGATGCATCAAGAGGTTTCTTACGTAAAATATGCTGTCAAGGATTTTACGATGTGGTGAGGGGAGTTAGGCACACAGACAGATCCCACCTTACAAGAAGGACACTGATTCTAAAAGGTCAGTTGTGAACTAGCTCTTTGAAAGATGGAGTAATTCCTGTGAGAAAGAGAGAGAGAGATGTAGAAATACTGCACTACCTAATTTCTGAATTTTCTGACTAGAAGATTCAGATAAAAGGGAAAGTGACTAAAAGGTAAATTATAAATTTATATTTTGAGTCGATTAGAAATCCAAACTGACCTTTTCAACTGCTTAACCAACATTCCTAACCCTATGCTAACTCCCTGGAAACTTTCTAGAATAATGGATTCTAGATGGATTTGTTTTCCTTTTAACTCTGTGGTCATATATTGGTTTGGTGCATTTCAAGAGCATTGAATACAACTCTAGAATGATGGATTATAAAACATTAACTTAAAAGAGATTTTATTATAAAGTACAATTTTGTATTTCAGGTTTTATTTGGGAAATTTTGAGCTTTTTGTTTTGGAAACAGGAAGTATGAAATTCCCCCTCAAACTTCCAAAGTACAATTAACAGTGAACAGAGGTATTTACCTCTAAAAATTCTTTAGCCAATAGTGACAAAGGTAGGGAAATTGCTGGGCAGCTGGCTTCCCAGCTGAGTATAAACAAATAAAAAGTCTGCCTGCACTTCCCAAGCTGTGGCCAGAAAGAAAAAGCCTGCAAGAATGTGGATTAAGAAAGATGAGAACTGGGGTGCCTATGTGGCTTAGTCAGTTACCTTCAGCTCAGATCATGATCCTGGAGTCCTGGGATCAAGCCCTGCCTTGGGCTCCTTGCTCAATGAGGATTGTCTGGTTTTCCCTCAGCCCCCCACCATCCCCCTGCCCGCCTCCCTGCCCCCACGCTCACTCTCTCTCTCAAAAAACTAAATAAATAGGGGCGCCTGGGTGGCTCAGTGGATTAAGCCGCTGCCTTCGGCTCAGGTCATGATCTCAGTGTCCTGGGATCGAGCCCCGCATCGGGCTCTTTGCTTGGCGGGAGCCTGCTTTTCTCTCTCTCTCTCTCTCTCTGCCTGACTCACCGCCTGCTTGTGATCTCTCTCTCTCTGTCAAATAAATAAATAAAATCTTTAAAAAAAAAAAAAAAAGAACTAAATAAATAAATTCTGGAAAGAGAGAAAGAGAGAGAGGGAGGTAGGGAAAGAAAGATGAGAACCCACATCAGTGGGGTTATTCCCCATTAGAGAGATTTTGGAAATTTCTTATTCCAAGTTTATCCACCTCCTGCCACCCAGTTTCTGCTGTGGAAGAATGCCGTAGAATAAGAATGTTGACTAGGTTAAAGCTACAATTGAGTATAATCTCTTCCTTATGGGATTAACATCTGATATATGTACATTTTAAGCATAAATACTTAAAACTGATTTTCCTGGGGAGCCTGGGTGGCTCAGTTTCTTGAGCTTTGGACTCTTGGTTTCAGCTCAAGTCATGATCTCAGGGTCAGGAGATCAAGCCCCATGTTGGGTTCAACAGAATTGGCTCTGTGCAGAATCAGCCTGAGGGATTCTCAGTCTCTGTCCACGCCTCCCCCCATCATGCTCTCTCTCTCTCTCTCTCTCTCTCTCTCTCTCTCTCCCCCTGTCTCACTCAAGTAAATAAATAAAATATTTTTTTAAAAAATTGATATTCCTGGGGCATCTGGGTGGCTCAGTGTGTTAAAGCCTCTGCCTTCGGCTCAGGTCATGATCCCAGGGTCCTGGGATTGAGCCCCGCATCAGACTCTCTGCTCAGCAGGGACCCTGCCTTCCCCTCTCTCTCTGCCTGCCTCTCTGCCTACTTGCGATCCCTGTCTGTCAAATACATAAATAAAATCTTTTAAAAAAAATAATAATAATTGATATTCCTGTTCTGTTAAAAAAAAAAAAGTAGTAAATAATATTGGAATTGATTAGAGTTGTTTAGCTACAAAGCTTGGGGTAAGTCCTTAGAGAAGTCTAATGGGTGCGCAATTCTTCCATTACACAATAGCCCCCAGCCAAGAGGAAAAGAAGAGCTTGAAAGCCAGCCAGCAATCTGCTGGCCAATGTGTTATCCTGTCCAAGAGCAAAATGTCCTTTCTCTGCCACCCTCCCCAGGCCAGAAACCCCAAGAGGACTCCAAGCAACTGCACCCATTGGACTGTTTCCCTCTCCTTCAGATGGTGCCTTTCCCTAATTCATCTTTTCCTAGTTCATAAAAAAGCATTGCCTGATAAACCCCATTGGCTAAACAATAATCTGGATCCAAAGTGAGTACTATTTCATTTCACTGGCAAGGATCATCATAAAATAATAGAAAAGTAACACTCTCTCCTTAATCGTGTTTGTGGTGTGTAGAACTTGGTGAAACATTGTTTAACTAGAGGAAATATACCATGTATACACAGTATATTGTATTCTATTGTATGTGTATTCTATTCCCAGATATACACAGTGGCAAAGCATTCAGAGGAAATTCGAAAGTCTTATATCCTTGGTTATATTCCGTGAGAATAAGTAGTGAGGAAGAAAACACAGCAATTAAAGACTCTAGAGGCATATTCCCAGGGTTTGCAGTCCAGCTCAGACCTTTCCTAGCTGCATAATTTGGGGCAAGTTTATTAAATTCTAGGTGCTTCAGTTTAACCAACTGGAAATAGAATTAATAATAGTATGTACCACAAATTTTCAGAGAGATCAAATAAATCCACGTAAAGAGCTTAGAACTCACTTATTCTGGAAGCTTTTTTGAAGACTCAATAAAACTTTCTACTTAGATAATCATGTCATCCGCAAATAAGGAATTCTTTTTTCCAAAATGAATCTCTTTCATTTCTTTTTCTTGTATTATTGCACTGGACAGAACCCCCAGAAAAATAATTTAAAAAGTGATGAGAGTAGCCATCCTTGCCTTGTTTCTGATGTTGTTTCAGGGGGAAGGGAAGGAGCATTAGGTTTTTGACCATTAAATAGAACAATAGCTATAGGTTTTTTTACAGCTGTGCATGAATTTTTTTTAATTTCAACATTGTAGTTTTCATCTCTGGAAGTTTTATTTTTATCTTTTTTGTACCTTCCATCTCTCTACTTAAGATAGTCCATCTTTCTTCTGGTCTCTTGAATATTTGGAACACTATCATAATAAGCTCTAATGACTACTAACTCTACCATATCATTTCTGAGTTAGTTTCATTTGACTGATCTTTCCTTTTATGGGTGTATCTTCCTGCTTCTTTGCATGCCTGAGACTTTTTGATTGGATGCCAGACATAGTAAATGTTATCTTAGTTAATATGTGATATTTTTCTAGTCCTTTATATATTCTAGAAATTTGCTTTCAAACATAATTAAGTTACTTGGGAAGACTTTGAGGCTGCTGAGTCCTCAAAGGCTCTCATTTGTGAGAACCATATCTGCACTTAGTTTGAGTTAATTTTTTCCCTATACTGAGGCAAGACCCTTGGAGTTCTATCCAATGCCCCCATGAAATATCACATTTGCCAGGCCAGCTCTTGGGAACAATCACATTCCTGATCCAGGGTGAATCAGGCACTATTCCCTCTTAACACTTCATGGAGGTTCCTAACCCTGCTGCTGCATATTTTCTCACAAGCATGTGCTGAGTCAGAGTCAACTGAATACCCAGAGGAGACACTCCCAACATCCCAGGACTTCTCCCTTTGTGCAGCTCTCTACTATCCTTTATTCTGCTCTGTAAATTTAGGCACATTGGATTCCCTAGACTCAAGGAGATAACTCTGGGAGATAGGTTTTACTAATGGGCAGCTTCCCCATTCCTGCCCTGAGTCCTGGCAACTTTCCTAAGGCCGTCACCTGCTGCATAATGCTCCCCATTATTCCATCTTGACTCAGAGCAGGACCACAACTGGATAGCAAAACACTGGAAGCAACTTACATACCTTCATTTGGGAATTGGTTAGGTGATTTGTGGTAATAAAATATATATGTCTGCTTTGTCACCTTGGCTTATTTCAAACATAACTTTGTGTCAATGTTCTATAGGGAAAGACCACTAGAACACATCTATCGTTGAACAAGTTAGGGTTATTTCTTGTTGAAGACAGCTTCCCATGGGGAGCCATGGGGCATCTTAGAGGCTATCAGAAATGACTTCATGTAGGGTTGGGTCTCATGTTAAGTGATTTTATAGAGAATTCCAAGAAGCTGACTCAGTTCCAAACTGTATGCTGTCAGGAAGTGGAGGTAATACTATGTTTGAGTGGTTTAATAAATGCTACCTAGAAGAAAGGAAGAATAGAGAGAGGCTAAAGCTGTAATTAATAAAGAAGCAGCCATCACTCATATTATCCAGGATGGGGCAAGTTTGATCATCTTTGTGGCTTGGACAGTGCTATGTTTTGTCCATATTCTCATGTGGTTTCATTTTTGTCTTGATTCATCCCACTCATAGGGTAATCTTGTCTGATCATAATGTTCCATGAAATTATGTTAACAAGAGAACATCAAGGCCAGTTCTCACATGTCATTGTCTGTTTTTCTTTTTCTCACTAGTAAGAAAACAACAGACTCATGGTTCTCACTAGTGGGAAGACTAATATATATAATTAGAGGATTAATGGATTCCCCCTCACTTACAGAACTGCAGGCAGCCCCATGGACAGTGGTTCACCAACAAAACTTACCAAAATTTCTTGGAAGAAGAAAGTAATGGGACCTCAGAATCGACTCCCATGTGAAAGAATATCCCTGAGAAGAGAGTCTATTGTTGGAGACAAGGGCTTAAAGAACATTTTGCAAAGGAGGATTGGATGAACCTAAGGCGGGAGAACAAATAGGAGTTGGAAAAAGCATGTATGAATGACATTTTCTAATGACGATCAAAGTATCACAACACCTTCCCTGTGTGGCTGAAGGGAAACCTACCCTAGTGATGGTTCAACCTCTCATGCCATAATATTCTTATAAGAGTGCTTGATCCTGGGGTGCCTAAGTGGCTCAGTGGGTAAGGTCTCTGCCTTCAGCTTAGGTCATGGTCCCAGGGTCCTGGGATCGAGTCCCACATTAGGCTCTCTGCTCAGCTTCCCCACTTCTCTGCCTGCCTTTCTGCCTACTTGTGATCTCTCTCTGTCAAATAAATAAAGAGGATATTAAAAAAAAAGAGAGTGCTTGATCCTTGGATAAAGAAATATATCTATGTACCTTACAGTCCAGACTACACACCAGAGCATTGGTGTAGTGATGCCCAAAACAGGACAAGATGGTCAAGAAAGACAGGGGGCTGTTCTACTCCATTTTGTCCTGGGATTCAACAAAGTTGGAGAAAGGGATAGGAAAAAAATATTAACTCCTCAGGGAGAATTCCTAGAGCCTCTCATTGGTGGGCAATGGAATAGAAAGCAAAAATCAGTAAAACCAAATTTCTTTATTGCCTCCAGAGGTAAAGAAAGACAACTTTTAGGAGAAAAAAAGCAACACTAAGGTTTTAAATAGAGTGATGCATTCCTATGGGCCTTATGTGTCTATTAACCCTAGTTCAGGCCACCACCATCACAAAGCCGGGTTAATACAATGTGCCCCAACTGCTCTCCTTGCTTCCACCCTTGTCTCTTAAGGGTCATTCTCCAGAAGGCAACAAGATCCTCTTAACAGAGCAATCAGACCATGTCTCACATGCACATCCTTGAAAGAGGAAATAAAAAAATTCCCAACCAATACCTCTCTCAGCTTCTAGAGGAAAGAGTTGCAGTCCCCCCACAGCCACCCAGGCCTCGCCATCTGGCTCTGGCTCTTTCCCTGGCTTCCTATCTCAATTCAAATACAATTGCAGGGTACAGGTTGTTGGGGACTGCGATTGGGAAATCATTCTAGGGTCCTGACCAACCTGTAATGTCATAGTGTAGAATGGAATTGTCAGTAAACTAGAGGGTAATAAAGATAAGTGTGGACAAATAGCTCTTGTGTTTCTCTGTGTGTGCATGCATGTGTACACATTATAGGCATACCTGAAAGGTGTCGCAAGCTCCAGTCCGGACCATCACAAAAAAGCAAGTATCATAAGAAAAAAAGTCAAAGTAATTTTTGTTTCCCTGTGCATGTAAAAGTTACATGTGCTCTATACTGTAACCTATTAAGTGTGCAATAGCATTATTTCCAAAAAAGAATGTACATACCTTAATTGAAAAATACTTTATTACTAAAAAATGCTAACCACCATCTGAGCTTTCAGTAAGTCTTAACTGATCACAGGTCACCCAAATATTGTTACCCAAAAAGTCTGAAATTGTGCAAGAATTACCAAAGCGCGACAGAGACGTGCACTGAGCAACTGCTATTGGCAAATGGTGCTGGGAGCCTCGCTCAGTGCACGGTCTCTGAGAAGCTTCAGTTTGTGAAAACTGTAGTATCTGCGGGCACAAGAACATGAAGGACAATAAAATGAGGCGAGCTTGCTGTTTCCTAGGGCTATCATCACAAAATACTACAAACCGGTGGCTTAAAGCAATAAAATATATTGTTTCACAGTTCCTGAGGCCAGAAGTTTAAAAAAAAAAAAAAATCAAGGTGTCATTGTGGCCTTGGTACTGGCGAAGCCTGTAGGGTAATTCCTCCTTGCCTCTTCCAGCTTCTGGTGCTTGCTGGAAGCCACCAGCATTCACAGGTCTGTGGCTAGAACACTTCAATCTCTGCCTCCTTCATCATGTGATGCTCTCCCCGTGCCTATCTCTGTCTTTGGGTCTCTTCTCTTCTTCTAAGAATACTTGTCACTTTGACTAAGAACACTTGCCCTACTCCAATACGATTTCATCTGGACCAATGACATCGGCAACAACCCTATTCCCAAACAAGTTCACATTCAGGGGTACTGGGGGTTAGAACATCAGCACGTATTTTTCAACCCACAGCTGTGTGTGTTGTATGTGGAGTCTTAAAGTAAAATGTACATTGTATTGTGTGTCACAGTCCAAGCCATTTGGAAACTCAGCCTCGGCTCACGCTACCTCAGCAACTCTGACCCTCCCACTTTCCCCACAGCAAAACAAGTGTGAGCTCCATGCAGTCATGTGGCCAACTGCTTTCATTTACCCAGGAGTCTACTTGACCAGTCAGTTCCTAAGGGGAAACTTTCTTCTCTGCCTTCTTTCTTTTTTTTTTTTTTTTTTTAAGAGTTTACTCTTGGGAGGAAACAAGATGTTGGAAGAGTAGCAGACTGAAATATCTTAGGTCCCAGAAGTTCAGCTACACGGTTATCCAACCATTCCTAACATCTACAAACTCAATAAGAGATAGAAGAGAAGAAGAGCAGCAATTACAGGAACAGAAAATCAACCACTTTGTGGAAGGTAGGGAAAGCAGAGAAATGAATCCAAAGTGATGGGAAAATGGACCATGGAGGGGAGGGCCCAGCTCTCGGCAAGCAGTGGAGCAGCAGAGCACAAAATCAGAACTTTTAGAAGTCTGCTCCACTGAGGGACATCACTCCAGAGGCTAAGCGGGGCTGGAGCCCTCATGGGAACAGTGTGGTCTCAGGACCCACAGGGTCACAGAAAGACCAGGGCTGTCTTAGTGTGACAGAGCAACCAAGTATTGCAGCAGGGAAGCCAGCTACAGAGAAGGAGCCAAGGAGTGAGCTCTCAGCTCGGGGTTACCTCAAACCATGATCCAAGGCACAGTCGGGTGGCTGCTCTTTGATCAGGGACCCCACAAGTGGTAGATCTGGAGAGACCCCCTTCTTCCTCCTCTGGAGGAGTGGCACGGGAGTGTGTTGCAGGAATCTGTGGGGTTTGGCGACTCCAAATGGGGCCATGTGCCAGTGATAGAAACACTCAGCCACAGGTCGGGTGAGCTCAGAGCGTGGCTGGAGACCAGGGAGATGGGAGGGATTGACTGCTTTTCTCTGAGAGGGCACTGAAGAGTGGGGCCCTGAGCTCTCAGCTCCTACAGGGCTGGAGACTGGGAGGCTGCCATTTTCATTCCCATCCTCCAATGCTCTACAGAAAAGGTTCAGGGAATAAAAGCTCCTGAGAGCAAACCCAAGCAGATTACTTAGCCTGGCCCCTGACAAGGGCAGTGCAGTTCTGCCTGGGGCAACAACACTGAGGATCACTACAACAGGCCCCTCCCCCAGAAGATCAGCAAAACATCCAGCCAAGACCAAGTTCACTGATCAACAAGAACTATGGAACTCCAGAGCTAGGGGAGAGCAACACATAGAATTCATGACTTTTTTCCCATGATCTTTAAGTCTTGCAAAGTTAAATTTTTTTAATTTTTTTCTTATTCCATTTTTTTAACATTTCCTCTTTTCTCTTTTAACCTTTTCTTAACTATTTCATCTTAACAATACCTAAAAAAATCTTTTAAATTTTCATTGTTATAGTCATATTTTATCCCCTCATTTTATTTAATAATTTTTGTATACACATAGTTTTTTTTCTTTAAAATTGTGGGATACAATTTCTTCTAATAGATCAAAATATACCCTAAATCTAGCACATGGCTTTGTTCTAGTCTCCAGCCTGATCCTATTCTCTTCTCTCTTTTTTTTTCTTTTTTTTTTCTTTTTTTTCTTTTTCCAACCAACTTATTTCCTTTTTTAGAATCTTTTTTTTTTAATTTTTATCCTTATAGTCATATTCCATCCCTTCATCATCTTTACCCTTATTTTTGTATATATATATATATTTTTTTTCCCCATTTCTTCTCCCCCTGATTTTGGGTCTCTTCTGATTTGGTTAGCATGGTGTATATTTTTCTGGGGTCTTTGCCACCCTTTTAGTATTTTATTCTCTCATTCACATATTCTTATCTGGATTAAATGACAAGGCAGAAAAACTCACCACAAAAAAAAAAAAAAAAAAGAACAAGAGACAGTATCAACAGCTAGGGACCTAGTCAATACAGACATCGGTAATATGTCAAAACTGGAGTTCAGAATGATTATCAAGGTGCTAGCTGGGCTCAAAAAAGGCATGGAAGATATTAGAGATGCCCTTTCTGGAGAAATAAAAGAACTAAAATCTAACCAAGTTGAAATCAAAAAAAGCTATTAATAAGGTGCAATCATAAATGGAATCTCTTGCTACTAGGATAAATGAGGTGGAAGAGATAATCACTGATATAGAAGACAAAATGATGGAGTTTAAAGAAGCTGAACAAAAGAAAGACAAACAACTCACTGGACCATGAGGGGAGAATTCAAGAGATAAGTGATAGCATAAGACAAAACAATATTATAATAATTGGGATCCCAGAAGAAGAAGAAAGAAAGAGAGGGGCAGAAGGTATATCGGGGCAAATTATAGTAGAGAATTTCCCTAATATGGCAAAAGGAACAAGCATCAAAATCCAGGAGGCACAGAGAACCACCCCTCAAGTGTTCACTTTGGCAGCACATATACTAAAAAAAAAAAAAGAGAAACTCCCTCAAAAATCAATAAAAATAGGTTCACACCCCATCATCTAATAGTAAAACTTAAAGTCTTAGTGAAAAAGAGGAAGTCCTGAAAGCGGCCTGGGACAAGAAGTCTGTAACATACAATAGTAAAAATATTAGATTGGCAGCAAACTTATCCACAGAGACCTGGCAGGCCAGGAAGAACTGGTATATGATATATTCAGAGCACTAAACGAGAAAAATATGTAGCAAGAATACTATATCCAGCTAGGCTACTGTTGAAAATAGAAGGAGAGATAAAGAACTTCCACAACAAACAAAAATTAAAAGAATTTGCCAACAAAACACCAGCCCTACAGGAAATATTGAAAGGAGTCCTCTAAACAAAGAGAGAGCCTAAAAAAATATAGACCAGAAAGAAACAGAGACAATGTGCAGTAACAAGCACCTTACAGTCAATACAATGGCACTAAATTCAGATCTTTCAACAGTTACCCTGAATGTAAATGGGTTAAATGGCCCAATCAAAAGAAGCAGGGTATCAGAATGGATAAAAAACAAACCCATCCATATGCTGTCTATAAGAAACTCATTTTAGACCCAAAGATACGGCAATCCTTATATCAAATAAATTAGATTTTAAGCCAAAGACTATAATAAGAGTTGAGGAAGGACACTATATCATACTTAAAGGGCCTGTCCAACAAGAAGATCTAACAGTTTTAAATATCTATGCCCCTAGTATGGGAGCAGCCAACTATATAAACCAATTAATGACAAAATTAAAAAAATATATATCAACAATAATACAATAATAGTAGGGGATTTTTATACCCCTCTCACTGAAATGGACAGATTATCCAAGCAAAAGATCAACAAGGAAATAAAGGCTTTAAATGACACACTGGACCAGAGGGACATCACAGATATATTCAGAACATTCCATCCCAAAGCAACAGAAAACACATTCTTCTCTAGTGCTCATGGAACATTCTTTAGAATAGATCACATCCTGGGTCACAAATCGGGTCTCAAATGGTACTAAAGTATTGGGATCATTCCCTGCATATTTTCAGACCACAATGCTCTGAAGCTAGAACACAATCACAACAGGAAAGCTGGAAAGAACCCAAATACACAGGGGCTAAAGAGCATCCTACAAAGAATGAATGAGTCAAACAGTAAATTAAAGAAGAATTGGAAAAATTCATGAAAACAAATGAAAGTGAAAACACAACTGTTCAAAAATCCATGGGATGCAGCAACAGCGATCCTGAGAGGAAAGTATATAGCAACACAAGCCTTTCTCAAGAAACAAGAAAGGTCCCAGGTACACAATCTAACCCTACACCTAAAGGAGCTGAGAACAACAAAGAAATCCTAAACCCAGCAAGAGAAGAGAAATCATAACAGAGCAGAAATCAATGAAATAGAAACCAAAAGAAGCATAGAATAGTTCAACAAAACTAGGAGCTGGTTCTTTGAAAGAATTAATAATAAGATTGATCCCACCCCTGGCCAGGCTTATCGAAAGAAAAGAAAAAGGACCCAAATAAATAAAATCATGAATGATAGAGGAGAGATCATAACCAACACCAAAGAAATACAGACAATTATAAGAACATATTATAAGCAACTACACACAAGCAAATTTGACAGTATGGAAGAAATGGATGCATTCCTACAGAAATACAAACTACCAAAACTGAACCAGGAAGAAATAGAAAACCTGAGCAGACCCATAACCAGTAAGGAGATTAAAGCAGTCATCAAAAATCTCCCAAAAACAAGAACCCAGGGCCAGATGGCTTCCCAGGGGAAAAGAAGAATTAATACCTACTCCCCTGAAACTGTTCCAAAAAATAGAAATGGAAGGAAAACTGCCAAACTCATTTTATGAGGCCAGCATTATCTTGATCCCAAAACCAGACAAAAACCCTACCAAAAAGGAGAATTACAGACCAATATCCTTGATGAATATAGATGCAAAAATTATCACCAAAATGCTAGCCAATAGGATCCAACAGTACATTAAAAGGATTATTCACCAGGTTCAAGTGGGATTTATTCCTGGGCTGCAAGTTTGTTTCAACATCTGCAAATCAATTAATGCGATACAATACTTTAATAAAGAAAGAACAAGAACCGTATGATACTCTCAATAGATGCTGAAAAAGCATTTGACAAAGTACAGCATCCCTTCCTGATCAAAACTCTTCAAAGTGTAGGGATAGAGGATGCATACCTCAATATCATCAAAGCCATCTATGAAAAATCCACAGCAAATATCATTCTCAATGGGGAAAAACTGAGAGCTTTCCCCCTAAGGTCAGGAACACAGCAAGGCTGTCCACTGTCACCACTGCTATTCAACATAGTCCTAGCCTCAGCAACCAGACAACAAAAAAATAAAAGTCATCTGAATTGGCAAAGAAGAAGTCAAACTCTCACTCTTTGCAGATGATATGATACTTTATGTGGAAAACCCAAAAGACTCCCCTCCAAAACTGCTAGAACTCATACAGGAATTCAGTATAGTGTCAGGATAAAAAAAATCAATGCACAGAAATGTGCAGAAGACATGAACAGACATTTCTGCAGAGAAGACAACCACAGAGCCAACAGACACATGAAAAAGTGCTTAACATCACTCGGCATCAGGGAAATACAAATCAAAACCACAATGAGATACCACCTCACACCAGTCAAAATGGCTAAAATTAACTCAGTAAAGATGTTGGTGTGTACGTGGAGAAAGGGGAACCGTCTTGCATTGTGGGTAGGAATGCAAGCTGGTGCAGCCACTCTGGAAAACAGTATTGAGGTTCCTCAAAAAGTTGAAAATAGGGGCGCCTGGGTGGCTCGGTGGTTTAAGGCCTCTGCCTTCGGCTCAGGTCACAATCCCAGGGTCCTGGGATCGAGCCCCGCATTGGGCTCTCTGCTCTGCAGAGAGCCTGCTTCCCCCTCTCTCTCTGCCTGCCTCTCTGCCTACTTGTGTTCTCTGTCTGTCAAATAAATAAATAAAATCTTTAAAAAAAAAAACGTTGAAAATAGAGCTACCTGGTGACCCAGCAATCACACGACTGGGTATGTACCCCAGAAATACAAATGTAGTGATCGAAAGGGACACATCACCCAAGTGTTCATAGCAGCAATGTCCACAATAGCCAAACTATGGAAAAAACTTAGATGACCATCAGCAGATGAATAAAGAAGTTAAGGTATATATACACAATGGAATACTATGCAGCCATCAAAAGAAATGAAATCTTGCCATTTGCAACGACGTGGATGGAACTAGAGGGTATCATGCTGAGCAAAATAAGTCAATCAGAGAAAAACAATATGATCTCCCTGATATGAGGAATTTGAGAGGCAACATTGGGGGTTAAGGAGGTAGGGAAGTAAAAAATGAAACAAGATGGGATTGGGAGGGAGAGAGACCATAAGAGACTCTTAATCTCACAAAACAAACTGAGCGTTGCTGGGAGTTGGGGGGGTTAGAGATAAGGTGGGTGGGTTATGGACATTGGGGAGGGTATGTGCTAAGGTGAGTGCTGTGAAATGTATAAGCCTGATGATTCACAGACCTGTACCCCTGGGGCAAATATTACATTATATGTTAATAATAATAATTTTTTTAAATAAGATTTCATTCTTAAGTAATCTCTACATGCCACGCAGGGCTTGAACTTACAAGATCAAGAGAGATCTCCAAGATCGAGAGTCGCATGCTCTATTGACGGAGGCAGCCAGGAACAACCCACCCCCAACACACACACCTTTATTTAGACAGCACCTTCTGTCATTTTCAATCCTTCAATACTGCTCTATTCTCCTTCAAAACACAGGGCACTCCCTAACTTGGTTTGATAGACACTATTTACTTACTTCTCCTCTGCTAAGATGTAAGCATCCTGTATGCAGGAACTGTGCCTGTATCCCCAGCCTCTGGAACAGCAGGCACTCAAATACATGTTGTTCAGTGTGTGAATCTAATTCTACCATGAAAATAAGTGAACGCCAACCAGAGGAGAGCAAGCAAAGGCTATTTACTTGGAGCCCCGCATAGCAACAGAGCCAGGCACCAAAACATGCGTCCGCAGACTCACAGGCGGGCAGAGGAGCCGGAAAGCTTTATAGGAGAATAAGGGAAGCCTGCAGGTGTGCCTTATTTGAGACTGTTAACATGGGGAAGCTGAGGGCAGGCCAACTAAAAAGTGGGGAATCCTAGGTGATTGTTTCGGGGTGCATATTGGCTTTCTCTGGTTAGTCCGAAGTTGGAAGTCGGAACAGAAATTAAGAATGCAGTCCGTGATGAAACAAGTCCTGGCTATTTGGGGATGATTTTGCTGAAGTTATTATCTGCTTCCTGGATCCATTGCTGAAGGCATTGCTCTGAGCTCCTACAGGTGCGACGTATGCGTAGCGCGCAGGCTTCCTGGGCTGACCACTGTAGATAATGGGCTGGCTTCCTGCGCTGCTTGCCATGAATTGTAGGTTAAAGTTTTATTTTTACATATGGTCTGGCCATTGTCCATTTGTAAACCTGCTCTCTCATTTTAAAGAAAAATAGGATTTAAATGCATAATGAAGGAATTGAATGGGCTATCGCTGGGGTTAGGAGATGAAGAGAGACTCACTTTTATTTTAGATAATATATGCATGTACTGTCTATATTTTACAATGAGTTTGTAGTGCTTTTAATGTAGGAAATTAAATCAGGGGCATCTGGGTGGCTCAGTGGGTTAAAGCCTCTGCCTTCGGCTCAGGTCATGATCCCAGCATCCTGGGATCGAGCCCCACATCGGGCTCTCTGCTTGGCAGGGAGCCTGCTTCCTCCTTTCTCTCTCTGCCTGCCTCTCTGCCTACTTGTGATCTCTGTCTGTCAAATAAATAAATAAAATATTTTTTTTAAAAAATGTAGAGGGGCACCTGGGTGGCTCAGTGGGTTAAGCCACCGCCTTCCGATTGGGTCATGATCTCAGGGTCCTGGGATCGAGCCCCACATGGGCTCTCTGCTCAGCGGGGAGCCTGCATCCTTTCTCTCTCTCTGCCTGCCTCTCTGCCTACTTGTGATCTCTGTCTGTCAAATAAATAAAATCTTAAAAAAAAAAAAAGAATTATGTGAATTTTTTTTTAAAAAATGTAGAAAATTAAATCAAAGAGTATAATCGAGTAAAGTCAATGGCATGTCACACTGCCTCCTCTGATGTCTGCAAATCCATCTGTAGAACCGTTTGCTTAGTCCTGAGCCTGCTGTCATTCTTCTTTGTTTTTCTATTTTTTATTATTATTTTTATGGAAACAAGTTGAACATTATGAAATTATGCTAAATCCTTCCTTGGAAATTTCAGTTTATTTGTTGCAAGTGAATTTCTGGTGATCCGTTTTTCAACTGAACCTTTAAAACTGAAATTTAAAAAGTAAACTTTCATTCAACATGTATCCAATGAATGTGAATTGAGTGATTAACATTCTTCAGACCTGTGCCTCTATAAAAAATGAGGGAAATGTCAACATCACAAGAATGGCCGGAGTTCAAATTCAAAGGGGTTGACTGGAATGTTCTGCTTTCCTAGAGACATAGCGACATCTTGTGGAGCTTCTGGATATTTTCGAGGATGAGAAGGTTCTGTTGCATTTTCACAACCATAAAAGTCACATGGGTTAACTCCAGAAACCAAAACACTCCATTTCCCAAGCAGTCTGAGTATGGGAAGCTTTGATGTACTCATTTATTCTGATTATTAGCAAGGAAAATAATCTATGAGGATCATTTACTAATGTTCTGTGAACGCATTTGTTTTCAATGTTACCACCTGAGAACTGAACCCATTGTACCTTGTACATAGCCTCTTAAAAGAACTTAAAAGATGATACTAGAATGATTTGCACCTGTGTCAGGGACTAGAGCCTGAGATCTCCTTACCCTTATGCCCTGCCAACTCCCTGGCACACAGAAGATGCTCCATGTTTTGAAAGAATGACAGAAGCCTCATGTCATTTAGGGGGCGCTTGGGTGGGTCAGTGGGTTAAGCCTCTGCCTTTGGCTCAGGTCATGGTCTCAGGGTCCTGGGATCCAGCCTCACATCGGGCTCTCTGCTCAGCGGGGAGCCTGCTTCCCTTCCTCTCTCTGTCTGCCTGCCTCTCTGCCTACTTGTGATCTCTTCTGTCAAATAAATGGATAAAATCTTTAAAAAAAAAAAAAGAAAGAAAGAATGTCATTTAATTCATTTATCATATATTCAAGTACAGTAGTAAGGGATGTAGTGTTTTTAAGAATATGTGGGCTCTCAATCTGAAGAGAAAAAATACACAAATAATCATTTTCAAACCAGAAATGCTACATTCCAAGAAATGGCATGGATGATAAGTTCAGGCATCATTCATCGTTCATCGTTTGGGTGGGAAATTACTTCCTGCTGGGATGATTAAGAAAAGCCCAACATTTCAAATTCACTTGAGATAAGGCCCTAAAACCACTCTGATCAAGGCATCACTGTAACAGAGACAATGATTCTATTTGTAAAATCATTGCCTTTACATAACTGTACTTAATGGACTATCAGAAAAAGCTTTGTCTCAAGGTGTTCCTTGCTACATATGAGCACTGTAGTCAGTTTTTACCATAAAACATATCACAAAAGCAAAGCTGCCACACCTATATAAAGTCCAAATTCTTCAATAACCTAAAGGAGGCATTCTGTCCGAGTTCAGAGGTGGAGAAAGTCCTGCCCACCCACTTCAGACTTCTCTGGAAGTTCCTACCCACGTGTAGGACTCATTTCCACATGCCCATGAGGGTATGAGGAGCCAAACGTCCTTTGTCTCCATGTCCATCCCTCAATCCATGGCTCTACCCTTTGGTGACTTATGTGGGCAATTTTAAGAACATATATTAAACAACTACTGGGGTGAACACTTGGATGTAATTACTTTATTATCATCCTCACACACCGCGTGAAGGAAGAATTACTTCTCCCGTTTTCTGAGTGCAGACACAAAGCCTCAGAAGCTGAATTCTCAAGGTCAAGTAGCTAGAAGCCTCAGGATTTAAACCCACATCTCTTAACTCCAAGCCCACTGCTCTTTGCACAAACCAAAAAGGCCTCAAAACGGCCTTGCTTGATTTCCGCAGCAAGACTTCCCAATAATCGCCAGTTCTGCTATTTATAAATACACACGAATGAGTTCTGTGGTCACAGAAAAGTCATTTCCACTCGCTGGGCTTCATTTTACTGGATTGTAATAAAGGGAAGAAAATTATACCTGTCTGGCCTACTTCCCAAGTTGCTTCAAGAACAAAATCAGATGCAGGAGGTCTAAGTATATTGCTCAAGAGCATGGACTCCAGCATCAGCTGCCTGGGTATAAACGCCAAACGCACACAAGACTGATGAACCACACAGCCTTGAACTGTTAGTTTCCTCTCTCTGAACTCCCGTGTCCCACACACAACATCAGAATAATAAAGGTCCTACTTCCTAGGATCATTCTGAGGATTAAATAGGATAACTTAGGCAATGTCTTCAGTAGGGCCTGGAACACAGTGCTTACAAACACAGCAAACAGCACCTGGAAAAGAATCAGAATTTTTATGAGTATGGGATGATTACTGTTGTTTCTTCTAAGCCAAGATAGTAAGTCCTGCCTAGTCCTAGTCTCAATTTTAACTTTTTTTTCCATTTATCTTTTACTTAACCATTCTTTAAAAATCACAGGTAAGAACACTTGATAGGGGCTCCTGGGTGGCTCAGTTGGTTAAACATCAGCCTTTGGATCAAGTCATGATTCCAGGGTCCTGGGATCAAGCCCCACATTGGGCTCCCAGCTCAGCGGGGAGTCTTCTTCTCCCTCTCTCTCTCTGCCCCCTCCCTACTTGTATGCACTCTCTCTCTCTCTCTCACTGCCAAAAAATTAATGTCTTTTTTTAAAAAAACACTTGATAAAGTATAAAAACACTTAAATACTAGAGACTCAAAGTAGGGAACAAAAGATGAATTCTCAGAAGAAGCCTGTATCTGTCAGAATTCCTACAGAAATAGATGACATACCCAAAGTGTTAGATTTTAAGGCAGGGCTTTTGGCAAAGGTGTGGATGGGGCTTGGGGAGTCCCCAGTGATGGAGAAGCAGCAGGACTTGCATAGGCTGGAAGGTTCTATCCTGCTCAGCCTGAATAAAGGTGTAGACAGGAGTGTTACCAGACCTGAAGTGAGTGGGGCCACGCACCAAGAGAGCAGCCATTGGCGGGGGGGGGGGGGTCCACAGCCAGTAAATATCCAGCCTCTCATTTCTTTTTGTGCCTCACATCACCAAACTCAAATGGAAATTGGAGTCAAGGAAGTCCAGGATACAGTCCAGAGAGGGTAAGCCTCTCCAAGCCAGCCCAGGATACAGAAGAGAAGAGAAGAAATCCGAGCAGCAAATGGAGAGTGGCCGGCACATAGTCCTAAGTGAGGACTAAACATAAAATATACTTAGCAAAGTATATAGTGATCTCCTGCAGCATAACGTCTGGTCCTAACTCCACTGACTGGAGCAAAACAACCTCCTTCCAAATCTGGGACCTACTGCTTACTGGATGGATGCCCTTGACGTTGCTTACCTTCTCTGTTCTACAGTTTCATCTGTAAAATCAGCATCACAGTAATACTGACCCTTTAGGGTGGCTGTGAGAATGGAGTTCATATTTGTAAATTGTTCAGAGCAACACTGGGCACTGAGCCCTGTGTCAATTTCAGCTCTTACTGTGATGCTATTATGACCCCCTTGTCCTGGGTGAGATTACAGGAATCTGTGGAGGTTTATGTCATACACAAGTGAACCCTTTGGGCAATAATAAGAGAAGCACATGACTATAATTCTTACATGCCATGATCACCAGCAAAGCACATTGACCCCAACTATGGTGTTAAGAGGTGGCCTTGATAGGTATAAACACTAACCGCATGTCGATTCATCATCAAAGCCCATCCGGAATCCTGCAGATTTCCTGCAGCCTCTGTTTACCAGATCGAAGAGAAAAAGAACCAGTACACCCAAAGGTCACACCTATAGACGTGTCCATGTAAGAAGTCCACCAAATACATGAACGTATACTAACAAACAGCCCCTCCCATTTTTCCTTCCAAAGCAGTGAAGATGACATTTCCCAAATAAGCTTCAACTTGCAATTTTCCTTTCCTTCAGACCAAAATTATTTTATTCCAATTTTTGCAGATGGTGTCAAGGTTCCTGTCAGCAAGACCAGATGGAACTTGAAGCTGGTAAACAACAGCAGAGGCGCAGGGTCCCTAGAAGTCAGCCCGACGGCATCGTACGCCATCCCAGACGCCAAGCATCTGAAGGCCTGGCAGCCGTCCAATCCACGGGACATCCTGGATCCAAAAATATAAGCCTGTGTTGCAGGCAGGGAGCGGAGCTGGTCTGCAGTCGGGGAGGTTTGGTTTGGTTTGGTTAAGCAAGAGCTAACACAGAGGAGTAATTAGATGGGGGGAGGGGGTGACTGAACTCCTTCAAAAGGCAGCTAGAGAGAGGATCAAAGCAGGAAAATATCTGCCAACAGAAACACAGGTGGACTTCAGAAGGACCGAATGCACATCACACCAAGATTTTTAGGATGTAAAAATACCCAATTCTGTTTTCTCACATACATTTCCCCCAGATACCTGAATCAGCCTCCTCTCAACATGAAGTACCCCTCCGTCACACACAGCTGTGCAACAAACACAGCCACCCCCCAACCCCTCCCACTCAGACCACTACATTTCCACCAAGAAACCATCTTTTTAATAAAACCTCACTTTATAATCTGGAGCCTACGTGGGTTGCATGTTGTTTTCTGTTTTGTTTTGCCTGTCGCCATGATCAAGTAGCTGTCGCCCAGACCAATGCCGTGGATGCCTAGGGCCAGCCTGTACTTAGATTCAGAGTCCGGGGGCATCTCAAGCACAGAACGTGGAAACGTTAGAGGTTTTACAGTGATCATCCTATGGACGTCTTCCAAATACCATGTGAAGGAAACGGGACGGGTTTTTATTTCCCCATTTTACCGGTAAGAAACCGAAGGCTTCGTTTCAGGGTTAGTGAAAGTCTGAGAGACTCCTAGGAAAAGTGTTATGGCTGTTTCCAGTACACCAACTGTAAGGAGGAGATGTGCAGAAAATTTAAGCCAAACACTACAGAGGGGGAGGAAGCTCCCCAGCTGTTCGAGAAGAGTGAACTGAGTACAGGACTGTACTGGTATTGAAATGAGTTGTTGGGTGAGACTCTCAGTTCAGCGAAGGATCCCGTCAGCTTGGGCCCAGCTGAACACTTTTAATCAGAATGGAGAGAGTCAGTGGTGACACGGGATTTCCTGCCCCAGGAGGCAACTGAAAAGGACATAGGCTGAAGCAGAGTCAATGCACCCCTCAGAAGAGAATCTCAAAACTCTCCAAGGCGCAGCGAAGAGAAGGCCCCAGCATAAGGTGGGTCCTGGGTTCCCTCAGGATCCCAAAAGGCGTTAGTGGTTTCCCAGCCCTTGACATTGAGAAATGAGAGGCCCGCCTAGGGCGGGGACAGATGCCTCCTTGTTCTGCTCCAAGAAACAAGACAGAATGCACCAGTCCAAGCCTGCCAGACCCAGGTCCTCACGCAGGCCCTTTCTGCTCAGTCCGAGGCAGAGCACAACCGCCGCTGCAACACAAGCACGGCGCTGGGGGGGCTGGGCAGTGCCCAGGAAACGAAGTGGGAGAGCAAGGGCAACCCAGGTTGCAGAGGAAAACAGCGAGATACAGATCCATGTAGTCCCTGGCACATGCCCCCTGCTGGGCGGGAGGAGTCGGCAGCAACAAGCTGCAAGATGGCGCCCACGGTGGACCGGCAGATAGGAAGGAAGAGGTCACGGGCCCGTCAGATCTCTCACATAGGGGACTTAGGGGAGGTTGCCTTGAGGACCCTCAAGAACCAAAGGACGTGCCCTGAGAGAACCAGCATGTGGATGTTCACCCTCTACCAGAGCTGATAGGCAGATAGCTGAGATGGGACCAATATCCCCAGACAGGGGAAGGAAACCAATCGCCTCCAGTATGAAATCGTTCGTGTAATGGAATAGTAATTACAAATGCCATATTGAGGACAATATGAGAGAGAGACTCAATTCTCTCCCGGCCCTTATACATAAAGATGGCACTTTGCCTCCCAGCCCCTCAACACCCGCACACCAGGGGGAAAGCATGGGGAGAAAGTGGACCACACGTCCCATGAACACTCCTGGCATCCAGATGGAAACTGAGGGAGGTGAGGGAAAGTGGAGAAGCCCGGAAATGGGTATTTGGGTGAGGCTTTCAAAAGAACAGGAAAAGCTTTTAAAAATAAAAAATAATTTAAACTAATTTAAAATAAAAACAGAAAAGTTTTAAGAACTGGAATAAGACTATTTTAATTCCAAAGGTGAGTAAAAAAAAAATTAGGGCATCTTCCCCAACTGTCATTAAGGGTGTCAGCTTCTCAGCAGGAAAGAGACGCTCCACTGACACAATCCAATAATAAAAAGACAAAGTCGTTACACGTTATATCTGACAAGATGAAACTGCTCCATCAAAATGATTACACACAACCTCAGTGATCGCTCCAAAAAATGGAGCAGAGATCCTGCCCTTGCCTCTGAGAGCTTTAAAAAGCTGGTTCCCTGAATACAAATCCCTGCTCCTCTTCTTAAGACTTCAGGCCATGCATCCATCACGTGACTTCGCAGCCAAAAATAGTTGACCTAAGTCTCCCAGGATATGAATGCTTAAGCAATTTGCAAATGACTTCCTGTTACCAATTTTTGCAACAACTTGAGAAGTTTCCTAATTATTTGCTTAAATTAATTCTAAGGCAAGCTAGGCCCTCATTCAGAGTGTGATTTAATTAAATATCCTCATAGGATGCTCAGTGAGATGTGTAGATAACAAGTAAACTGACTTTCAGGTACACTGGTTCCCAGAGGCTTAGCTGTGTGAACCTTACGTCAAGGTGATGCTTTGGCAAGACCACACTATTCTGACTGCTTGACCGATCCGTTCAGTGAAATAAACTGCGAGTCTGCTTAACGGACTGAATGTACCAGTTGTCGTGATAAATTGACTGGAGAAAGAGTAGTTTCCATGACAAGTAAACAACATGGAAGGCCATGGCTTTGACTTGCGGTTTAGGGAAAATGCGAATTCTTGAGCCTAGTGCTCTAAAAACCCCTTTGGTGCATCTCAAAGCCATTTTTGTCCTGGAGCCGCAAGCAGAAGACCCGTCTTGTGGAAGCATGGAACCAAGGGTCAGCAAGCTGCAGACCACAGGTCGAATTCTGCCCATTTCCCGTTTTCGTAAATCCATTCCTCTGGACGCATGGTCATGCCCGTTTATGACATCCTGTTCGCAGCTGCTTTCATACCCGATGGCACAGGTGAAGAGGCCATCTGATGAGCAAAACCTGAAGTATTTACTAACCTGATCCTGCACAGAACAAGCTGGCTTTCCTGGCAGCCGCTCAAGCCCCTTTGTTCCTCAGGCGATACCACAGACAGTTGCTTCCTGAGACTCTCTCACTCTGTCCTTCCACTTCAGTTCAGCGTCTGACCCTCTGCCGTGATCATGAGAAGCTTCACTGTAGAGTAACGAAGGCCTAGTCATTGTTCTACAATTGCCCTCAGACTCCCCCTAGGCTTGCTGTTTGCTAACTAGGATTTGGGGAAGTCACCTGCATTCATAAAGAATGTGGGCCAGACAGTATCTAAGGTTCCCTCCAGTTTTAATACAAGGAACTTTTTATGATCAACAAAGAGCATTCTTTCTATTTGAAGAAAATGCCTTTTACCACTGATGGTCATGGGATTTCTCTGAAAATCCTTCTTTTTTGTAATTAGATGTTATTGGCTGCTTACAAAGCATACATCCTCACTTGTCCTTCCTAACAGAATCCTGGCTGGTGTTGGCTTTTCCTTCCATGGCTTCTGTGCCTCAAGAGAAACTGGCCCATCACACTCCAGGGACTTTTTAAGTCAGTCCTGGAAGCACTGGTCCCTTGCCAGTTACTGAATTAGGACGTATCACAAATCCCAGCCAGTGAGAAATAGAATGAAGTCTGCTTGTGGGGGAGGAAGCAAAGAGGTACTCTGAGGAAAAGTTTTCTTCAGATTAAGGAAGAAAAGACTATCTTGTCTTGGGGTGCCTGCAGGGCTCAGTCAGTTAAGTGCCTGCCTTCGGCTCAGGTCATGATCTCAGGGTCCTGGGATCCAGCCCCATGTCAGGCTCTCGGCTCAGCAGAAAGTCTGCTTCTCCATCTCACTTTCTCTCTGTGCTCTCCCTCTCTCTCTCTCAAACAAATAAATAAAGCATTTTTAAAAAAAAAGGAACATCTTGTCTTTTTCTAGCAATTGTTATGATTGAATGTATTACTAGGAAACCTGCTGCCATCTCGTCGTGGGTCTGAGGAGGACTCCAACCCAGGGGAAGACAGAGAAGCCGACTTGGCTCCGAAGTACATTTAAAGCCTGCCCTGCCTCTGGATTTTTTTAATTAAAAGGAAATAAATCTTCTTACTGTTTAGGCCAATTTGATTTATTCCCATTAATTGCTGACAGAAGACAACTAATCTCTGGTGGAATCCGGAGCTAAGTGCAGTTCTGACAGTGTTGAGGATGACCAAAATTATGCAGACATTATCCCCCAAAACAGTAATAACTAAACTGCAAAACTCTGTTGTCCTAAAATAAACTTCTCACCTACGACTCCATGAACACTGCTGTCTAATTGATGCTGAGTATCTAACTGGAACATTTCACCCAAAAACAATTCAGGAGCATTCTTGTAATGGAACAGAAACAAAAATATTTTTCAAAAAGACGAAAAATTTTATTTTTGTCAGTAGCTATTTTAATATGACAAACACATACAATGTGATGTTTCCCTAAGTCTGGACTAAGTGGTTAACCTTACATTTTCTTAATGTAAAGTTCTCAGTACTAAAGAAACCTCAATCTGGTGACATTGCTAAGACTCCAAAAAGAGAGAGAAAGGAGAAAAAAAAAAAAAAAAAAAGGCCAACATAAGACTAAAAAAATGATGGAGACCATGAGGTCAGTTAAACATTTTAGAACCAAACAATCTCCCTATCGTGGAGGGGGGAGTAAGCTAGAGCCCTGTGCCAGCCCCCATGCAGCCGTAAGAGATTATCCCAATTCTCCTACTGTTTACATGCTTCCCAGTAAACTAGCTCACTCTTCCCAAGGCTAAACACACTACAGCTGAACATCACACTTTGGAATGTTCTCTCTTTCTACATGTCCTAACAAGACTCAGATCAATGTCTTCCCCCATCGTCTCAACTGTCCAAGGACGAATCACCATCGTTTTCATTATAACGGGGCAGAGGTTCAGTTGGGAAAGACAGTAGCACATTTCATGTACACTTAACCATTTCACTGAGTCCAATCCACAGGATGTAATAATAAAGCAAATTTATTTCTATCTCTCTCTGTCCCTTAAAATGGTCTCCATGAGACTGTTTATTGCCCTGGATAAAAATGAAAGTTGAGGGGCACCTGGGTGGCTCAGTGGGTTAAGCAGCTGCCTTTCGCTCGGGTCATGGTCCCAGAGTCCTGGGATCGAGCCCCATGTCTGGCTCCTTGCTCAGCGGGGAGCATGCTTCTCCCTCTCCCTCTATCCTTCCCTGCTGCTCATGCTCTCTCTCTATTTCCCTCTCTCTGACAAATAAATAAAATCTTTTTTTTTTTTTAAATGAAAGTTGAAAAAAAAAATGAAAGTTGATGCCATGAATTCCATGGTTTCTTTTAGGTCATTAAAAAAATTGAACTATCACTTTAAGTGACAAAAGGCAGTTTCCACTTGGTAATTAGAATACGCAGTCCTACATCATAACCAAAACTTGGTTTGGTACAAGGTTGAAACTTCTTACCTCCTTCATCTGTATTTGCAGATGGAAAGCGAGCAGATAATGGGATGTGGTCAACTGCTTCTTCTTCTTCTAGTCTAGGCTTCCATTTCCTCCTACAACTTGCTTATGGCAGTTCCCAACCCCTCCAGAGCTACAGTGAGGAGAAGGAGAGGAGGCAAAGGAGCAGGAAAGTTCCAACCTGACTGATACCATCATGAGATGGTATCAACACCACCCAAGTCTAGATTGCAGGTACACATATTAGATCTACGAGTGGTCTCCTTAGACCTGAGGGGGGGATATTCTTCTTTGACTTGAGAAAACAGAGGAAACACAACTTATACCTCTCCGTAGGCTTTATTTGACTTGTCCTCCCTGTGGGGGTCATATCAGCAGCTCTCCATCAACATCCTCCTCCCAAGGTCATCCCCAAATATCCAGTCTCTGCCCCTTTATTATACCTTCTATATGAGTAAGGTCATTAAGAGTCATCATTCCTCCACCTCACATCCATTCAGATGGCTAACATCAGGAAAGCAGAAAAAAAAACAAATATTGACAAGGGTGTGAAGAAATTGAAACACTTGTGCCCTCGTGGTAGAAATGCAAAATGGTGACTCCCTTATGGGAAAAAGTATGGCGGTCCCTCAAAAACTTAGAATTACCTCGTGAGGGGTGTGCCTGGGTGGCTCAGTGAGTTAAAGCCTCTGCCTTCGGCTCAGGTCATGATCCCAGGGTCCTGGGATCGAGCCCCACATCGGGCTCTCTGCTCAGCAGGGAGCCTGCTTCCCCATCTCTCTCTGCCCGCCTCTGCCTACTAGTGATCTCTGTCTGTCAAATGAATAAAAAAAATCTTAAAAAAAAAAAAGGGACACCTGGGTGGCTCAGTTGGTTAAGCAGCTGCCTTCGGCTCAGGTCATGATCCCAGCATCCTGGGATCGAGTCCCACATCGGGCTCCTGGCTCAGCAGGGAGCCTGCTTCTCCCTCTGCCTCTGCCTGCCATTCTGTCTGCCTGTGCTCGCTCTCTCTCCCTCTCTCTCTCTGATAAATAGATAAAATCTTTAAATAAATAAATAAATAAAGCCTTAAAAACTTTTTAGAAAAAAAAAAAAATAAAAGAATTACCTCGTGATCTAGCAATTCATCTTCTGGGTATATACCCAAAAGAATCAAAAGGAAGTTCCCAAACACATATTTGTACACCCATGTTCACAGCAGCATTATTCACAATTGCCAAAAAGTGGAAGCAACCCAAGTGTCCATCAATGGATGAATAGAAAAACAAAGTGATGTCTACACCCAATGGAATAAATTATTCAGTCTGAAAATGGAAGGAAGTTCTGACATGTGCTACAACATAGATTAATACTGAGGATACTATGTGAAATGAACAATCAAGTCACCAAAAGACAAAACTGTACAATTCCACTTATACAAGGTACCTAAAATATTCAAATTCACAGAGACAGAAAGTAGAACAGTGGTTGGCAGAGGCTGGAGGGAGGGGAGAATGGGGAGGTGTCATTTGATGGGTGGAGAGTTTCAGTCTGAAAAGATGAAAAAGTTCTATGGATGGATGTTTGCACAATGGTGTAAATGTACTTAATGCCACCAGATTGTACACTCAAAAGTGGTTAAGCCAGTAAATTTCATGCTATGTATATTTTGCTACAATTAAAATAAAGGGCACCTGGGTGGCTCAGTTGGTTAAGCATCTGATCGACTTGATTTCAGCTCAGGTCATGATCTCAGGGTTGTGAGATGGAGCCCGGCATTTGCTCTACACTCAGTGGGGAGTCTTCTGGAGATTCTCTCTCTCTCCTCTCCCCTGCCCTGCCCTGACTTGCCCTCTCCCTTTATCTCAAATAAGTAAATAAATCTTAAAAAATAACAAAAGTAAAACTAAAAAATATAAACAGTCTTGATTACTTCTGCTACCATCTATTTTGAAAATATACTTTCTATTTTAGCCTCAACCCAAACCTGCATGTTAATATCCTACCACATATTCATCAACTACAAGGTGTAGTCTGACTTCATAAATATTAAAATGTGAAAAGTAATTTGTCTTAGAATCAGCAAGATGTGGTATTTGAGATTTTCAAGCAAATCAGCCACAATTCTAGAATTGTTACTAAACCTTGGTGGCCAGTTTCTCCTGAGCCTATTACCTCATAATTGTTCTAGCAGAGTATAAGACATTTTTCCTTGAATGCATTTTCCAAGCCCCAACTCTCACCAGGCTGATTTCGAAAATTAACTTGTCTCTCTGGAACCACTTCTGAATTAAAATTAATGTTCCAAGTCTCTTTGACCCACACCCAATCACTCATACACACAAAGGAGAGGACTCTAATGCTATAGAAGTATTTTCACATTTGGAATTTAAAATAGCATTACCTCAACATTTCCAATTACGGAAAACTTACCACAAGAAAAAAATAATAATAATTGGACGCTTATTCTGAAGCAATATTTGGAGCTGAATTAAACTCACCATGTCTCATTATTTTTACCCTTGTCCTAAAATATAATAGGAGGTGCCAATACAACACGAGGAAATCCTTGAGAGGAAAATGGTAAATCATTCATATTATGGCAGGGAGAGATTTACAGGTATAATGGAGAAGCATAAATTTAGCAGGTGCAAGATTAAAACATAGTATATATGAAGTTCACTTAGCATTAAACTCTGAGCTTAACTGCAAACAAGTATGTTGAAATTGTTAACTCTATAGAGATTGAAGAGTAATGGTTAGCAATGACGGGCAAAATATCAGTTTGACAGCAAACCCATAGCAGGAAAACACTAATCAATATACATTACCAAATTGTTCATGGTCCACAGTCCTTCACATAGGGAGAGAGTGTAATGGGAAATTAAGAATCATATAGTACAGCCTAGCAGTTAAGAAAGCCAGGCTCGTTTTTTGAAATTCCCTGGGTTCAAATTTCAGCTGGCCACTTATTAGTTCCAAAAACTTTAATGATATCCTTAATCCTTTTGTCTCTTCATCTGTAAAATGGAAATTAAAATAGCACCTAATTAATAGAGAGGATGGGAAAACTCAAGGAAATAATGCAGTTAAGATACTAAGCATACCGCCAAGCATGTAGGAACTTCTCAATTAATGTTATTTCTCTACTTAATAAAAAATATATAAACTCTTCCTCAATAGCAGAAGTTTGGAAGAAATGTATCATTTATTTATCTAGGTTTTTCAACTTGGATTTTACATGTTCTTGCCTACATAAATGTCACCAAAGTCATCTCAAATTAATGAACAGGTAGCTAGTTAATCTACAGCAGCGGTTCCCAAACTGGAGAGTTCATCAGAATGACCTAGAGAGTGTGTTCAAAACACAGATTGTTCAGGCCTGTTCCCAGAGCTTCTAATTTAGTAGGTCTGGGATGGGACTGAGGATTTGCATTTCTAACAAGTTCCTAGTGATCCTGATCCTGCTAGTCCACCAATCACTCTTGGAGAGCCACTGGTCTACACTACCCTACCACCATGACTACCACCATCATCCTTTTCAGAACTTCATCCCTAACACTCTTTCTGACCCCAAGGACTAAACCTGAGTGTTTCCCTCTGGAGAATGGCTACCACTCTGTTCTGATGGTTAATTGATACCACGTTACCTCACCCATACAGAACCACCCAAAAAAGGGCAGACACCTTAAGACCCCACCACATCTGGATCCTAAGCCCAGCACAGCCAGACCCCATGGCCCATTAGGAAGGCTCCCACTAAATCCTATGCCTACTGTGCACTCCCCACAGAGATCTAGAGAGCACTCATGTGCCTGGGAATCAAGGCAGCAGAACCTGATTTTCTAGCATTCCTAATCAAATGCTCCTAGGTGTTTCCATTTATGAGAAGGTGGTGACATCACAGTGGTATATTTCATACGCCCAAACACACACACGTAGACATAATGAATAACAGTGTTTATTAAGTGATATGTAGTTGGAGATATGACCCTAAGAGCAATGTTAACTAATTCCCCATACTCTCACAGGACTGTTATCACTCCTTCATGATCTAGAGAGACACATGCATCAGCCAGAAAATTTCTTAGCCAAAAATACATACCTGATTAATTTTCTATCTACCACTGCTTTTAAAGAAATTCCTTAGGGGCACCAGGGTGACTCAGTTAGTTGAGCGTCGGACTCTTGGTTTCGGCTCAGGTCATGATCTCAGGGTCAAGAGATCAAGCCCCAGGACGGGATCCAGGCTCAGCATGGAGTCTGCTGAGTATTCTTTCCCTCTTCCTCTCCCTCACACCCTTGCTTTCTCTCTATAAAATAAAATAAAATCTTTAAATTCCTAGTAACAGCAAAACCAGAGTGGCAGACCACTTTAACACTCTACCAATTCCAACTCAGCATGAGCACAAGAAAAATTTTTAGAGAAATTGCATGCACATGCACACATGTGAAGAAAAGGGGCAAAGGGAGAGAATCTTTTTTTTTTTTTTTTTTTTGAGAGAGAGTGAAAGAGAGAGCAGAAGGGGCAGGATGGCAGATAGGGGAGGGAAGGGCAGATGGAGAGAGAATATTAAGCAGGCTCCACACCCAGCATCAAGTCGGATGATGGCTCCATCTCACCACCCTGAGGTCATGACCCTAGGCATAACCAAGAGTCAGATGTTTAACCAGCTGAGGCACCCAGATGCCCCAGCAAAATTTTTATGTGCAGGAAGTAAATGCCTAATACAAGCATTTATTTGGTAGAAAACTCTATTGGAAACTTCCGATTCATTTCCATCAGTGTCTGCATTATAAAACCTTCCCAGCCCCAGTGTTAGATGACAGCCGCACCCTAGAACTGACCTGAGCTTCAAACGTCTCTATCTATAGTGTCTTGACTCAGGAATATCTGACTAGCTATCTCTCCCTGAGCCCACAATTCACACCTTTTGCTCAGGTTGAACCTTGTGGAGTTTGACGTTGAAATCTGTCTGAAAATATCTAGGATTTGCCATCCACCACTGGATTCCACATCTAGTGTGTGCTTCTAAGGCTCTCATCAGCGTTCCCCCAGCAGCCCACAGGTGGAAATTTGGACCTCTCTCTTCTATATGTGCTCCAATAATCCCAAAACAAGGCTGTGTCTTTACAAACATGCATATAAAACTGATCCTACATAATATCCCCAGATCATTGGTTTCATGAAAATAGTAAAAGACTGAAATTATCTCACCCTTCTACCCCACTAGGATGGAAAGTCTTTGAAATACAGAAAAATTATAATTTACAAGAGATTATATCAATAACTTTTATAAGGCAAATATTTAATCAGGATAACACACACAGAGACACATATTCTAAGAAGTTGTCTTGTCTTCCATGCCACAGAATTTCAGACTCCTGCTTATTTTTCCTAGCAGCCAGTTGATAGAAACTGTCTAAAGTTGATAAATCAACAAATAGATAAGCATACTATTTAGAGCTACAATAATAATCAGAAGAAGAACAAAATTTAAACCTATACAAGGTCATCAATACTAGGAAACTTGATTTGAGAGATGAGTCAGAAGAAAGACTTTGCTTTATATTTTATACCTTTATGTACTCCCATGTTTCTTCTTATATGTATATATTATTTTTATAATTGTAAGAAACAAATTTAAAATGAGTAAATAACATCCTCATTCATAAGGGATTAGCTAAATAAGTTAGCTTATCTGAAGTTGGCCGCCAAACTGGGAGGACAAAGAGAGCAAAGAAAGAAATTGGTAGGTGGTAGTTTTAATAAGTGAGGAATATACTTACAAGACTTATCTTGGGTGACCAAAAGATGAGGAACAGTAGGCAGAATGCACATTCCAAGGACATGGGAGGGGGCGGGGAGTCTCCAAATGCCCCAGTGTAGCTCCTGATCAACTGGTGGATCATGTGTCCTCTTGATGACCTTCTCCAACAATGCCACGGATCCAACAATGCAACTACTGAAAAGGAAAAAATAGTACAATATACAGTGATATAAAAAGATAACCTTGGAATGCCATTAAATTTTTCAAAAATAGTTGCAAAACAACTATAGCCTGATTCAACTGAAGCAAAAATTACACACATGCACATACAAGCACCCACAGACACACACAGATGGATTATAGAAGCATAGGTACACCTGGAAAATTCACCAAGCTATTAGATTTGGGAAAATGAAAAGAGAAAGTCCTCCTTTTTTTTTTTTTAAGTTTTCTATGCTTTTATAACTTTTGAACTGTATATGAGGAGCAGATATATTACCTTTGCAATTTAAAAGGTGAGATTCTTTAAAATAAATATACACATGCATGCTTTTTGAGACCCAGAAAATATAAAGCAGAGGGCTTAAGTCATATTTGTAAATTAACAGAACCTTGAGAAAGAAGGAATCTTAAGAGGCCCAGAGAGAACTGGTGCCTTGCTCAGAATCACACTGCTGGAAAGTGTCAAAACCAGGTTTGGACCAGCGAAGGAAGACTGCATTAAACTTCCCAAGTTCTTCTTTTTTCTTTTCTTTTTTTTTTTTTTAAAGATTTTTTTTTTAATTTATTTGTTTGACAGAGAGAGATCACAAGCAGGCAGAGAGAGAGAGAGAGAGAGGAGGAAGCAGGCTCCCTGCTGAGCAGAGAGCCCGATGCGGGACTCGATCCCAGGACCCTGTGATCATGACCTGAGCCGAAGGCAGCGGCTTAACCCACGGAGCCACCCAGGCGCCCCCCAAGTTCTTCTAAAGTAACTCATAACCACTGTGCCTCATCACTATTCATTTATCAACTACTTCCTGAGATAGTGCAAGCTGCTATACCAAAATGCCATAGAGGGGAAGCTCCAACAACCAACATTTCTTTCTCATAGTTCTGGAGGCTGAGAAGCCTAAGATCAGGGTTCCATCATGACTGGGTTCTGGTGAGAGCCCTCCTCAAACTTGTAGACACGCGGCTGCCTTCTGGCTGTATCCTCACATAGCAGAGAGTTCCAGTGTCCAGTCGTCTTCATCTTAGAGGACTAACCCCCTCGTAGGGCCAACCCTGATGACCTCATATAAACCCAATTACCTCCCAAAGTGGTCTATCTCCAAATATCATCACACTGGGAGTTAAAGTTTCATTACATGAATCCTGGGGGGTGAGGGGGAGACACACAAACATTCAACCCATAATAAATATTTTTTCATATAAACAATAGACGAGCCAAGTCTCATCCATTTTACAGATGAGTAAACCAATGTCCAAAGAGAACAGAGACTCCCCGCAAAGTCATGCAGCTGTTTATTGACAGAACCCACTCTCATCCAGGTCTGCTCACCCTTGGTTGAAGCTTGCTCAACTACACGGCGTAAAATAAAAACTTCCTTTAAAAACAGAATATCAGGGACGCCTGGGTGGCTCAGTTGGTTGGACGACTGCCTTCGGCTCAGGGCGTGATCCTGGAGTCCCGGGATCGAGTCCCACATCAGGCTCCCAGCTCCATGGGGAGTCTGCTTCGCTCTCTGACCTTCTCCTCGCTCATGCTCTCTCTCACTGTCTCTCTCTCTCAAATAAATAAATAAAATCTTTAAAAAAAAAAATTAAAAACAGAATATCATCCTATTCTTCTCACATTACCCTTTCCTCAAAAAAAAAAAAAAAATTTTTTTCAATGAACCTTGAAGGAGAGTTTTCCACATAAGACATTAGGATGTAGAAAAGGAAGAGTACTTTATAGGTTATGAGGCAAAATGAGCAGCTTTATTAAGCTGCGATTTGCTCACAACCTCTCATTTAACAGCCTGTATCACGAAGCATGTCGAAGCAATCTGTCATTCACAGAAGTGTGAGGATTCACAAATAAGACTGAGGCCCCACCCCAGTCAGAGGCCGACAGCCTACCTTGCCAGGTGCCCTCAAAGACGGTCTGACTCCCAGGGTCCTGAAGAAAACAAAGGTGTTTCCTGCAGCTTAGCCACCTGTCAAGTGTTCAGTAGCCACGTGTGACCAGCAGCCAAAGTATTGAAGAAGACGGCTTTAGAACTCATCCAGGTCACAGGTTTTCAGACTTTTGAAGAACAAGTTCTTACAAAGTTGTGTGCAAGACCCCAACACACAAAACATAGAAGTGGGATGGCTGTAGTTGCAGGGAGAAGATGGGCGCCTACCCTGCTTAGGCTCCATGGCCTTCCCATCCATCTGACTCCCACACAAGTGGCAGGAATCTCCAAGGAACAAAGTCTGAAAGTCACTCCACTGTCACTCCACCCCATATATTGATGGGAGGGAGCTGGGAACAAGACAGCTGAAGCGGCCTCGCTGGGCCAAGCCTGAAGCTGCAGGCCTCCTGGCTCTCAGCCCAGTACATTTCCAGTCTGGGCAGGGGGCGAGTCGGTCAGAAATGGTCAGGTAACAAAAAGACACGAATGCTCCTTCCAGCCCCCAGCTAGAACCAGCTCCACTGTCCATTTCAATGGGAAGAGCACCAACAAGGAGATATTTTCTCAGTTTTTAGAGGAAACAAATAGAAGAGATAGAGTATAAAGAACAAATTGGTATCCATTCATATTAAATGATTCCTTTTAAAACACTGTAAGAGAGGTCAAGGGAAGTATCATTTCTTAAGCCCAGACTATATTGGCTGGGGAGGCAATGTGGTTGAAGGTCATTATCTCCTTCTCCCTCATCGCATTGCTCCTCAAAAAGCCAATGACACAAAACTATTGGTCCATATTTTAAATAGAAGGAGCCACTGTGCAGGGAAGCTCATGCCCACATATGCCACACACTCTCCTATTTTGTGTTCCCCTGTGCGTGGGTGCTGTTCGGCTGAACCAAGACCTCCTTGCAGGTCAGTCCTTCTGTGCTCTCTCATTTCTTCTGTCTCCTTAGACTGGGGTGTATGGTAATGAGATGGACAACTATTGGGGGAGGGAAGGGATGGCGAAAGAGAAGCCAACAGGGGCCATGAATCTAAATCACAAATCGTAACTGAGATTTTGGGAACCTACTGGTGATAAAATGACCTATCCATTCACTCATGTAGACCAAGTATCTGTGAAAGATGTGATAACCAGATAATCCCCATCCCCACAGAACTCTGTGCTTTTGTCATTATCTCCCTTAGGAACTCATTGAAAGGGAGAATTATATGCAGAACAAGGCAAGGAGATTCCTCCATTCCTTGCTCTAATTCTATCATGGTACCATGAAAATTCCACCATATAATTCCTGATACTAAACACAAATTAGTCATTTTGTTAGCATTAACAGGTTAGCCGCTATAGTGACACTCTGAAGTAGGTATTGCTACCCCCCATTTTTTTTTCTTTGACATTTTTTTTATTAATTTGTTCATTTTCAGCATAACAGTATTCATTGTTTTTGCACCACACCCAGTGCTCCATGCAATATGTGCCCTCTATAATACCCAGCACCTGGTTCCCCCAACCTCCCACTCCCCAGCCACTTCAAACCCCTCAGATTGTTTTTCAAAGTCCATAGTCTGTCATGGTTCACCTCCCCTTCCAATTTACCCCAACTCCCTTCTCCTCTCTAACACCCCTTGTCCTCCATGATATTTGTTATGCTCCACAAATAAGTGAAACCATATGATAATTGACTCTCTCTGCTTGACTTATTTCACTCAGCATAATCTCTTCCAGTCCCGTCCATGTTGCTACAAAAGTTGGGTATTCATCCTTTCTGATGGAGGCATAATACTCCATAGTTGCTACCCCCCATTTTATGTGGAAAAGCGAGGCGCAGGGAAGCTAAGTAACTTGACGAGTTCTAGCAGCAACAAATAATGAAGACAGATTCAATGGCAAGTGTCTCTGACTCATGACATTCATGTGACTTCCCTTTTACCACACTTTTGTGCCTAGAACATCAATGATCCAAGAAGACATTCTTCCAAATGTAATCATTTCACTAGCTTCCAAAAGAAAGTGTTGCTCCCAAAGAGAAAATTAGACTATTAATAAATATAGAATATAAGAAACTCATGAGGTCTGGCCGGGTGCAGGACTGTATCCCTTCAGTTCCTCCATCCATACAGCTGCTTATACTTCTTATGTGCTCCCCACCACAGTGCTCTCCCTTATCAAAATGGGGGCTGGCTTCCCCAGTGTGAATGCAGTCCACACCACCAGCAGCCGCTAAGTAAACCCACAGCTTATAACAACGAAAGAAAGGAGAAACAAAAAAAAAAAAAAAAAAAAAAAAACAAAAAAAAACACAACAAAAGTTCTAGGAAACAAAAGGAAGTTATAAACCTCAGATTTGTTAAGCATCTACCATACGCTAGCCTGGGTCTATGCTATTTCGTTGCAGTGGTTCATAGGGATATTCTTTAAGCTTTGTTGGAAATAGCTGGGACCCAGAGCATCAAAGAGCCATGGGAAGTCCTGCCTGCAGTTCACCTGAGACCACTGTCATAAGAAAAAAGGCAAAACACTACGCTGAACACAAGCCTGAAAGGTTAGGCATGAAAGCAGGTCCTCCTGATTCAGAATTAGAAGAGAGCTATAAATGAACCCCAGAGGAACCTGTTAGATGGTTAAGAATAATTTCAACTAAAATGTAAATTACTGAAAATGGCATAAGGAACATGCTTCCAGGAGAGGCAAGCACATTCTGTAAGGGTTTAGTGAGTTCCTCTCTGTGACCAACAGCTACACCAATTGCTTGAGAACTTACTACAACACCCTCTTCTTACCATCCCAAGTCCACATTTTCCTGATCCCTCCGTTGCATGAGTATATCCAATTAACTAGCACAGCTCCTTCCCTTGCACCCAGAAAAGTCTGTTAGCTGCTCATTCAATGTATATGTGTATTTCCACATTGCTTTGATTTCCCAGTTATGCTGACGTTTTCTATCTCTGAGTTACTATAGGTTCTTATAACGAATATCCAAAACTCCTACTCTGACTTAATCTTTAGCTTCTTTCCTTCCCAAGCAGACTTGTGAGGGTAAGGACCATATGTTGTGATTTTCATAGGTATCTCCCACAGCATATGGACTGGTATGCATGTGCTGATAGAAATAGATAATGAGGGACGCCTGGGTGGCTCAGTTGGTTAAGCGGCTGCCTTCGGCTCGGGTCATGATCCCAGCATCCTGGGATCGAGTCCCACATCGGGCTCCTTGCTCAGCGGGGAGCCTTCTTCTCCCTCTGCCTCTGCCTGTGCTCCCTCTCTCCCCCTCTCTCTCTGATAAATAAATAAAAATCTTAAAAAAAAAAAAAAAGGAAGTAAGTTTCCTATAAAAAAAAAAAAGAAGAAGAAAAAAGAAATAGATAATGAGAGAGAAAGGGAGACTCTGAAATGTCTTTCTGAGGGTCCAATATCCAGACTTGCTATACTGAAGGCGGCACCAACTCTCGTGTTTTCAATCCCTAACTCAGCATAGTCTCACACAATCGAGATTTACGTTCTAGCACACTCTTTCTGAGAATCATTTTATCTCAATTATTTTTGTTTTGTTTTGTGTTTTGTTTCTTGCCAGTATTCTCAGAGACTGTTAACAAAGAATCTTGGAAAATACAACCAGACAAAATACCGTCCTAGGAGGATAGAGCTCTATAGCTCTATCCCGGTCTCCTCTTAGACAAGGATAAACAGATTCTAAGAGCTTCTTTGTTTCTGTTCTGTTGAGCTGGGGGGTGATTTACTCATTCGCTGAATCACAAGAGGACTAACAGCACATTCAGGTGAACACCAGCTTCTTACAACACATTAACCAATGCATGTATTGACCTTTTGTAGTTCCCCACCCTCATTCTTCCTTCCGGCTTGCATTAGCATTCTACTTAAAATGGGAAGCTTGGTGGTTACACCACCGTCCGTCCATACACCACCGTCCGTCCAGACCTGGTGTAAAATGAGGCTGTGAGTTTACCACTGCAGTCAGAGCTCTTCATTCTCCCAGGAGATTGCCCAAAACCCTGCACTGTAGAGAGGGGCCCCACCGTGAGGGCTCCCAGAACATACCCCTCCCTGCAAACCATCCCAGGCAAGTCCCTGCATCAAGGGAAAATAAAGTCTCTTTCCATCGTTTTCCTTCATGAACATACAGTACAAAGCTGAAAAGCAAGCTGGAAGGAAAATTCTGGATTTATTAATCCTATACTAAATCCTATACAATTGGCTAATCCTATAACAATAATAGTAATAAAGACAACATCTGTTGCATACTCAACATGCACCAGGATTCATACTAGATGCTCTCTGTAAGTAATGAGAATTTGAAGAGTCTCCGCTCATTATTTTTGTTTTGGGTTTGTTTTATTTTGTTTTGTTTGGGGGAGGGGAGAGGGGAGAGAGCTTATTTGGTTTTTCCTGCCACAACTCTCCCACTAGGCTCTACCGGACTCCCCCACCCCATAGTGGTAGAAAATCTTACCAAGACCTCAGACTTAAACCCCTTCACTTCCTTAACAGCAATCTATCTCGGGCTGATTCTCAAAGACAGACCCTGACCTTCTCAGGTTAAAATCATAGACTCATTTAAAACCAAAGCTTTCCTCTCTGCAGGCTGGATTCAAGGTTCCAGCAGCTGAAGGTGAGGGGCCCTGGTCCACTCTGGCTGACCTGCTCCTCCCTCTTCCAGTGCTTGCCCCACAGGTAGGTTAGGATAAAAGGGGATGGGACAGAGGAGGCAGGCTTCCCCCTACGATGGCCCTGAAGTGTGGTAGTGTCGCCTGCCAACTGTCCCTGCTTCTCTGGGGATGGCCCCCTGTGGCAAGTGTTCAATGCCTAATCTTGTCAAGGGATGCCTGTATCTTCAAGGAGTCTTTGGGCCTCCCCCTGCCCAGTACCTGGCCTAGAAGACCCCCCACTTCCGCCCTCCCTCAGGCATCTGCCTATCAGGGCAGTTCACTGGGGAGATTCAAGCAGGAAGGCTCAAGGGTAACCACCTTCATGGGAAAACTGATAAGGGAACAGAATAGGGGCATTCTTGGAAAAACTGGTGAAATATGAAAAGAGTGTAGAGTTAGTTAATAGTAATGTACGCCAATGTTGATTTCTTAGTTTTGGCAAATACGCCATGGTAATGTGAGTTGGCAACAGTAAGAGAAACTGAGTAAGGAGTGTACAAAACTGTTGTACTATTTTTGAAACTTCTCTTATCCAAAATTATACTAAAATTAAAAATGTTATTTTTAAAAGATAAAGTGAGGGGCCCCTGGGTGGTTCAGGTTGTTAAGCAGCTGACTCTTCACTCAGGTCATGATCTTGGAGTCATAGAACCCCCTGTTGGGCTGTGCTCAGCACAGAGTCAGCTTGGGATTCTCTCTCCCTCTGCCCACCCCACCACTGCATGTGCACCAACACACACATTCTCCCTCTGTTAAATAAATAAGTAAACAAAATCTCTTTTAAAAAGTTAAAGTGAGGGACGCCTGGGTGACTCAGAGGATTAAGCCTCTGCCTTTGCCTCAGGTCATGATCCCAGGGTCCTGGGATCGAGCCCCACGTTGGGCTCTCTGCTCAAAGGGGAGCCTACTTCCTCCTCTCTCTCTGCCTGCTTCTCTGCCTACTTGTGATCTCTGTCTGTCAAATAAATAAATAAAATCTTTAAAAAAAATTAAAGTGAAAAATCTTCAAAGATAATGCATGCTGTCTTAAATATCTTATTTCCTCTAAAATAAATACACATTCATTACCTATTTTTAGAAATAATGTTAAGATAATTTCTTCAAATATGGATCCATGGACTGAACGGCACTTCAGTTTTTTTACATAAACTAAACCCAGCTGATAATTAGTCATCGCTAGTTTTCAACTTCAGTTTCTTTAAAAAGACATCATCATTTAAAGGAATTGGAAAGCATTCTGATAACAATGTTCTTCTATATTTAATATTTTTCCAATCCTTTATAGCTAGCCTGTTATATTAAACAAGATTCTTTTTTCAATATTCAGTAAAATGTGTAAGTATACACAAAAAATAGAGAGAATGTTATAAAAATGAATGTTCATGAACCCATTATTGGACTCAATAACTATCAATATCTTGCCAATACTCATATGTACTTTTCAGGAATATTTTTAAGCAACTCCCAGTCATTTGCCTTTCTACCCATACTTCTAGAGTATCTCAAAGTGATAAGGGTATCTCTTATATATAACCATATACCTATATATTTATCACAACCAACGAAATTAACTGTAACGCCACATCACCGAACACTCACCCTTGTTCCTGGAGGACAAGGGAGAGGGCAGAACTCAGAGCTGCCAAGGGGAAAACTTTCTGGGAAACATTCAGATCCCTAGGTCCTTCCCTACTTCATGCCCCTGGGGAAATGTTGCTGACCCTTCCTGGATGAGATCTGGAGGTTTAAACTCTAAATTAGGGTCTATGGTCTTGAGAACATCAGGTGCAGATACTTTTAATCATTAAAGAGGAAATTCTGTTTAATGTTTGAGCTGCAAGGAAGAATATTTAGCATATGAATAATTTTCATTTAGTCATTCTTCAAATGAAAAGCTCTATGATTTTTTGCTTATGACCATGTGACCATAAGCACAGATGGTACTACTATGGTTATTTTTGTTCTTGGTTCCTTGCTGCAAAATCATGGAATTTAAGTAATTCCTTATTTCTATGTGGGAATTACCTTTGATGCAAGCATAAATTCTGACGTGCATCAACTCCTACACAGTCTTTGGAGAAACAGGTTTACGGTTCTTTCCTGTTCACATTACTCCTTTGCCTGAAATCCTCACACTGTTGCCTTTATGCCTCGCTATAATATTGTACAGTCAACATTGTTTGAATCAAACCCAAGACCCATTCCTTCATGGTACTCATTACTTTTCATATTTTTCAACCATAAAAATATCTCTTTGTCTATTCCTTCTAGCACCCGCCCATCTGTACAAGTATGTACACATGTATAATGATATATATATTTGTATGTATCACTTACTTTTATTCTGTGTGTAGTTATTCTCTAATTATTCCATATGTACTATTCTTTGTCCTCGGTCAAGGCATAAACTATTTGAATCCGGGGATCATGTTTCACATCTCTTATTTTTCCCACCATGCTTAGCACAGCTCTAAGCTCACATTATACCAATGTTGCACAAAACATAGTGGGAATTCCCCACCTGAAAATCACCAAGGATGTGGTTTAAAAAGCAGATTATGAAATTCTAGAGATGGATTGTGGCGATGGCTGCATAACACTGTGAATGTACTTTATCAAGCTGTACATTCAGAAATGGTTAAAATGGTAAATTTTATATTATGCATTTTACCACAATAAAACTTAAATTTTTTAAAAAGCAGCTTATTAAGCCCAACGGGTCAATGAATAAGAACCTGAGGGAATGACACCTAGAAGTTGCATTTTCATAGTTCTTCCCCAGGTATTTCTTATGCAACCTGGTTTGAAAACCCATCACATTAGATAGCCAATAAATACCAAAGGTTTTCTTGTGTAATTGACTAGTGGGAAATTTAATCTACACTTAGATTATATCTAATGCTCATTTACAAAGTCAAGTGGTTCAGGAGGCTCAGTAAAGTCCCAAGACAAAAAAAGTCTACCTCTACTGTCTAGAAATATTAACTCTTTATAAGCTCTTCTCCGCAAAAAAATCCTTTTACAAGAAGAGCTTCCTGTACATATTCTCTAGCTCATGAAGAGTTTATGAGGAATCATGGAAGAAGTACAAACTCTATGAAATAAAAATGTAACATAAATTATCAGCAGCATGACTATAGGCACCTGACATGCCCCTGGATAATTTTGGACAAGTTCATCAACCTTCAAACATTTGAGGGAAATGTTCTCAATAGGAGCAAAGCCATTCAAAGGCTCACTTATCACTCAAATTGCTATCATGAGTGCCACATGAGCAGTGGTTTGTTGAATTGAATGATCATAAGCAGAGGTTTGCTGAATTGAATGATTCAAGGCTTTCTGAATATGCATGATGGAGATTGACTACTGTACCAAACCTAGCATCTACTTTAAATGATTGAAGACCCTGAAACAGTGCTGAGACCATATTATTCTCCATCAAGCATATAGTCAAGGCAGGATTCCATATGTTTAACTTTCCACAAGGCTTAACTACTTCCAACTGCTAAGAAGACCAATATTTGTCAATGTGTGACTGTAGGAAATGGCCTCAGACTACACCTGAAGGAGTCTGGCATCCTAGGGCTCCTTATCAAAAGTTTTCAAAGGTGACCTGGAAAAATACTGTGAAACTCTGGGCTAGGTTGCCACCGAGGTTGAGGCTATAGACAAAGTGAAAAATATTGTTCTGGAAAGCAAAATGATGAGACTATTCAAAATACATAACTGAATAGAGTTACTTGACAAGCATGATAAAGTCAGTATGGGAGCTGAAGATAAGTTGCAGAGACGTGAGTTGAAGGAACTAGGTGAAGAGCAGTATCACCAATAGACCCAAGGAAGTGAGCAGAAGGGGAAGACTTAGGTATAAAAATAATAAACTTATTTAGAAACAGAAAGTAGAATCATGACTGCCAGGGGCTAGGAGGAGAGGGGAAAGATTTGTTATCCAATGGGTATTGAGTTCCATATTTGTAAGATGAAAAAGTTCCAGCGATCTGTTGCCCAACAATGTACATATAGCTAACATTACTGTAGTTGTACACTGAAAGATGGTTAAGATGGTAAATTTCATGTCCTACCAAAAGTTTTTAAAAAGTAAGTTTGTAGAGATTGACTTAGGGACTAAACATTGCCTTTCCTCAAGTACCACAATTCAGTATTCAACAGAGTGATCTTAACTGCATTATATACTCTGAAAAAAAATTAGACAATTTTATATCATTATGGTCTGATAGGGTAAACACTTAGAAAAATAAATTCACCCTCATTATCCACAAGTACATTGAGCACATAAATATGTGACCACATATTTAGTGATATCGGATATGTAATGTTTGATAGATAATCGTTCTGCCCAATAAGCACTTAAAAGATCATAATTTTAGAAGAAATAATTTACCATTAATCTGGCTAAAATCATAATTCTTCCTGGGCAACTGGGTTAAGTTGGGCTGAAATGAGAAGCCACTCTCAACTAATTAACTCTTTAACCACAGCATTCCCACTTGAAACGGATGTCTTGGTTGAAAAATATTCATGGCTGTGTTTCAAGTATATTCACGCACTAAACCAAAAATATTTGTGAAATCACAATATAGCAATAATCCATGTTTCTCTGCCACTGTTTGCTAAATTTAAACCCTTTGATTTAAAAACCTCAGTGTCAATAAAATAACCAAAAAATAATAATAGTAGTAGGATATATAATATCTTGACCACTCACTAAGCCTCACAACAACACTTCAATATAAGTATGTTAGGGATTTATCCTATTTTACAGGAGGAAACTGAAGTTCAGAGGAATGGAGTAACTTGATCAACTCTTACAAGCCTAGCGGCAACAGATCCCAAACTGAATGAAACTAGTTCTGCCTAACTTCAAAACCTATCCTTCTTGCATTTCGAAGCCCTGATAAGATAGAAGTCCAAACCCTCAGAATCATGCATAGTGGATTAGGCCTTGCAAGTATGAAATAATTTTTCATATTCTTTGGCTAGATCTATAAAAAACCTAGTCATTTATAAATTGAAAACAACATTTTAAACAATTAATAGCTGCGAAATTGCAGACCTAGCCCTCTTACAAGTGACTAATTAGCTTACTAACCACATAGGTCTAACCACATAGGCTAAACTTAGTAGTAAATTGAAAACTAGGAAACAAGACATCATTCTCACGTGTGTTGACCACATTAATCCCCTGTTACTTTAACTCAGTGGTTACTTTTGATCATGCATCCCCTCTGGTTAAAAAAAAAAAAAAAAATCCCCCTATATAGTGCTGGTATCTGTTGTTAATATAGCAAACTACTCCCAAACTTAGTGCCTTAAAACATTATTATTATTATTATTATATTATTATTATTATACCTCATGATTTTGTTGGTCCCAAATTAGGATAGGTCTCAGTGGGTAATTCTGTTTCTTTGACTAAGATCTCTCAGTGAGCCTAGTAATGGCTCAGCCAGGCTGGCCTAAACGATACAAGACCATTTTGCTCGTAAGTCTGGTGCCTTGGAGGAGACGGTTAGATTTAGCTGGGCCCCTCTCCCTCTCCATGAGACCTCAGAGCCTGTCTACATGATCATGGTCTCCCCAGCAGGGTAATCCCTCTTCTTACATGGTGACTCGGGACTTCATGAGTGAGTGTTCATAAGATGAACTGGAAGCTGCCAGTCTCTTAAGAATTGGGCACAGAAGCTGACATGGTGTCATTTTCATGATATTCTAATAATTAAAACAAAGAGCCAGCACAGATTCAAGAGAATGGGGATATAGATCCCTACCTTTCAATGGGAGAAGCATCAAAAAATTTGGAGCCATCTTGAACCTACTATACCATTTTATAAATATAGACATGTCTTACTGAACTAATACAGCATGAACATTGCAAAACCCACACAAAATAGAAATCTTTAAGTAAGAAACAAGTACAAAAATAAATAGGCTAATATTTTCTTCCCATGGTCCTTGGATCATCTTGCATGTCTCCTAAGGGACTATATTTAGCGAACACCCCATTTTGGAGTCTCCTACCCTACCTTTCCACATCTACACTCATTAATTCAGCAAATATACAAGAAAGCACTAACATACAATGGCCATTGTACAAGACACTGATGAACAAACATGGACCTTCCTCTTCCAGAATTTACAACCCAATGGGGAAAAGAGACAATAAACAAATCATTATAATTTAAAGTTAGAAATGTGATTCACGGAAGAGTGTATTATGGGTCACAGGAACGTAAAGACATTGTCAACTTGACTGAGACTCAAGGAAATAGGCACAAAGCAGTCTTTCTGGGCACTGCTTGCTTATCATTGTTTTCATAAAGTGTCATTGTTCTTCGAACCCCAAAAGAAGGCAAAATCCCTGAAGACAGGACAATATGTACATGCCTTTTGTCGTCCTATACTAAATACTAACTTAATATTTGAAATGATGGAACTAATTGATTCTATCTTCTTGCACCTGGGAGAGAGTCAGCTTATTGGTCAAAAGGGTAGATGGGTGAGAGTACAGAAGAAACCAGCTCAAATTAATCAACAATACCAGAAATAAAATAATAATTATTCCTATCAGTAGAACACTTAACAGATTATGGAATCTCTTACATGTATTCGTTCATTAAATAACCAAGGTATTAAAAACCATTTTTAGAATACGAAAATCAGAATTTTCTATATTCTTCCTAATATTGTCATGGGCATTCCTCAACACGTCATTTGTATTGCCCTGTTCATCTGGATGTTTTTGCAATACAAAGACACAACCAAAACCTCTCCAAAAACCATCAACAAAGGGAAGAAACAAACTACTTCCTTCCTGTTCCCACATATAATAAAGCATGAAGTCGTAAATAATCCATCTTTATTTGTTTTTGTTTTTGTTTTTTTAACATTTTATTTATTTATTTATTTATTTGAGAGAGAGAGAGAGAGCAAGCATGAGCCAAGGAGAGGAGCAGTGGGAGAAGGAAAAGCAGAATGCCTACTAAGCAGGGAGCCTAAGGCAGGGCTCCATCCCAGGACCCCAAGATAATGACCTGAGCCAAAATCAAGAGTCAGACACTTAACCTGAGCTGCCTAAATTATAACCATTACCGCTATTTCTGCTTCTGTACCTTCACTTGCTAACCCATGAGGAGATGGAAAAATACCAGCAGACTTTCTATAGGCACTCTGTAACCACACAACCCCCGCCCAGAATTGAACCTGGCAGAGTGGCCGCTCCCAGACCCCCACCCAGCTCTGGGTGCAAGAGATAATAACCATCTGGCACCCCGCGGCAAACCGACTGAGTTACCTAAGCACCCCTAACCATCTTTACTTTCTGAATCTACTGAGAAAATAAAGCTTGACAAAGTGGAGTTTGACTACAGTATAACAGGTAGAGTCTTAGTATCATCATCAGCCTATAGTTACTGAGAATTACAGTGCTCAAGACACAGTGTAGCTATAGACCCAATAAAATTCTTGATAGAGTTAAATGGCAGATGGAATTATCAAGAATGGTCCCTGAAGGTCTTTTAGAGAAGCTTAGATAAAGCATCTGTCCAAAATGATTTAAGTGGAGCCTTGCTTAGAAACCCAAGTGAAATGTGTGGTGTTTCAGGACACCGTCCTTCTCTTTAATTCTATTATAGGTTTACAAAGTGAAATAGAATTATAGCTTTTAGTTCTGCAGAAGACAGGAGAGATTATCATTCTATCTCTCTCATTTTATGCTGAAGAAACTGAGACCCATGCCTGAGAACTGATTTGCCCAAAGACACATGGCACAGGTTATCAGATTTTCTGACACTAGTTTCCCAACTCCCAACTACCCCAAGCTGAACTTCGTATATGACTTTGAAATGATACTAAGACACCTAGACTCCAAGGAGAGTTCTTGCACCTGAGCAGAGTTTAGCTCATATAATAGTCACATGGGGTCTCACAAGCCCCTCCTAGAACACAAGGAAGCCTATATGCACCGTTTTTAGAACCAAGAATCATCTTAAAACTGTTGTAATAAGTAACAGAATCTAAATAAACATGCAGTAAGGTATAGTGTTTCCTCCTCTGGTAATATCTTGATAAATGTCTTCACATTCTCATTTTTTTATGGATTTCACAAATGAGAGATTGTTATACAGACACTGGGAGTCTACACATGCACACACACATTCACACACACACAGAAACCATTAAAAACCTTTTAGCTCGTTAAATTTACTCAAATGTGAGTTAGGAAATTTATAAATACAAACTACTAAGCTATAATTGTATAGCAATGGCTATAAAATTTACCTACAAATGTAACTCAAAAGCAGTTTGAGGGAAAAATAGAAAAGGTGAATTATATCAAATACACAGATGATTGTTTTCAATGGTTTTCACCATTCAACCAACTATGTGTTTGTTTGTTTTTTACATAGTTTGAATTTTAGGTATAATTTAAGGTCAATAAAATACCAATATACCTACTGAACAATATTTCTTTTTTTTTTTAAGATTTTATTTATTTATTTGACAGACAGGGATCACAAGTAGGCAGAGCAGCAGGCGGGGGGGTGGGGAAGCAGGCTCCCTGCTGAGCAGAGACCACCCCCCCCAAAGTGGGGCTCCATCCCAGGATCATGACCTGAGCCGAAGGCAGAGGCTTTAACCCACTGAGCCACCCAGGTGTCCCCTGAACAATATTTCAAAAGAAGCAGAGAACTTCCAGGCTTTTTTTTTTTTAAGCTGCATTATTTTTCAGCTTATTTTTAATGCTTTTAGAATATTTTCACCTGACTTTTCTGATTTTCTAATCAGTGTTAGCCAATATGATTTTGCCCGATGTTTTCCTTTTCTGTTTGCCTAGTTCCCCATTTAAACTGCTAAGCTATTCTGTGTTTGTTGCCTCTGGGAAGGAATTTAAAGATGGAAAACATAGGGGGGAAGGTGTTTCTTATTGATTTTTGAGTTTTGAAAGTCTATGGCTTAGAAGGAAAAAAAATCATGGCAAGCCTAAAACATTTAGCAGAATATAAAAATAAAGCTCCGCCACCTCTCTCAAGTGCCCCCACCTCCAAGAATCCTGACACAGATGCTAGACTGCAGGCAGGTGGGAGAGGTGGGTCGAGCCCACAAAGATGATACTGGAAACGTGGAGCAGAATCAGATCCTCAGGGCTCCAAGGGAACAAGCATCATTCTTCTCCAGCCCCCCATCCCCACCCAATCTCTGCACATGATCCTTCCAGTGGGCATTCAACCAGAGATCCTCTCCAGTTTCAGCCAACAGAAAAGACACCTGTCTGCACTCTAAGATTTTGTTTGGTGCCCATCTGACTTGCACCAATCAAATACACCTGTAATTTCCAGAAGAAGTGAGCAGAATCCTGGAAATCTGATGGGCGTCAAAGGGAAAGTCCTGTTTCCACTTGTATGGGAAAGAAGCTGAATGGAACAGTATGCATTAACCAGGAGGGAGGAGTTTGGGGGGGGGGAATCTTTTGCAGCTGGTTCTCAATAACTTCTCAAGACTGTTATGCTCTGTTATATAACCAGAAAGAATATCAGTGAAGCCAAAAACCTTACTTGGGCCCTAGTTCAACTTTCCCTTCCCACTAAACTCCTATAAAAATCTGCAAAATACTGGGCACCTGGGTGGTTCAGTTGGGTAAGCAGCAGCCTTCACCTCAGGTCATGATCCCAGGGTCCAGGGATCAAGCTCCACATCAGTCTCCTTGCTCAGTGGGGAGCCTGCGTCTCTCTCTCTCTCTCTGCCCTTCACCCTGTTTGTGTTCTCTCTTATTCACTTTCTCTCCCTCTCTCAAATAAACAAAAAAAATCTTTCAAAAAATAAAAATAAAATATTTTCAAATATACATAAAAAGATAGATATAATTTCTCTCTCCCTCTGTTACTCCCCGTATTTGTACTCTTAGTCAATTAAATAAATAAAATCTTTTTTTAAAAAACTCCACAAAATAGGGGCACCTGGGTGTCTCAGTGGGTTAAGCTGCTGCCTTCAGCTCAGGTCATGATCTCAGGGTCCTGGGATCGAGTCCCGCATCGGGCTCTCTGCTCAGCAGGGAGCCTGCTTCCTCCTCTCTCTCTGCCTGCCTCTCTTCCTACTTGTGATCTCTCTCTGTCAAATAAATAAATAAAATCTTTAAAATAAATAAATAAATAAATAATCCACAAAATATCCACTATTGAAAACGGAAGATAGTTTCTAGCAATACTCAGCTCTATTTGAGTAAAAGGAAGAGTGATTACAAGTTATAGGTGAACCAAATTACCAAGATTGTTGAAGGTAAAAACTGAATGGTCTCTAAAGTTCCTACTGGCTCTAAAATTCAATGACTCTAGTAAGAAGTCCTATAATACCTTGCCTTTACAATGTAAAATGTTAATAAAATAGAGCTTTAACTCTATTTTCAAATTTTAAAAAATTGAAAGCAAAATGGACTTTCTCCTTTCTCCAAAAAAAACTGCTGCCATGTTTTAATTTTCTATTTTACATACTTCCCTAGCTTTTACTCCTCATAAGCAGTATCCTGCAAAACTTGTCAAATATCTACTTCTTCCCTCTTTTCTACAACCTCATTGAAGCTTCCATTATGTTTTGTTGCATCATCTTTCATTCAACCTTTACGTTGAAACCCCAGAAATAACCTCATTAAAAGGAAGAACCATGAACCAGGCTAAAGGCTATGTCTTAAGAGTAAAGGCCAGACAACATAGATTCATATCAAGAAAGCCTAAAATGAAGACTAGAGAGATCAGCATGATCCAGCCAACAATTTAGCTGCATACTAAAATAAGACTCAACACTCTTCAGAGAAACAGAATCCAGAATCTCTATACCATATCATTTACACTGTCTAGTATACAAAAAAAAATGAGACATGTGGAAAAGCAGAAAAATCTACTCATAATCAAAATACAAAATAGTCAATGGGAACAGATTCATAGATATTCAAGATATTTGAATTAGCAGACAAGACTTTTTTTTAATATTTTTTTAAGATTTTATTTATTTATTTGAGAGAGAATGAGTGAGAGAGAGCATGAGAAAGGAGAAGATCAGAGGGAGAAATAGAGTCCCCAAGGAGCTGGGAGCCCCATACGGGACTCGATCCTGAAAGTCCAGGACCATGACCTAAGTTGAAGGCAGTTGCCGAACCAATTAAGCCACCCAGGAGCCCCAGCAGACAAGACTTGTAAAATGATTATTAAAATGATTTTAGGGGGACGCCTGGGTGGCTCAGTTGGTTGGACGACTGCCTTCGGCTCAGGGCGTGATCCTGGAGTCCCGGGATCGAGTCCCGCATCGGGCTCCCAGCTCCATGGGGAGTCTGCTTCGCTCTCTGACCTTCTCCTCGCTCGTGCTCTCTCTCACTGTCTCTCTCTCTCTCAAATAAATAAATAAAATCTTTTAAAAAATAAAATAAAATAAAATAAAATGATTTTAGGGTGCCTGGTTGGCTCAGTCAGTTAAGCATCTGCCTTTGGCTCAGGTCACGATCCTGGAGCCCCACATCAGGCTCTCTGCTCAGTGGGAAGTCTGCTTCTCTCTCTGCTCTTAACCCTGTTTGTATTCTCTCTCACTCACTCTCTCTTTCAAATAAACAAGTAAAATCTTTCAAAAAATAAAAATTTAAAAAATGCTTTCAAATTTGCATAAAAATATAGCTATAATAGATAAAAAGATGGATAATTTCAGGATGAATAAATAGCAAAGCAGTAAATATGAGCCAAATGAAATCTTAAAGCTAAAAAAAAAAATCTGAAATAAAATATTTTCACTGCATGGAAGTAAGAGAAGATTGCACACTATAAGAGGAAGGGTTAATGAAGTTAATAAATGCACAATAGAAATTATCAAAAATGAAACACAAGTGATATGGTGAGTGCTGTGAAGTGTGTAAGCCTGACGATTCACAGACCCGTACCTCTGGGGCAAATAATACATTATAAGTTAATAAAATAATTAATTAAAAAATAATAAAAATTAAAAAGAAAAGGTAAACACAAAGGAAAAAAGATTTTAAAATAATTAACAGAGCATCAATAGTCTGTGGAATGAAATAAAACAGACTAATATATGTATAATTGAAGTTCCAGAGAGAGAGAGAAGAGAGAGAATTGAACAAAAAATAAATATCTCAAGTAATGTGGATTTAGTTTTTCACAAATTTTAATGAAAATACCATTGAATATGTATAATAATCTCAGTAAATTCAAAGCAAGGTAAACACACACAGAAAAACTCACACTAGGCATATCATAGTCCAACTAGTGAAAACAAAGATAAAGGAAAAAATCCTAAAAGAAATCAGAGAAAAAAGACACACTGCATACCTATAGAGAAATTACAATATACATTACAACTTCTCACTAGAAATAATAGAAGCTAGAAGGTAATAGTATGATATTTTTCAACTGTTGGAAGAAAAAAACATTGTCAACCAAGAACTCTGTATCCAACAACAACAACAAAATCTTTCAAAACTGAAAGTTAAATAACAATATTTTCAGATCAGTTGAAAGCAAAAAGAATTCATTACTAGCAGGTATGCTCTATAAGAAATGCAAAACAAAGTACTTGAGGCCAAAGTGAAATAGTATGACATGGTAATTTCAGGATAGAATAATTCAGAACTGAAAATTGTAATAATCTTTGCTAAATCCATTTCCTAACTTTTTGAAAGACAAAGGACTTTTTAAAGTGAAAATAATGACATCATAAAGTGAGGTTTATAATATATAAGCACATAAAATATATGAGTTCTAAAGGGGCTAACTTGAATTATACTATCAAAATTTCTCATACAAGCAGAAAAATATATCTATTCAGGATAAATTCTCATAAGTTAAAAACACTTATTGTAATTCCTAATCACCAAAACATAACCTTAATGGGGTTAGTAAAAACATAAATTGAATGATAGAATAAAACACTAAAAAATACTAAAATCACCCATAACAGGAAGGAAAGAGTACATGGACCAAATAGAAAACAGGACAAATTCAAATATGTCTCTAATAATATTAAATATAAATGCACTAAATGCTCTAATTAAAAGGCAGGTAGTACGAGACTGGATTTTTTTTTTTAAAGTAACACTCAACTATGTACTGTTCACAAATATACACTTTAAATGTAAAGACACAAACAGATTGAAAACAAAACAATAGAAAAACACTTCATGTAAACACTGAACAAGAAATCTGCTGTAGCTCCATTGAGATCAAACAAAGTGACCTCAAGACAGAGTACTAACACAGACTTTCATAATCATAAGGAGTCACTTCATCAAAACATCACTCCTAAATATACATGCATCAAATAATAATAAAATAAATTTAACAAAACTAAAGCAAGAAATCTACAAATCCATTATACATAATCTACTGTTTGATTAGTCTACTGAAAGCTTAACTATGTATACACTTACCAATAAGGTCTCCCAGCTTCTAGGAGGTTTTGATACCAAAGTTTCCATAGCTTATTATACCAGTAAAAGACTAAGCCTTTACAGGAAGAAAACATAAATAAAACTAAAAGATGTAGTCTACTCATTGTTTAGGCAGGGGCAGTGATCTTGTCTGTAAAAAGCCTCTACTGATTTCATACAGATACAGCCTCTCACAACCGTATTATGAAAAAGGGGGGTGGGCACTTAAACTTCTCCTGGCTTTTATTTCTTAGAACAAAACCTATTATTTTTCAGCAACTTCTAAATATCATCACTATTTGAATAGGAGCCTCAACATAAAACAACTAAATCACCTTCCCTACCTTCTTTCCAGACTCTAACACACAATCACCACTGCTTTATACTAACAGATTATATCTTGTTCTTAATTTGGAATAATGTACCATTCAACTCCATTTATTTTATATGATTTGTTAAAAATATCAATATCATCAACCTAATTATGAGAGACAATTAGCTTAACCATAAAATTAATGTAACCAGCCCTCCCCAGGTTAGTTATTATGTAAATTTAACAATTTTTTTCTTCTTGTGTAATTACTTTCAGACATGTGAATGAAGATGATTAAAAATAAGTAAAGATTGGAATTCTGAGACTGATTCATATGCTCTACTTCTTAGTATCGTTAAATATTTCTTAGTCTCTCTAAAGCTAAAAGGACCCTTATGCAAACAGCATTGTGACAGATGGCAACAGGGCCAGCCCAAGGCAAAATTCTTTAAACTCATCTTTCTAACCTCTTTCCCCCATTTTTGGCATTCCTTTGTACTTTTCCTTCCCCTCAGAGACCCAAATTCTTCCACAAGCATTTTGTTTGATGTTAGTGCATGCAGCTTCTGAAGAGGAAAGCAATGATCTGTAGGATAAATCCCAGAGACACAGAGCATCCACTTTCCACTCAGGGTAGGGGATCTAAGGAATGGTTACACTTACTGCTCAAAATTTCACTTTTTTAAAGATTTTGTGTCGAGCTCATTCTAAACACATCATAAATGAATTCCAGTTCCCTAGCTATATGATTCTGACAAGTTATTTAGCCTATCATCTGTAAAATGGTAATATCTGATCTAATTCACCAATGTTTGATTAAAGCCGGTAGGAGTTCAATGCTTAATCAAGAGGAAAACATCATGCAATGTAAAAATTGTATTACACAGCACAGGATATTATAAAACCCTATTACTTGAGAAGCTTATGGTGATAGTCATATAGTTGTCTACTCTTCAACAACCATTAGGATATTTTTCTGTGCCATCTCTTTATTCAGTTTTAGTGTAATAAAGGAAAACTGCAGAGTCAGCCAGACTGAGTTTGAATTTCAATTCTTTTATTTTTTAAGATTTTATTTATTAATTTATTTGAGAGAGAGAGCACAGCAGGGAGCAAAAGAGGGAGAGGGAGAAGCAGACTGCCCACTGAGCAGGGAGCCCAACATGGGGCTTTATCCCAGGACCCCAGGATCATGACTTGAGTGGAAGGCAGACACTTAACTGACTAAGCCACCCAAGTGCCCCAAATTTCAATTCTTATTTACCCAAATTGTCGTAATGTAAAACAAGAAAAATAATACCAAACTTCCAAAGTTGTTCCAAAGATGACAGAAGTTAATGTGTATAAACTATCTAGCTAAAGGTTTGATATATTATAATACTTAATAACTAATGTCTTCCAATAGTATTTTCATTTATTGCATTTCATCAACTTTACAGTAAGTTAAAACAATGATTGTATTTTAGTCTTCTTTAAAAAATCTTAAGCTTTGGGCACCTGGGTGGTTTAGTGGGTTAAGCCACTGCCTTCGGCTCAGGTCATGATCTCAGGGTCCTGGGATCGAGTCCCGCATCGAGCTCTCTGCTCAGCAGGGAGCCTGCTTCCCTTCCCCTCTCTCTGCCTGCCTCTCTGCCTACTGTGATCTCTCTCTGTCAAATAAATAAATAAAATCTTTAAAAAAAAATATCTTAAGCTTTTTTTTTTCAAGTGGGGCGGATAGAGAGAGAGAGAGAGAATCTTAAGAAGGTTCCACACCCACCATGAGCCCAATCTCACAACCCTGAGATCATGACCTGAGCCAAAACCAAGAGTCAGACACTTAACCAACTGAGGCACCCAGACACCCCAGTCTTCAGCTTTATTAAGTAGCCCTCTAGAACCTGGAAAACGCCAAGACCACAATTGGCATGAAATAAATTCTAGGAAAAAAAATAGGTGGAAAAAGAGAAAAAGCAAACACCTTAATTTAGAACATGAATTGGCTTTAAGGTAATGGTAACTAGAATGTGAAAACTTAAGGATAAAAAATGGGGCGAAAAGAAGGAAGAGTTCAGAAGTTTCCTCTTTGGTTCAAATTTCTTTTTAAAAAATGCAACATGCTAAAAAGAAAAGAGCTAGAAGCCAGGAAAAAAAACATGGAAGAAACTCAAATGCATATTATTAAGTGAAAGAACCCAAATTAAAAAGTATACATACTATACAATTCCAATTATATGACATCTGTCAAAGATTAAACTATGGAGACAATACAAAGATCAGTGGTTCCCATGGTCTGGAAGGAGGGAGAAATAAATAGGTGACACACAGAGAATTCTTAGGGCAGTGAAACTATTTTGTATGATACCGTGATGAGGGTACATGACACTATATATTCATTCAAACCCATCCCATGTACAACACCAAGAATAGATTCTAATATAAACTATGGACCTGGGTGATAATGACATGTCAGTGTAGGCTTATCAGTTGTAACAAATGTACCATTCTGCTGGGTGGTTTTGATAATGGAGAAGGCCATGCATGTGTAGAACAACAGTATATGGAAAATGTCTGTACCTTTTGCTCAGTTTTGCTGCGAACCTATAACTGCTCTGAAAAATAAAGTCAATTTTTGAAATGAAACTGACAGCATAATTTCTTGCTAGTTTTCTTTAATTGTTGTTGATGTGGGCATTTAACACCTTCACCAGGACCTGATACTTTATTTAGAAAATTTAAGGTTAATTGTCTGGTTAAAACACAACAGTCTGCGAAAAAACTTTCCCATGCTCTTTCTAAATCAATTCTTATTTCTATTGCCTGGGGCAGAATCTGAGTTAGACAAGACTTTGGGCTGACCCAAGGTGACATTTCTCACCTTGCCCAAGTAAAAGTTTCATCAGGAAGCAGATGCATCAGCATACAGACCCCCTAGCTAGCCATTTAGCATTAGGAAGAAGTGTTCTGAGTGATGTCCAGAAAAATTATTCTCCTCAAATGAAACCATAAGCTTGGACTGCCGGCCATGATGCCAAAGCTTAACTCACTAAAAACTAAAACACAAAACTGATCAAATTGATTTTTTTTGGCATACTAAAGGACATACCTGCCACCTAAAATAAACAATCCTTCAACCGAATTCAAGTACCTTCTAATGAATTAATTGGACACAGCAATTTTGTATGTAGAAGCGCTCATGGTCAACTTGTCTGGGAACTTCAAGGAAGGAAATCGAAATCCTGTAAATGCCTTAAAAGAATATATTCCACATCCTTGTTTCACGAAGCGTAGATCAACCCCCATAAAGTCACAAAGTGGTTTGTCAAAATAAGGTGAGTTTCCTAGAAATTATTGACATGACTCTCTGGATATTTCAAACAAATGATTTTTAAGCTTAGATTATCAAGATAACTGCTTCAAAAATGCATTTTGGTTTTGAAGTTCATCCTAACTTCCAGCTTGAATTCATCCTGTTGTCATCTGTCCATTTATCCTCTCTGGAGGAAAATAAGGAAAAATTATTTCCAAAATCTTTCACCGGAAGGATCGCTTTTATACAATATCAGATTTCTAAGGAAGTAGCTGATTGATTAACTTTCTTTTTACTCATAACAGGTACAATATTCCACTTAGGCTGACCTCATCAGACCCTAAAAATATCTATTTTTTTCCCAGAATTCTTTATGCAGAAACATCCATACAATCTACCATGGTCTGATTTCTAAGGTACTAGGAAAAAAACAGCAACACAAAAATACCTACGACTGCATGACTCCGGTTGTGTTCTTTGGCTTAAGAAATTCCTAAAAGACAAATGTCTTTGGAGAGAGAATTTTTTGAATTAGTGCTTTCAAAATGTATCATGCCTTATATATACTTGGGAAATTTGATAACCTGCAGACTTCCAAGATACCTGATGGAGTAAGGATGGAAATCTATGTTTTCAACAAGCCTCTCAAATAACTCTAATTTAGATTACTATGGATTGCATTTTGAGAAACAAGACATAGTATAATTGAGATATGGATCTATTTTTGATAGTCTTGATGGGGGCGGGGAGGAGTGTGAGTACAGAGCCTCTGCATTCCTACAGAGAGGGGAGAAATCAAACCAGTAAGACTGGAAAACAATTCAGAATTCAGAGTCTGGAAGAGTAAGACAAATTTCACCTGCTTCATAAGGTTGCCTAGTGATGACTATACCCACAAATGGAGAACACGTCAAAATTCCAGGAGGCTGACCCCAAAGTCTCTGATACTCCTTCCCACACCACACCCTTCATTTCAAATTTAAAAACCAGAACATCTTAGATGTCAAACAATCTGGCACCCAAATATAAAGCTCTGCAAATAAAACTCCAGAATTTATAATAGTTTGGTTCCTTAAATTAGAGCTTAGCACTAAATATGTTCTAGAATCCTAAGAAGGCTTCTTATTTATGAAGAAAAATGTGGATAAACATAGGGACCAAAATCGTGGCCCAGACAGTGAGCAAGTAAGATTTGTTTATGGAAGAGGCCAAATCTGCCTAAATACTGTCCTCCAAACACGACAGTATTTAAAGCACTACTCATGTTTTATACCTAATAAAAATGACCAGAAGAGCATCCTGCATGAAACCCTATATTAATGTAAAGTTATTGGTGAAAAGCAAAGTGTAAATGAGTTAAGAAATTCAAGATCAGACAATAGCCTCGACACCTGGAACTCAAATATTTCGTTCCTTCTCTGGGTGGTTTTAGAAATATCTGTGCTCTGTACACAGAGAGATACCATATATCTTCTGCAGGTAATTGTGAATGATTGCCAAAGTAAAGCATAAATTCAGGGGAAGCCTAGGCTGGTAGAAAGCAAGGACTGTAAATCTGAACTTCCTGACAATGAAGGTTGAATTCTCAGCCGTTATATTTCATAGATAATTTTATAAAGGAAGGGGGTTATTTTTAAAGTTTCTTTATTAATTAAATACTTTTTATTACAATAACACAGTGCCTCTGTAGTCTAGCAACTTACTTAACCAAAAATACTAAAATCAAAGCACAGTAAGAATCTCAAAGAGCCAGGCGCCTGGGTGGCTCAATGGGTTAAGCCTTTACCTTCAGCTCAGGTCATGATCTCGGGGTCCTGGGATCGGGTCCCGCATCAGGCTCTTTGCTTGGCAGGGAGCCTGCTTCCTCCCCTCTCTGTGCCTGCCTCTCTGCCTACTTGTGATCTCTCTCTGTCAAATAAATAAATAAAATCTTAAAAAAAAAAGAATCTCAAAGAGCCAATTCAGAAATTCCTGTACGGTTTCCTTCTATCAGAGATGAGTGGGTCCTGAAACAGGTGTGTCTAGAAACTAAACACAGGAAGGGGCTGCTCCATTTTTTATCCATTTATTTATCCAGTATTTATCAAGCCACAGCAATAATATCTATTATAATTATAATTATAATAATATCTATTAACATGTCCTTTGTCATGGGCAGCATTGAAGTTTTGAATGCAAAAATTAAAACATCTATTAGTTATCAAGCACTTACTATTTGCCAAGTGAAGCACTACGAGCTTAATAGGATCTAACTAACCTAATCTTTACAACATCTCTAAAAGAAAGAAGGTACAATTACCTTCTTTTTCCATAGGAGGATACTGAGCGTCTGAAATTTAAGTAAACCTGGTCAGTCACACAACTATAGAGATAGAGATAGAGTTAGAGGTCTAAAATCATGCATTCTCAGTTTAGGGAAGCAAATACTTGCAAATTTCACAAGTCCTTGAAGTGGTTGGGAGGAAGAGAGGAAGGACAACAAAATGACCTCAGTAAATAAACTCATCAACGACTAAAAGCTGCATTTATACCTACAAACATTAAAATGTGAACTTAAGTGTGTGCATCCTGAAATGGAGACCTCTGGCCATTCTTCCTCATTTATTAAGGACTTTGACACCTTGCTAAAGGATTTAACTCACACCCAGCATCATTCTGAGTGATTTCATCATCCATATGGAAGACCTCATGACTTCGTTGTTACTCAACGTCTTGCTCCCCAGTGAACCCCTCCATACCGTCTATTCTCTCCCATTAAAGAAAACCCCCTTGGTTTATCATTCTTCCTTCCCAGCCCCAGCTTTTATCTTTGTGTCCCTCTTCAAAGCCAAACTCTCAAAATAATTAAGTATTCACAGTCTCTCTTTTGTCATCTCCCACTCACGACTCCATCTACCCATCGAGCTCCTGGTCCCATTACACCGCAGAAACAAGTCTGCACACGGCTTTTCACTTGGTCCTTTGATAAGACCACACAAAGTCCAAAAAAACACATGTTCTTATTTCCCAGGCTTCCAAGCGTTATTAAACTTCCTCTTTATTGAAACACTTCTCCTTTGACTAATATGACACATTCATTGCTTTCCTTCTAATGCTCCGACCAACCTTTTCCATCTTCTTTTTCAATGCACATGCCTCTCCCTGACCAAAAATATAACAGAGTTCCCAAAGGATAGGTCTCAGGCTCCCCCCTCTCACTTTACATTTTTTCTCTCTAGGGGATCTCATTCGTCTACACAGCCTAAAAGTACCACCTGTGCGCATACCGGTGAGTTGCTGTTTTTCTTTCCACCTCCAAAAGACTCTACTCTGAATCCCATTCTGTATGCTCAGTTGCCAAGCAGACACCTACACTTGAGTGTCTCAAAAGCACCTCAGACTCAACTTTTTCAAAATGAAGGTCATACATTCTCAACAACATTTGTTGAATGAATGCTCAAAAATGGGAATACCTGTGCAGAATTCTATCCACGCAGGTGAATTGAGCCTGGAGGAGAAAGAGGGCGCCTGTGTGGCTGGGTCAGGAAAGCAGCTCACTCTTGCGTTCCTGAGGCCATGATTTCAGGGTTGTGAGATTGAGTTGGGCACGGAAACTACTTAGGATCCTCTCTCTCCCTCTCCCTCTGCCCCTCCCCACTACCCACTCTCAGGCTCTCTCTTCTCATAATAGTAATAATAATAATAAATCAAAATTTAAAAAGAGGATAAAGGCAAGTTTCTGCAAGAATCAACTGCTAAAGCAGCAGATCTCTGTGTACAGAGAGAGGGTGTAGACTAAATCGAATAATGTATACACATCATGATTTAATGAAAGCAATAAACTGACAATAAAATGATGGAGGTGGGGTAAAGGGGAAATGAAGAACTAAAAAAAGAGACTAGATTTTGAGAAAAGAACAGTATCCAGGTAAGGTTGGGGAATCTTAATGATATTTATTACCTGGTAATCAAGAGTAAACATCCAATTACTATGACTTGACTGACATTGGCACTCCATATATTAATTTAAAATTATTTTCCCAGTGTTTCATTCTCAAAAAGTCAATACGGCTCCCTCCTTTCCTTTCTCTAATATTTTTGGAAGTAACCAACAGGGTTTGGGGCCAAGGGAAGAAGGAAACCAGGAATGGTAATATCCCTGCCAGGGTTGAGAGTTTGCTTCCATGCAGAGGAATGGACACAAACGGTGACTATATATTGAGAAAATTGGGAGCATAGTTTCTCCCTGTCAATGAAGAGAGCTACAAATACAGAAAAGAACAATCCAGAATATACCCTCCATTGTTGGATTGGAACTGGAATTGGAAGTATCAAAGCAAACTCGTGATTTTCTGTAGATAGTAGACAGATAGATGGATAGAGATATCTATAATCTATATATACACACAAAGAGATAAAAATAATACAGAAACAAATATATATACATATTCTGATGTATGCCTAAGTTAAAAACTACTGACCCACTGATCCACACAACACACACACACTGACACGGAATTCATCAGCGGATCTGTAGTTTTTAAACTTCAAGTGCATCATCAGAATCACCCAGGAGTCTTGTTAAAACACACATTTCTGAGCCCTGCTACCAGAGTTTTGGATTCAGTAGATCTGGAGGAGAGTCTGGCAATTTGCACTTCTAACAAGTTCCTCGGTGCTGCTGCTGCTGCTGGTCCAGGAACCACACTTTGAAAACTACCAAGTGAAAATGTACAGACACGCATAGGTGCGCCCGCACACACACACACACACACACACACACACACACACACATACGTGTTTGCATATCCATACATATATTTCCAAGACTTATCCACCAAGAGGGCCACAAGGAGAGACAACAAGGAGTAAGCAAGTCCTGCATGGTTTTAAAGACTATTCTCCACCAAAACGAACCATGACTCCTGGAACAAACAGCTGGTTCCAGTGCTGAGGCAGGGTAAGGACAAGATGCTCCTGGAACATCTTTTTGCGGAAGAAAGTAAGGAAGTGCTCTAACAACGTCAGGGAACTTTCAAAGGGACAGAAATCCAGCTGGAAGGAACTACCAGTAGCTGGATCTGGCATAATCTGAGCATCAAAATAGATAATTCTTATCTATTGTAAGATTATCATTCTTTGAATAAAATAGGAATCCATGAGTATATACAGTAGAATCCAAACTCATAACACTTATTAACAAGTACAAGTTATGAATGAACTTTGCAGTGAAGAAACCCAAGAGACGCCATCTCCTGAAACGACACAGAGTACAACATCCTACCTATAGGGTTCCTGACAAAAACGCATAATCTCACTCAGGAGGAAATATCAGATAAATGTAAATGAGGAACATTCTATGATGTCATTGACTAATACTCTTCAAAAAAAGTCAAAACCATGATAGATGAGAAAAGACTGAGGAGCTGCTCCCAACTGAAGAGTAAAGAGTAAAGTTAGCAGGGTGCCTGGGTGACTCAGTCATTAAGCATCCGCCTTTGGTTCAGGTCATGATCTCGGGGTCCTGGGATTGAGCCCCGCATCCGGTTCCTTGCTCCGCAGGAAGCCTGCTTCTCCTTCTCCCGTTCCCCCTGCTTGTTTTCCCTCTCTCAGTGCGTCTCTGTCAGATAAATAAATAAAATCTTAAAGAAAAAAAAAAAGAGGTTTTATAGCTACATAGAATGTGTAACCCTAGGTTGGATCCTGGACATCATTAAGACAAGTGGAAAAATTTGAATGGGTTTAGTGAATTAGATAATAGCAATGTATCCATGTAACTTGTAATCTTGATGTCTGTGCTACAGACGGTCTTTGTAGGAAATACACCCTCAAGTACTTAGAAGTGACAGGCAGCATATTCTCATGTGGTTCAAGGAAAAGAGTAGTAATGATATGTAGAGGTACTAACAGAGAGAGCACAAGAATGATAAAAACCAAGGGGCAAAAATGGCAACAGTGGAGAATCTTAGTGAAGGACATCCTTTCTTGAACTATTTTTTTTTTAAATTAAAACGGCCCATAAAATTGATATGATTCAAAATGTCAGCCTCCAGTTCACTCTAAGTTAGATGGTCCTACTCTTAACCACATTGTGCTGGAAGCCACTTTAAAGGACAAGAGAGAGTTGGTGTGTGACCATGACATTTCACAGGAAGTGTGAATTTTAAGCAGGATCCTGATGCAAACCTAATTCCTTTTGTGGTGGTGGTGTTTTATGCATTTTTCTTTTAACTTTTTTCATTTCTTTTTTTTTAATTTTTTTCTTTGAGTACAGTTGACACACAATGTTACATAAACTTGTTTTCTTTTTAATCACGATGGATCTCTTTCTACCTAGATTTATTTTCAGGCATAGCAGTAATGGTATTATTGTCTTAACATTTAGATGATTATCCTTTCCAAATATGAATCATAATTTGGAAAAAGTTTCTTTCACACATTTTCCACTTATTAACAATTTAATTCTGTAGCAGAATATGAAATATGAAACACACTACATACAGATGGCAAAGTCATTTTCAGTGGGGGCAGAGAAAGCACCTAGACGTCTCTCTTTTTTAGCAATGTTATCATCAAGATTTTTCTTCCCCTTTGAGGGGAAATAAATATGTTTCTGAAAAACAACCCAAAAAATGCACATGCTGCCAACTCCTGTATATCTTGATGATTTGCTAGAGTTTTCTACTAATCATGTAGACAAATTTGTTCATTCTGCTTGCCAAAATAAAGGTTTATTATGACTTGTAATGTAGTAACTTTCCTCAAAAAAATTTTTACAACCTTGCCCAACTATACATCTTTATGCACCAAGCAAAACACAAATCACTGTCTTGGGAGTCACTACACAGAGATGTTAGCACGCGGGGCCACCGATGCAATTGACTTCGGTATTTTTTTATCTGTCTTATAGATCCTCTTTCTTTTGCTCTTATATCTGTAGATCACGTTTCTATAAATTTCAAATCCTAGCATGTACTAAGGAATAAAATATGCACATATGTAATTGTAATTCACTGGAATAGCATCTTAGCAGGGAGTATTTCTTTTTGTCACTGTTTTTTTTTTTTTTGTTATTATTCTTAAGCTGGTAACAATTAATATACACTGAGGCTTGGAGCAGCTGGGTGGCTAAGTGGGTTAAGCATCTGCCTTTAGGTCATGATCCAGGGGTCCTGGGATGGAGCCCTGCATCAGACTTTAGATTCCCTGTTCAACAAGGAGTCTGCTTATCCTTCTCCCTCTCTCTCTTCCCCTCCCCCCCATTCATCTGTGTGCTCTCTCTCTCATGCAAATAAATAAAATATTTTTATAAACTATATATATATATGGTTTTAATATATAATATATATTTAATATATAATATATTTAATTTATATACTTAAAATATAATAAATAAATTTATACTATAAATGTATTATAAATGAATAAATAATAAATAAATGAATCATGTATTTAATATATAACTTTATATGTGTGTGTGTATATATATATATATATACACACTGAAGCTTCTGTCCTTAAAACATTCTGCTCCTCCAGAGTCCCCAGTCTCAGCAAAATTTTTTAACCAGTTGTCTATAAAGAAGTGTGGAAGTCATATACATTTTCTTCCTCCTTGCCTACGGCCATATCATGGAAGGCTAATCCCTGCTAATCTGTCTTCATAAGAGCTTTCTCATCTAGACCTTTTCCCTTTTTCCTCATTGCGCTGATTTGGTCCAGACACTCATCACTTCAGCTCTGTAATAGTCACACATCTCAGCTCCCTACCAGCTGGCTGCACCGTCCACACTGGTGTCAGCAAGAATGATAAACGCAAGTGGCAACAATGGAGAATCTTAGTGAGGGGCATTCTTTCTGTAAGTCTGACATTAGTGCCAGTTGGAAATATAGAGAGTGGCCATGTTGGAGACTGTAGGGAGGTTCAACCAAGGTAGCAACAGCATTGAGATTTAGAACAACATCACAGGAATAAATGGAATCCAGACACCCAGGGATAATAGTTGAGAAGTTTCAACTCAGGAACAGACCCCCTGAAATCATAGTCAAGGACTTTACCAGGCAGAAAACCAAAGAAGAAAGCAAGTAAGAGCATGCAAAGGACAGAACCAAGGGATTGCAGCAGCCTGAGACAATAGCCTAGATCAACACCAAGCAGGGGACAAAGCTATGAACCTTTTCAAGCCAAGAGCCAAGAAAGTGATGGAAGGAGCTGTCCAGAGACAGCTGAGGGGACAGAGAACATAAGAACAAAGACCTTTTTTAAGGTGGTGGCTCAGAGCACTCAATTCCACCTGACATCTTGGTTCAAAAACCCTGTACCTCAGAGCAGGCAGGAGGCTAAATTACCTTCAATATAAGCATCTTCACCCATGAAAACTCTTCATCCTCTGAAGTTTTATTTATTACTTTTTAGAAAAATTTTATCTAGTACCAAGTCTGGTGAATGAGCTGGGTGACCAAGTTCACAGACACTCTCTTAGGTGAGAAACAAGATGTGATTACAAAGTAATGAGATTGATTTTCCTCTGGGGCTTTGGTTCTAAAGGGAACACGAAAGAAAAGTTTCCAAAAAGCATTGAAGCATTTTAAGATTTAAAACAACATCACAGGAATAAATGAACAGTCTCCTAAGGTGACTTCTTCCAAAGGAGAAAGAATATATTTGGATTCACATTTCATTGTGCTTGCTTAAAAACCAGTCCCGTTACCATGCATAAGTATGTTGCTTCCAGCACGCATACTGTAGAACATAATAAGGTCCACTGATGTTGAGCAAAATGTTGCTGTGGTTTATTAGTTCAGAAGATAATGAATTAAAAAAAGGTCTTTTTCCTGGGACTAATTTCCTGGTCTTTTATATGCACATTTGTGCATACTCACTATATATGCTTGGCACACTCTGTTGATGATCTGACCCTTCACAGATCATCTCATGAGACTAGGGTTCCAGTCTTTGGTGAAGAGCTTCTGTAGACAGTGATGACATTCTAAGTTTTAGATAAATCATTTCCCAAAGTATCTAATCCAAATTTGGAAGCAAACTTTACAAAACACTATGTAACGCATTTCTCGGTGCTTTATTTCCTTATCTTAAAAAAACAGAATAACGGTCATGCCAGCTTCATTGACTTATTGATAATTAAATGCACTAAAGCCTGCCCAGCACGGTACTTGGTGTGCATTAAATACTTGATAAATGTTAACTATTTCTAGTTTTACTGATGCTAAGAGAGCAGAGAACTGGCCTTTAGAGTCTGGGTGAGAAAGCAACAAGTTTGAGCAACTACAAAGGTGAAAAGAGAATACCTCCATCTGCAAGAGAGAAAAAGCCTCAAGGACAACATGCGAGAAGAGAAAGGCAAAGCAAAGCACTCAGTCCTGTTCCCTGCCTGGATTCAAAACCACTTTGCCAAATTACCTTCAGTATGAGCAACCTCGGTCTTGGAGACTTCTCATTCAAAGCCAAGTCTTAGGCATGGGTTATTTTTCAGGTGGTTGAGGAAAGTACAGTTTATCAATCTTCTAACTTTTCTAAGCAGAGCTGCTGACTCTAAAGTTAGAGCCAGTAACCATCTGTAAAGTAGAGAGGAGAGGAGGTGAGGCAAGGCCCTTCCAACCAACCAAACAAACCCAGGATCCACTCATTATGAATTAAGTTCCTGCTCATCATTAGAAACATTTCTTCAAGGTAAATGCACAGCATCCTTTGGCATGTTTTTGAGAAAGCAGAGTAGGAAGCTTGCATTTGAAATGAAAGGGACTAAGTAGGAGAGAGAGGCAGAGGGATGGAAGCATGGGCCACTTTCTACCCAGAAGGAAAGCCCCACAGAGAGTTCTGGGCATCCAGTAGGCCACAGGAGGGCACTGGGTGTGTAGTGCATGAGAAAGTGGAAAGAACAAAAGGGAGGATAAAGGGAAGTGGCTAGGAGACAAGGGTTGAACGGGCTGAGGTCTCTTTCAGTCACTCTATTGACACCCAAGGTTGATTCAGTTGATCTGTCTAAAGTCTTTTCCTCACTTACTTTCATGCATGTCCTCATCAAGGCTGTACAAACTAATTTTACAATGTAGGAATATCATTCTTTGACCAAAGGTATGAGAAGGGTAATCCATTGCTAAGACTTTCAAATAAGCCTTTGAACCTATGTAAGGAACTCTATAGAAGCCATTAAGTGTATGCTTTCATGAATGCCTAATCTGTGCTTTGTGTATCTTATCTCACTTACTAAAAGAAGAGATATTATTATTTCCACTTTTAGGTGAGGAAACAAGATCAGGCAGGTTAAGTAAGCCAAATATTACCCAGTTAGGGGAAAAAAAAAAAAGCTGAGAATTAAACCCAAATGCGTGTTACAGGGTCATCATTCATTCCACTAATGACCAAACACGTGGCCTCCCTAATTTTGCCAGGGATTATAATATGCTGGGAAATAGGCTGAGTACTTACTATCATAACCAAGTGTTGTATGAAAAAGCATCTCCTTGTAGAGAAAACAAAGAAGTATAAATCTAGTTGAGGAGATAACTCATACAATCAAAGGCGATTGCTCCACAAATTCAAACAAATAATTATTAATGACTATCTCCATCACCTGTTGCCACAATAATAATGCTGCACGAACCACCCTGAAACACAGTGACTTACAACATCAGCATTGGTCTAGCTGACCAGTGTGCTGCCCAGTGATATCAACCTGTCCCAGCTGGACTAAATACCGTGTCTGACCGTCAGCTGCCATTGCGCCATTCCAGGATGGCTCCTTTGGGCTAACTGGAGGTCCCTGGACCCACTTCATGTCCTCCAGCAATCCTCATGGATGGTGCAGAGCCTGGGGCCAGAGAACCAAGAGAGACCACAAAAGCACCGTATGTGCATTTTCAAACTTCTGTGAACATTCCATTTGCCAAAGCCAGTCAAAGGACTGAGCTCAGATGGAAGGTGGGGAAATGGACTTCACCTCTATGGTGAAGGATCTGCAAAGTCATGTAGCCAAGGGCAAAGATACAAGGAAAGGAGGAACTGAGCCAGTAGTGGGATCTATTTGCCACAAGAGTCAATGATGACGGTGATGGAATGTCTGAGCATTTGCCGTGTGCGTGAACTCTAGTCTAAGCATCTCCCATATTCTCAAATAATTGTCAAGGCTTTTCTCTGAGTTAATGACTACTACCCCATTTTATAGATGAGGAAACAGGCTTGGAGAAGCTAAGTTATGTAGCCAGGTTGATGATGTAGCAGTAAGTGACAGAGCCTAATTTAAACAATGACCTATCTGACGCCAATACTTTTTTTTTTCCACTTTGGGTTTTAATGAAAATTATTTCAAGGGAAAAGAAAAGGCTGCTTTAAAATTAAAAATGAGTTTGAAAGACCATGAAATTTTGTATACATTCCAACCAGAAGCTCTACATTTCAAGATGTTTCACAGCAATTCTTTAATAATATTTGATCAACAGATCAAGCTACTGAAGATTTCTGTTGGTTGTAAATACATCATGTTATTTGCAAAACTCTTAACAAGGATTCATGAAAACAATGGTAAACCTAACCCAAATAACAGCTCTTTTTTTTTTTTTTTTTCCCGCCTGGAAGCTCGAGACTACTTTAAATTTTGTGTTCTTGGCAAATGATTAAAAAGCGCTTGAGATAATGTGCTGTCTGGTACGGTTTTACATGTACGAATTCGACAAGATATTACAATTTCTCTTTCTAAGCAAGAGTAAAACTTCACAAGTGATTAGAACAGCGTCGCATCGAATGGAGAAAACTGTAAGTGGGACAGTCACAAGCCATGCCATTTGCCAACACAGTTCATTACACTTTGTTCATTACCACAGTGCGTTTATTACCAAGAGTAATAAATCATGGAGAAGAACAGGAAAGTCTGGCCTCTGAAACAGATGCAGCGGCAAGATCCAGCACAAGCTTTAATCAAGACCGTCTCCACAACTGAGAAACTGTAACTCACTTTGGCAATGGCACGCTTTGATTTCCTTTCCATCCTTTTGTTCCTTACAGCTCCTGTGATTGTCTCCCATGGGTTTGGCTTAGTGCTCCACCTCCAGCCTACTTCCCAACGGGGTGGGAGGTGAGCAGAGGAAAATCCAGAGTCATGCATTCCTGGCCCTGTAAGGAGTGCTAGAGCAGGGAGAGGCAGGCAGGATTTTCCAGAAAGGGAGGCTGGCACTGGTTCCCTGGTTGGACATCTGCTTAGGCAACAGACTGGTTGATAAGCCCAGCATTTTAGATAGCAGAACACGGACAAATTTGCAACAGAGAAACCAGCACTCCCAAGATCTAGAAGGACGAGGATGATGAGTGTCCTTGCAAAGGTGTGCCTTTGCATCAACTTAAAGCTAACTTTTCAGTACTCTACCCAAGTTCTATCAGGCAGAACTCTACAAAAACACCTATGAAGTAGTCTATCAGCCTTGGGTGCTGGACTATCCACAGCCTGATTCACAAAATCTCACTAAATCCTGTAAAGAACTCACACGTTTGCCCTGAGGGAGCCAGTGTTTGGACAACGGCCACAGGGACCGCATTGGGCCAACACGCAACGCAAGACTGCACTCCCCTAACTGGTTAAGTAAACAAAACAATTTGTTCCCTATTCCCTCCTGCCATCTCTAACCCCAGAGGAACTAGGCCCACAGCAGAGCGAGCGGAGAGGAAGAGCAGAGAGAGAGTGGGCAATGGTTGACTGTGCTCCCTCTCCCCTTCTCAAGTCCTTGGGAATCAAGGCTGGCCCATGCCAGGAGGGGACAAGACCAGCAAATTGTATTAAGATCACTTTAGGGGCACCTGGGTGGCTCAGTGGGTTAAACCTCTGCCTTCGGCTCAGGTCATGATCTCAGTGTCCTGGGATCGAGCCCCGCATTGGGCTCTCTGCTCAGCAGGGAGCCTGCTTCCCTCTCTCTCTCTCTGCCTGACTCTCTGTCTACTGTGATTTCTCTCTGTCAAATAAATAAATAAAATCTTTAAAAAAAAAAAAAAAAAGATCACTTTAAATTGGCCTAGACTGGACTAACGTTGCTAATAACTGGAAGGGGCTGGAAAGCTGTGGGATGAGCCGGAAACGTCACAGAGGGACGGAAAGAGGAGATTCAGCTGAGCACAGCTAAAGGCAATGACTGAAGAAAAATGGAACAATGTCATTCCCATCCCCTTCCTAAATCGGATTTTTCAGTGAACTGGTTACTCTCCAGGTCTCCATTTTCTTCTCTGAGTATTGGAAACTTTCCAGTTCTAACATACTCTCAGATTCAGGCTCTCTACATGAGTAGGTTTTCACATGAAATGGGAAATTCTAATGCTCTAAATCATGAATAAAATAGCCTGTTTCATCTTCCAATTTGGGTTCTGCTGTAGACCACAAATCCACCAGAACTCATGTTCAAAACCATCAGAAATGAGTAATGAACAGGTCAGCAATGTTCATATCATCATCACAGACAATACCCTTTTGGAGTGTGATGCACTAATCCAGGTGTCAAAACATGATCAACTTTGGTGCTGCCTTAGAATTAAATTAAGTTTCTTAGCTTCTTTTTCTCTCAATTCAAGTCAATATATGTAGTCAGGCTTCTGACAGTTGTTTAACAGGGACACTGACATTTTACCGTAGGCTGTTTGAGTAGCTAAAAATACTTCCTGGGTTGAGCTTTTCTTCTGGGGGGTGTTTTCAGCTTGCCATGGGAGGCAATAATAAGTCGTTGGTTTCCCACTAGTAATTAACAAATCACTTGATGATTTCATTTGTGACTCTTTCTGCTTTTATTAAACAGTGACAACAGAAATTCTGTTCTGAGTTCTAATGGGATCCTTTTACTGGCGGGAGTGTACACACTTTTGGAAAAGTCTAGCTGATGTACCAGTCAAAGACACATATTCGTGGTTGTGATTAAAAGGAATCCCATATTAAATTATTTTATAAAGAAAACCATCCCTAGTTTATCTTCTTCTCTATAAATTCTACTTCCCATTCATTAGGATGACAAAAAAATTAAGCTCAGCTGACTTTTTTTGAATGTTCTATTAATGACTGAGCTAAGAAGCAGCAGCACCTTCACTGTGGAGGAGGTAGCTTTGAAAGCAGGGGAGCTCCCCCACCCCAGGCTCTGGGGTACATGAAACAAAGCACACTGGAAGGCCAAGGCTGAATTGTGTTTGCTGTCCCAAATATAAAACCTAGGAGCTAAGAAGAAGTTCATGGTGGTTTGGAAGGCAGAGGTCTTTTTCAGAAGGTCAGTCTTAGAGCAAAAAAAGAACTGAAAGCCATGCTTTTAATGAGATAGAGAAAGTGATTTAGTAGATTAGCCTCACATCAGAGTAAGTGTCAGAGCGTGGAAGAACTCATAGAGCGTGGCGATAAATACGTCATCGTTTTCACTCAGATACAGACAGGCTATATACTGGCTAGTGTAAAACAACCCAATTTTCACAGTGATCTCAGTTTTTCTTCCTTCAAATTCTAATCTAAATTATACTCCTTATGTAAGTGGACCTTGATTGACTTCCTCCCATTTAAACAAGTGATAATAGACTCTCAGAACATTTTCATGGAATGAACAGCTTACCCAGCCCTAGGACTCAGGCCCGGAAACTTTTTGCAATAGGAACTGGAAAAGAAAAAATCTGTTTCTCACCTGCTGGAGCTAGTGAGACCAGACTCACGTGTGCTTACACCCAGCACTCTCAGGGAAGAATTCTCTTAACCCTCCAAGGTCAACTCAATCAAGAAATCCATATGCTCAGTGAGTTACAAATATTTTCCAAACATATAGCTATGACAGATAAATTTTTTTAAATGATATGTGCATGGTACTAAGCCCATGCCTGAAGAAGAGTTCAGGTACAGTAGCGGATTAAGAAAATACTCTAACCTGGGGCGCCTGGGTGGCTCAGTGGATTAAGCCGCTGCCTTCGGCTCAGGTCATGATCTCAGTGTCCTGGGATCGAGCCCCCATCGGGCTCTTTGCTTGGCGGGAGCCTGCTTCTCTCTCTCTCTCTCTCTGCCTGACTCTCCGCCTACTTGTGATCTCTCTCTCTGTCAAATAAAAAAAAAAAAAAGAAAGAAAGAAAATACTCTAACCTATATGTGACTTGACATTTACTGCTATAAGCTCAAAGAAAACATTTTCATCCAGGCATACGAGTGGTCATCAGCTCAAGGTTGTCCTCTGAATGTCTCTTTTTGAGTCTCCCTGGGTCACTCTGAATAGCTACTTGGAAAGTATCAGCATATCACTTAGACCATGATATCCAGGTGCTACTTTTCGACTACCATAGGTGAGGCTAAGCCAACTGGAGTCATGTGGATAGAAAAGCAGGGCAGAGGGGGAGAGATATGTGAACACAGAGAATACCAAGGATACATCATCCCCTTAAAAGTAAAATTTTAAATGAGTAAGGCAACACTAGAGATCCTACGGATCAGTGCAGCTACCGAATGAATGTCCACTAAGGTACCAGACTACCGCTTCCAGAACCATGTTGCTAGACAAGAAGTTACCACTTCGGGTCACCCTTTTGCTCCAAATCCACAAGAAGCCCATCAAGTGGCCCTCTCTACCTACACTTTGTGGGGGGAATGTGGATCTTGCCAGTCTGGAGTGCTGGTAACCAGGCCTGCTCCAAAGACAATCAACAAGTCAGCCTCATGGGTTTCACACTTTCCGGCCTCGAATGCTTCCATGCCATAACCATCCATCTCTACCAATGTGCTAAGTGTGATTTAAAACCAATCTTCCAGGAGCGCCTGACTGGCTCAGTTGGTAGAATATACAACTCTTAAGTGAGGAGTTCAAGCCCCACCTGGGGGTATAGAGTTGACTTTTTGAACAAATGTAAGTTAACTTAGGGGTGCCTCGGAGGTTCCACCAGTTGAATGTCCTGGTCTTGATCTTAGGGTTGTGAGTGTAAACCCTGTGTTGGGCTCCATGCTGGGCATGAAGCCTACTTAAAAAAAAAAAAAAAAAAAATTAAGCTAACTTTAAAAAATAATACTAAAACCAATACTGCTATAGTCCAAAGCTTTTCATTGGTTTTTCAAGGTGAAACACACACACACACACACACACAAAATAAGCAATAAACCCATCACTTCACACTGGTGATACATCTCAAGAGTGTCACATCTAATCTGGGTGAAAGCGACACTTCAGTGGTATCTGGGTTGAGTACTAACAAAATGGAATCAAGTTTTAGAGCTGGAGAGAACGTCCTCATTTTTATGGGTCATCAGTTCATGTTCCACAGGGACAAAAAGGAGTAGCTACGGTGTGTGCTGCCGAAGTCGACCCAGAAATTTAGTTTCCACGCCCCTCACCCCTAAATCCCTGCCATCATTTCAGGCTGGCTCCACCTGTTCTCAGCTTAGATCAGCCACTGGTTCGGTGAGATGGCAGTCTGTCATTTAAGCAACTTCAGCCTATCCTTCAGCATATCCTAAAAACCACATTATCTGGTCACCCCCTCTTTCCATGTTCTATAGTCACATTTCTTTAAGACTGCAGATCAGTGCCTATACGCTGAGAGATGAAGGAGTATTTTCGATTTCAGCCCTCATTCCTGACTTGGCCTCACCAGATTTTCAAAACTTTATGATTTAGCAGTACCTTCCTTCCCAAATTTTTCTTTCATTATCTTCATCTTGACTCTCGGATTCAATGACTAGGAATACTTTTCCTGATTAGGCTGTCATTCCACAGGACAGTAGATCTCTCCGCGTCATCGCAAGCCAATACTACTCCCAGACTGACCCCTGTTCTGGGCTTGTCCCCTTGGTTTTCCTGGTAGTATTTTTTTGCTGGCATACCACCAAGTCACCTGAGTATACCCAGGGCACCCAGGTATACCTGATTTCATCCGATATACCCATACTGGGCTGATAGACTTATCTTAGCCACTGGCAATATTAGAAACTAATAGCTCACAGTTGTTCCTTCCTCTGGGTAACTACACAGGAATAAAAGTCTCATTCACCTAAGAGGTGAAAGGGAAAGGAGAGGGGAGAGTCCAAAGCCAGTGACTACTGATTCAGAGAGTAAATAAAGCCACCTATGGACCTCAAGAGGGAACAATTGTGGTGTTCAACTTGATTTATTTTCCTTGCTTTCTCCCCTGCCATGACCATGCCAAGACTAGACTTTGCCTTAGACCACATCTTCACTGGTGGCCCTTCTCCTTCCTATCTTGCTCTCCCCCTTCTGCTACAGGTTCTTTCCTGAAGATTCTCCCGTCATTAAGTCACTTGTATCCAAATCCCACCTTGGATCATGTATCTATGGATCCCCACTGAAGATCCCTGGGCTTGCAAATTAGCAGCCTGCAGGACCCACACTTCATGGAGTAAGCTTGGGAGCAATTTAGATTCAAATCCATTCTGGGATTTACTAGCTACCTAAAACTGGCCCAATTATTTAATCTTTGTAAGCTTCAATTTCTCCATCTCTACAAGGGACTACTAGTATAAAATTGTTGTGAGAATGGACAGTTATAATGTTGCTAAAGTCAGCACATTAAAAATTCCTTGGCTAGTGTTGAACACATTTCCTCTAATATATTAATATAACTAATAGGAGTTAATAATAGGAATTAATATTTATCACACATTTACTATGTCCCAAGCTCCATGTTTTATTTAATCCTCACATCAACCCTCTGAGATAATTCAGCTTTTACCCCCCCACACTTTACAGATAAAGAAACTGAGACCATAAATTGACTCAAGTCTCATTTTTATAAGTGAACTCGGATTTGAACCCAAGTAATCTGATTCCAAAAGGTGGGCTGTCCTTTGTCCTCAGTAGCTATACTTCCAGGAGCCACATTCTCTCTCTTACTTCCATCCTAAGCCCCTCTACTCCTGCCTCCCTCAAAACACCCCCATAGCTGTACCACTGGCAGGTATAAACACCCACACGCTCTTGGTTTTCATCCTCCAACAAAGCTCAACACTCCTGCATTCTGTTCTGCATTAGCTGTCTCTAATGGCCCCAGGTTCGCAGCTACTATATACTGAGCTCATGTAGCCTTCATGCTTTAAGCTTGTCCTTCGGTGACATTGTCACAAGAAGTGCACAATGTCATAATGTCAGGCATCTTGGTGGGTCAGGCAGTGTATTCCGAATATCCCATAAAACCTCCCACATTGGTGATGGCCCCCTTCTCTCTATAAAATATTCGGAACTGAACTTGTCTCAGAGGGATTCCACACCTGATCACTGGGGGGTCAATTTTCTCTGAGCCCTGCTGGACAGCTGCCTTTCCATCATTACTGGCATCACAAACATGTGTGCTTTTTATTTAGGCAGAAAACAAGTTCTTATTTAAAAGCACCAGGGCCAGTTGGAAAAGAGAAAAGAGAGAGAGAGAGAGATGGAAAATAAAGATTAGATTCTATCTTCTTCCCTAGTGGGTCTTATTTTATTTTAGTCAACTGGTAGGATTATCTGGATTATGCTTAAGCAGCAAAACCTCCATCTTTTGCATTTTCCTTGCAGACTTTTGCATTATGTAGAGGAAAGAGAGGTTAAGAAAAAGTTCTTGTGAACAAATGAGCCTTTAGATGAAACTTTTCATTAGGCACACAGCTCATTGAATCTAATCGAAGAGATTCAAACGAGGGTCACACTTGACGTCAGCCCTCCTCCACTGGGGTAGAGGGTGGGGACTCAGTTTGGCCTTCAATTTCTAATGTCAGTTAGAGCAGAAACATCCAGAAGACATGCTTATCTGGATTATGTATAATGAAATGAAATGGGGCCTTTAAATCTGTTTTTTTTTCTTTTTTATCCCCACAGGGAACACAGCAAGTTTCCATAATAATCAGAAATATGCTGAGAATTCAAAAAAGCATTATAGGATCACATTTCAGATATAATGGCTAAAAAAAAATCACAGTAAATAAGCCTAAAGACAAGAGATGCAAAGTGAAACAAAAGAAATCAGATAGTGAAAGTTAATCAGTTCATCATTAACTTAAAAAAGAAAAAAAGGCAGGGGCGCCTGGGTGGCTCAGTGGGTTAAGCCTCTGCCTTCGGCTCAGGTCATGATCTCAGGGTCCTGGGATCGAGCCCCACATCGGGCTCTCTGCTCGGCCAGGAGCCTGCTTCCCCCCTCTCTCTCTGTCTGCCTCTCTGCCTACCTGTTACCTCTGTCTGTCAAAATAAATAAATAAAATCTTTAAAAAAAAAAAAAGGCAGGTACAAAAGAACATATATATATATATAGTAATTTTTAAAAGTTAATCAGTTAATCATTAACTTTAAAAAAAGGAGATATAAAAGAGCACATATATAGTAACATCTCATTTTGGTTAAAAACTGCATATAAATATACAGATGCGTTTTTTTTAAAGATGCAGAAAATAAAAAGTGTTATCCGTGGTTACCTCTGAAGTAGGAGTATAGTTGTTATAAGTTGAATCATGATGTTCCCCAGAAAGACAAGTTGAAGTCCTCACCCCCTGGTACTTTTTGGATCATATTTGGAAATAGGGTCATTGAAGATGTAATTAGTTAAGAAGTCATACTGGAGCAGGTTGGTCCTCACTGCAATATGCTGCTGTCTTTACAAAAGAGAGAGGCACAGAGGAGAGATGGCCACATGAAGATACAAACATACAGGAAAAACGTCACAAAAGGATGGCAGCAGAAATCAGAGGGGGTGGCTGCGGGCCACTGAACGCCACGGACCAGCTACAACCGCCAGAAGCTGGGAAAAAAAAAAATTCTCCCCTACTGGTTTCAGAGGGACATCTTGCCCCCATTTGGATTTTGGACCTGTAGCCTCCAGAGTTGTGAGAAAATAAATTTCTAGTGTTTTAAGCCACCCGGTGTGTGGTGAAATACAGTAACACTGGTCAAACTTTTGCCTAACCTTACTTTTTTCCTTTAAACAAAGCATATATAATAATTTTGTCATTTGAAAGGCCATTTTAAGAAGGAAGGAAGTAATGAAAAAGAAGGAGGGAAGGAAGGACGAATGGATGGACAGAAGGACGGACAGACAATAGTGGGACTGATTTTTTTCATTGTTAACCACCTTGGTGATGCCAGGGTGCATACTGGATAAAAGAATAAGAGAAGTGATGACTGTCCACAGGAACACTGAGATGTCAGCAGCACAGTCTCTCTCTTTATGTCTCTCCGTCACTCCCTCCCCTGGTACATAATTGTGTCTTAGCCTCTATTAAATTCCTCCAACTGCTAGCAACGTGCCCCCGACTCGCTATTTCCATGCCCTGTTCCTCCATCAAGCAAGCTCTATCCATTCTCAGATCCTTTGCCCCAGGGCTCTTCTCTGTGTCTGACATCCTTTTACTTATTCATTCATCAATCATTTATTGGACATTACTCTGGGCTCGGCAATGGACAGGAGGTGTAAAAATAAATAAGAACAGCCCTTGCCCACACAGTTCTGAGTCTAGAGCAGAAAGACAGGAAATAGAAAGTTCATTGGAGTGGAGGGGCTGTCACAATATGGAGAGGCTTGCAGGGATGAGGGGAGACGTGGGTTGTGAAAACACAGAGTCCAGCCCCCTCACCTGGACTCAGAAGGGGGTGGGGACTAGGGAAGGTGAAGCACATGGAAGAATCAGTCCAACCCAAAGAGGAGGGGGGCTTGGCCAACAAAGGAAGAAGCAATGCTACAGTGATTCAGAAGTGGGAGAGACCCATGGTCACCTTGGAGAAATATTGGGGTTCAAGTGGGCATTGGTGAGCCATGCTGCCAGAGTGGGAACCAGGGCCCCATGGCCTCCAGCGGGTCAGACACGGCAAGATAAGAACTCTGAACTGGACACTGCATGCTGGGAGGGAAGAGTCCAGAAGGTTAGCAGGGAAGGGTTATAGGATCAGAGTCCCAGTTTAGAAAGATTACCTTGGGAAAGCCATGGGAGGCTGTCTGCAAACAGTAAGGATGAAGACAATCACTGGAAGGCCAGGCCTGAAGAAGAAAGGCCTGTAGGAAAACATTAGGGTTGAGGGGGAAAGGGTTGGGGGGTGCGCTGGAGAAGCTTCACCAACACATTGGTTGAGAAAAGGGAGCACTAGAGCGCACCCCAGGAGTGGATCCTAGGCCTGCCATTTTAAGATTTTATTTTATTTTATTTTATTTTTTATTTATTTATTTGACAGATAGAGATCACAAGAAGGCAGAGAGGCAGGCAGAGAGAGAGGAGGAAGCAGGCTCCCTGCTGAGCAGAGAGCCCCATGCGGGACTCCATCCCAGGACCCTGGGACCATGACCTGAGCCGAAGGCAGAGGCCTTAACCCACTGAGCCACCCAGGCGCCCCCTAGGCCTGCCATTTACCTGCAGTGCTCAATGGGGCAGATATTCAACATCTTTGTGCCTCTGTTTTTAAACCTATAAAAGAAGAACAATGTAAGATTTACCGCCTTGGGTTGTGATGAATTCTAAATATGGCAAATGCTGAGAAACTAGGGGGCACCTGGGTGCCTCAGTCGGTTGAGCATCGGGCTCTTGATTTCTGCTCAGGTCATGATCTTGGGGTCATGAGATCAAGCCCTGTGTCAGGCTCTGGTCCAGTGGGGAGTATGCTTGTCTCTGTTCCTCTGCTCCTGCTCCTGCTCATGCTTTCTCTCTAGTTCTCAAATAAATAAATTAAATAAAAATTTTTAAAAAGTTAAGAAATTGTGTGGCATGAATTACACATCTGTAAATGTTACTGTTCTTATTCACACACATACACACGCGCCCACACACACACACACACACCAAATGTATATGAGTCAACAGGCTTTTGTGATATATGGAAAATGTGATACATGTGGAAAATGAGAGCTAGAGAATAACACTAACACAATGCTACGTGTCAGCCTAGGCACTGGTGCTTACCTGCCCTACTTCACTTTGAGGCGAACTTCATTCAGGTCTTTTCTTAGATGTGACTTCCTCTCAGAAGTCCTCCTGACTGCTCAGGCCTGGATTAATTAATCCTCCTCTGTATACTCCCATAGCACCATGCACTGCCCCTCCCGGCACTGACCACGTGGTATGACCAGACTTGTTCCCTGTCTGAACGCTCCATGAGTATAGGGAACCACTCCATGGTGCCTGTCATGGTATTCCCAGTGTTGGCACAGTACCAGCATTTAGTATAATCATGATGAGCGCCTGAGTGAGTCATTTAATTAATTAATTAATTTGTCCAGATGAAGGGGAGAAGATGGTGAAGTCACATTTGAACACATCCAGATTAAGGAGCCTGTAGGATATTCAGTTGAAATTACCTCACTGGCAATTGGATATGGGTTGTGGAGCTCAAGGTCATGAATCAAGACTGCAAATAGTCTGCATTAGCAGCTTCTACAAGGGAACAGAATCATGAGGGGGACCAAGCAGGAAGTACTAGACATATGGGAAGAGATTGAGTGAGTGGCAGTGGGCTGGTCTGACCTTGTTGCCTCTGACGTATGGCCCTGACACTTCACAAAACCAGACCTTTTTTATAGACAGAGATCTCTTAGAGCCACTCAGAAACACCATGTAGGTTGCCACCTACCCCACTTATACATTAGCCCTTCTCTGCTAGCTAACACTGAGTGCTTACCATTCACCAGATATTATTACGAAGGCATTACGTGTATTATCTCATTTAATCCTCACGACAATGCTAAGAAGCTGGTAAAATCATCATCCTCATTTCACAGATGTAAAAACGAAGGCACTGAGAGCCAATCTATTGTGGTTTCCTCTTAAACATTAATGGAAGCTCTCTAGGTACATTAGAAAACCAAGTTGTCTGGTTGACAGAGCCACCTAACCAGCAGGCGAAGACAGTCTCCAAGTTGGTAAGACCCACATGGCTTATGTAAAAGGTCTGAAGATGTTATCTATTAAGAGCAAGGCCTTATCCTCTCTTAAGAGCAATGCCTCCTCTTGACTTTGTTCGCTGGCAATGCCTCCCTGGCACTCACTCCTGGCAGTTGACTGAATGCATTAAATCAGCCCACAGAAATAAGTCAAACTCTATTAGTCACTCTGTAAAAATGCAAAGTCTATTTATTTATTATGAGTTATTCATAAACATCAAGACTAGACTCTATAATTTAATACCACCTGCAATGATTCCTGAAAGTGGCAATATTTTAACACCGCGATCTGATTAATTGACCTGTTCAAACAGAGCTCCAAATCAAGCGTAACTTCCCTTTGGCAGAAGTGTATTCATCTTCATCTCAAAGCCAGCCTTCTCAACTCATCAGGGGAGAACAAAACAGCTCATCAAAAGGAATCAATTAAAGTCATCTGAAATAATACGTACATTCCACTAAAGAAATATTTATAAGTTCCTAATACTTCCTTTTTTAAAAAATACAAGGGGGCCCACGGGTGGCGCAGTCAGTTAAGCGACTCACTCTTGGTTTTGGCTGAGGTCATGATCTTAGGGTCCTGGGATAGAGCCCTGCATGGGACTATACACTCAGGGGGGAGTCTGCTTGAGGATTCTCTCTCTTCCCTTTCCCTCTGCCTCCCTTCCCCGCCCCTCAAATAAATAAATAAATCTTTAAAAATACATATAAGGAAGTACCTAGTTTATGATTTCAATTATATAATGTTTGAAAAGATAAAAATGTGTCTTTTGGTGTCAAAAGGCAGGACAGTGGTTTTGTTTAGTGGTCAAGGCGGCGAGACCCAATGCCTGGATGGAGCATGGGAGGGACTCCGAGGAACTGAACATGTTCTAGGTGCGGCTTCCCTGCCTGTGGTCGCTTTGTGAAAATCCAGCATATGAATATTTTATTTCTACATGTTACACTTCTCTAAAGTGTTTGCCAAAAACTAAGGAAAAAAAAAAGTAATTCATACTTGGGCAGTAACATCCGCCAGCGATTTAACTAAAACTGATGATATCCCAACTCTTCCAGCTCCTAGATGCATCTGATGGGCAAGTCATATTAAAGGAATCTTGATTTGCTCAGTAGTAAAGTAAGAATAATATCAACTTCATAGTTGAGTTAAATAATTATACATATATAAAAACATATGTATATATATTTAAATATATAAATAATGTCCATATACACAATCCGTCAGTCTGTAGCTTGGCATGCAAATTAAGCATTGTTACTATTATGATTTTAATTATTACACAATTCTCACTTCCAACAATGATGCACACCTCTCCCCTTGACAAAGCCTAAGCAGAGAAGTCAACAGGCTGATTTCATTTTTTTTCTGATTTCATTTTTAATTCCTAATTCCTTGGGATGCAAGGGTGGTTCAACATTCTCAAATCAATCAACATGATAGTTCATATCAATAAAAGAAAAGACAAGAACCATATGATCCCCTCAATTGATGCAGAAAAATAAAATAAGCATCCTTTCTTGATTAAAACTCCTCCAAGTGTAGGGGTAGAGGGAACATACCTCAATATCATAAAAGCCATCTACAAATAGCCCACAGCAAATATCATTTTCAAAGGGCAAAAACTGAAAGCTTTTCCCTTAAGGTCAGGAACACGACAAGGATATCAACTCTCATCATTACTGTTCAACATAGTGCCAGAAATCCTAGCCTCAGCAATCAGACAACAAAAAGAAATTAAATGCATTTAAATTGGCAAAGAAGAAGTCAAACTCACTGTTCACAAATGACATGATACTTTATGTGGGAAACCCAAAAGATTCCACCCCCAAATTGCTAGAATTCATACAGCTATTCAGCAATGTGGCAGGATACAAAATCAATGCACAGAAAGCAGTTTCATTTCTATACACTAACAATGAGACTGAAAAAAGAGAAATTAAGGAATCGATCCCATTTACAATTGCACCAAAAGCCATAAGACACCAAGGAATAAACCTAACCAAAGAGGTAAAGGATCTGTACTCTAGAAACCACAGAACACTCATGAAAGAAATTGAGGAAGACACAAAGAGATGGAAAAACTTTCCATGCTCATGGATTAGAAGAATAAACATTGTTAAAATGTCCAGAGCAATCTACACTTTCAATGCAATCTCTATCAAAATACTATTGACATTTTTCACAAAACAATCCTGAAATGTGTATGGAATCAGAAAAGACCTTGAATAGCCAGGGAACATTGAAAAAGAAAACTAAAGCTGGTGGCATCACAATTCTGGACTTCAAGCTCTATTGCAAAGCTGTCATCATCAAGACAGCATGGTACTGGCACAAAAACAGACACATAGATCAATGGAACAGAATAGAGAATCCAGATAACAACCCTCAACTCTATGGTCAACTAATCATCAACAAAGCAGTTAAGAATAGGCAAAGGAAGAGACAGTCTCTTTAATAAATGGTGTTGGGAAAATTGGACACCCACATGCAGAAAAATGAAACTGGACCATTTCCTTACACCACACACAAAAATAGACTCAAAATGGATGAAAGACCTCAATGTGAGACAGGAATCCATCAAAATCCTTGAGGAGAACGCAGGCAGCAACTTCTTCCTAGAAACATCGCCAAAGGCAAGGGAAGCAAGGGCAAAAATGAACTATTGGCTCATTGAAAAAAATAAAATAAAACTTTTTAAAAAATGAACTTTGGGGACTTCATCAAGATAAAAAATCTTCTGCATGGCAAAGGAAACAGTCAAAAAACCCAGAAGGCAACCTACAAAATGAGAGAAAATATTTGCAAATGACATAATAGATAAAGGTCTGGTATCCAAAATCTATAAAGAACTTATCAACTCAACACCCAACAAAAAACCAGTAAGCTCCCTACCCTCACTGGGCTTCCTCCTTTTTTTTTTTTTTTTAAATTTTTTATTATTATTTATTTATTTATTTGACAGAGAGAGATCACAAGTAGGCAGAGAGGCAGGCAGAGAGAGAGAGGAGGAAGCAGGCTCCCTGCTGAGCAGAGAGCCCGATGTGGGACTCGATCCCAGGACCCTGAGATCATGACCTGATCCGAAAGCAGCAGCTTAACCCACTGAGCCACCCAGGCGCCCTGGGCTTCCTCCTTCTAGACGAGCCTGTGAAGGGTTTCACAGTCAGGTAAGGTTGGTAAATTGCATACTGAATTCTTTCATCAGAGTTTCACAACGTTCAACAGGAATAAATAAACCCATTCACTCTCTTTTACCATCATGTCTCAGTCTCACTGGATACTTTTATCGTGGCACACCCATTAATTCTTCCAGAACCCTGAGAAGCAGTGATGTAAGTTAAAAAAGCACCAAGAATTCAGGAAAATGAGAGAACAGTAAAGACAGTAATAGTCAGAAAGTCTTAGAAAAAATGAAATTTGCCGGGAGAAGTCAGTTCTCGTTTTCAGACAAGTTTGCCTTCACGCAGTAAAGATGAGTTTTGGGGGCACCTGGGTGGTTCAGTGGGTTAGCATCTGACTCTTGATCTCAGCTCAGGTCCTCATCTCAAGGTTTTGAGTTCAAACCCCATATTGGGCTCCACGATGAGCATGAGGCCTACTTAGCAAAAAAATAAAAATTAAAAAAAAAGGGGTGCCTGGGGGCGCCTGGGTGGCTCAGTGGGTTAAGTCGCTGCCTTCGGCTCAGGTCATGATCTCAGGGTCCTAGGATCAAGCCCCGCATGGGGCTCTCTGCTCAGCGGGGAGCCTGCTTCCCCCCTCTCTCTCTCTGCCTGCCTCTCTGCCGACTTGTGATCTCTCTCTCTCTCTCTCAAAAAAATAAATAAAATATTTAAAAAAAAAAAAAAGAGGGGCGCCTGTGTGGCTCAGTCTGTTAAGCATCCGCATTCCACTAAGGTCATGATCCCAGTGCCCTTGGATCTAACCCCACATCCAACCCCAGCCTCTCTGCTCAGCGGATAGCCTGCTTCTCCATCTCCCTCTGCCTCTCCTGCTTATGATCTCTCTCTCTCTCTCTCTCTCTCTGTCCTGTTCTCAAAAAAATCAATAAAATCCTTAGAAAAAGAGAAAAAGAGAGAGACGAGTTTGGGTCTCTGGTTTGCTAAATATTCTAATACCAACATGCTTGGCACTTAACTGGCTCCTCACATGCTTGACCCAAGGTCACCTGCATTGTAGAGTGACCATGTCCATCTCTTGGACCAGTAGTGAAGCAGGAATCTGAAGGAGGAGGCTTGCCAAGGAGGACAGGGATTCTGTAAATGTCACCTACTTCATGACTTCCACTAAATCTGCCCTGGTGGCCACGGAGGCAGCCACTAACACACGGGATTCCACAAGCTAACAAACATCCTGCCACACCTAAGATGAAGAAAATAACCTCATACGCAAAAATCTAGTTGATTATCCAAATATGTTGATGGGTCCCATTAAAGGAAAGAGCTATTCATTCCCTGGGAAGAGGTATTTTCTTACTTAAGAGCAATTCCATAATCCTTCATTATTCTACTTAAAAGTGTTTCGACGTAACAAAGATCTTAAACACTATCTAGCCCAGGGTTTATGGAAGTTTGATTGCAACCACCTAGGAGTGAAATCAATTCAGTAAGTTTCAACCAACATTTTTCTCTAAATGAAAGAGACTGGAATGGAATAGATTAGAAAATATCAGGGCATCAGATATGGAGCAAGAATAATTCTTTTACTAAATGTTTATGTTTATATATCTGTTCACATATATACTTATATGGGATAATAATATCAAATGTAACTGGAAATATTTAAAAGCTAGTGATGCAGCCTAATGCCTCCATTGTATGTACGCGTATATTGAAGTCCAGAGAAGTAAACCAACTTGCCCAAAGACACACAGCTAATGAGCGCCAAAGCTATACTCAGACTCTAGCTATCCTGAATCCTTGGTCAGTGCTCCTGGCACTAAGCTAATTGATTTTGTTCACAAACAAAATTACATCTTATTTCCACCTTTTAAAATACACATTCCTGATGTGAAGACTTGTTCAAAGATATATTTTCCATAACTCTCTGTTCATTGTCTTAAACAAAACTCTAAACAAAATCATACTGTTGCCCTTTGCTGAGATCTATACCAGACAGAAATGGAGCCTGAGGCAAAACCCAAAGGTGTTTAATTTTTTACCTTGGAAACTTCCTCACTAAATATGACAGAAGGGAATATAGCCAGAAGCACTGTAAAATTCCTATTAAACAATGTATCTTTTAAACAGGTACGGCTTATAAAATAAACCATACTGTCCCATTTTCTCCTTTATGATCTAATTTTCTTGTCAGCAGAGCTTAGGTATTTTTTTTCCTGAAGAAGAAAAAGATTACTTCAGCTGCAGTAGTGACCTTACCCACCCCCAACCAATAGGAGCTTGTTATAAATAATAACAATGTGATCCTCAAGGTTTATAATGCTTTAAATTGCACAGCATACTCTCAAGGGATTTGGGTCAGGAAAAAAAAAAAAAAACCTGAAAACATAGCATTTTCAATTAATCTCCATAGTGGAAAAGTTGGTAAAGAGGAAGAAAATGGACATGAGTTTTTTTGTTTTCATATCTTTTTCTTCTTCTTTCTATCTTACAAATAATTATGCAAGGAACTTCAAGCTACTTAGAACGAACACTGAGCCTGCAAAAACATATACAAATATATATATTTATGCTCATGTTTCTGAAAAGAATTCTCTAAAACACTAACTGGCATGTAGGTAAATACATGCTGACAGGTGTTTCAAAGACAACTTTTATTTTTGTTTTTGTTTTTTCCCGCAGGGCGACTTCGTGAACCATCATTTCTCTTGAAAGGCTTCTCTCCCTGAGGTGTTCCACATATATACTATAATAATAAAATGAAACAGAGGCAATTCAAAATATATGTAAGAGAGAATGTGGACAGAATAGATTTGATAGGAGCCCATGGCACTGGCTTGAGTGATGGGGAGACTTTCCATTGAAATGCCCTAGTCCTCTGACTTCATGTTATGTCCAGAGGAAAAAGAACTGTCCACCTCAGTGTCTATCCTGTACCAGTCTGGGGGTCCACTGAGCAATTGGGTTACATTATAGAATGATTTTGTATAAATCATCCATTAGGCTCTGACCCAGCTCCATGAAAGGCACGTCCTGACTTACCAACATTTATCTTCCACCTGTTTTCTTTTTAATTCAGTTACTTGCTACTAGGATCTCATTTTCTCATTAAAAAAAAAGTACAGTGTTAATAATAATCATTGTAATTATAATTAATACTTATTACTTTATTTGTGTCATTGTTCTGATAAAGGAGATGAATGTAAGTTCTAAGAAGGCAAAGGTTTTTGTCTACTTGGGCTTCACTGCTTTATTTCCACTATTTTAAACAGTTTATGGCATATAGTAGATGCTCAGTTATTGTGGCTGGAAATCCCCATTATACAATTGAGAAAAGTGAGACATAGAAAGGTTTCTTGTCCCAGGTCAAACAGGTAGAAAGTGGCAAAGCCTAGATGTTGTCAAATGAGTTTACAATACATAGATAATGGCTCATAGTCTTATTTAGTGGTGACCTGATGTCATTTATTTCTACATGCCATGTTTTTCAGAACACCATTTTTAATAATATTTGGGTTTTTCTTATTTGAAAGTTCTTCTCATAGAACTAAGTTCTGAAGATATAACAGAAAGTAAAAAAAATTGCATCACACTAATTGACAGATAATCACTGTTAACATTTTGGAGTGTTTTAAAATCTCTGATAAATTTCTATGAATATAATTACTAGATTAATGGATATGATCTCAAAAATATGCAGTCTGAGCTTGGAATTGTTATGACAGAGCATTCTACTCACATAAAAAAGACAGGAATAGCCTTCCCTGCTCCGTGGTGATGGAGAAGTGTGTAGTTGCCCATAATTTGCTAAATGCACATTAGATACAATATTATATCAAACTATTATCATTATAATATTATATGTTACAATGTTATAATGTGTTCTGTCCTATACAAGTAAAGCTATCCTTCCCTGTAGTCAGAACTCACTCTCCCAACAGCCATTTGTATGTAGAAGCCATTTTTCAAGATTATTTATAATGGGAATATTTTGCTAACAAATTTAAATGATGTGAAAATGCTTTTCCATTTTCTTGCCTAAAAGGGCTAGGAAGATCAGATATATCAGCTGACACTAGAGTACATCCTTCCGACTCCAGACCCAATATTCTTCCCATTATGTTGCTTTTTCTTAGTATAAGATTCACTAGTAAACAGGTTAGGGCTCTTGAGAATGTGGCCCAGATACATTCTGATGGGTATCAAAGTCAAAAATAAGGTCTAGTGCTTTGAGATTACAGAGTGACCAAAAACACGGCCAAGACCAAGGAAAGGCTAGAGTAATGAAGAGAGTAGGAAGGAGTGGGAGAAGTATGTTGTTGTTCTGGCTCTAAGAGCTGATCGCCCTAAGCAGAGTCTTAAGCTTGCACAGCCCATGAGTAAGAAGCTAAGGGCAACTTTCAAAGGCAGAGATTAACACCCACCCAAAATGTTCAACTTTCCATGACCTGCCTCTAACCAAGAGGAACTAAAATTAGATGGCCAAGTAACTGGGTTCAAGTTACATGTGCACTGAAGCAAAGGAAATGCAGGAGAGTGCTCAACACCAGATGGCCTGAGACAGAATGAGACCAGTGGCCCCTATTTTTCTTTATTTTTCACCATTACCAGGAAAGCCATTATTTTTAACAATTTAACATCTACGGCTAATAGACGTAATTTTCTCACAGCATATACACAGGTATCACTGTATTCATATACCATAAACATTATAAACCATATGGCAAAAAATAGATGTTTTTAATGCATAACAAATAGTGTGGAGGACATGGGGAGTTAGAGAGGAGAAATAAAATTAATTTTAAAATAAATGTTAATATTCCTGTTCACCCACCAGTGGATCATCTCACATTCTAGACTACACTCATGCTCCTGTTTGGTCAGCTGACTGAGGCAGCCTATGTTTCTACTTACTGAGTCTTCTCTTCTTCTTCTTTAGATTTATTTACTTATTTTAGAAGGACAGATCACATGAGCAGGCAGAGGGTCAGAGGCAGAGGAAGAGACAATCCTCAAGAAGATTCTCCAATGAATGTGGAGCTCAGTTCCAGAATGGTGAGATCATGACCTGAGTATGATCAGGTCATGAGTCAGACACTTAACCGACTGAGCCACCCAGGCCTTCCAATGTGCCTTCGTCTGTTTGATTCAAGTTATCTTTGTCTTAAGGAAGACTCGCTTGTGATAGTAACTGAAGTTTAATTTTTTTCCTATTCAAAATTTGCCTGATCTAAATTTTTTTCACATGATATTCAATAAAAGAATGATAATACTCAAAATGCTATGCTTGCTGAGTCTCACATCACAATCTCATTTCATGCCATTCCCCAAAGCCAGAAGAGATGAAAAAACGTGTCCTCTCACAAATCAACTAAGTCATTATTGCAGATATTAATAAGCAGTTCAAAAAAGAAATAGAAATATTCCATGAAGTTATGCAAGGAACAGCCAAAACAATCTTGAAAAAGAACAAAGTTGAAGGACTCATATTTTCCAGCTTCAAAACTGACTACAAAGTTACAATAATCAAAACACAGTAGGGGCGCCTGGCTGGCTCAGTTGGTAGAGCATGTGACTCTTGATCTCCGGGTCATGAGGTTAAGCCCCACTTTGGGTATAGAGATTACTTTAAAAAAAAAAAAAAAAGGCAGTATGGTACTGGCATAAAATGGAATGGGATTGATTGTCCTGAAATAAGCCCATACACTTATAGTCAATTGACTTTCAAAAAGGAGACTAAGAAAACTCAATGAGGAAAGAAGAGCCCTCCCTATAAATGGTGCTTCGACAACTGGATATTCATGCCCCGAAGAGTAAAGTCAAACCGCTCCCTCACACCTCATATGAAAATTAACTCAAATTAGAATGGTCTTAAATGTAAGAACTAAAACCATAGGACTCTAAGAAATCATGGGAAGATATTTAAAATCATTAATAATCAAAAAATAAAAATTGAAATAATTAGAAACAATCTTTCATCTCCGTAACTGATGGAAGTTATTCTGAAGACCAGTTCAGGCTAGGTTTGGAAGAAAATGTACCCTGATGTATTTTGATGATTATGTAAATTTGCACCTTCTGGAAAGGTTTGGTAACATGAATCAATGTTAGACTGCATATACATCTTGACTCATTAATTCCACTCAAAAGAAATTATCTTTTTAAGATATCTGATAAAGATACACAGTTATATATGTGAAAGTTCTTAGAAAGCATTGCAAAGAAGAGCAGAAAACTGGAAGTATAAACATATAAATATATAAATTTATATAAATAAATAAATGTCCATCAGTTAGGGCTTGGTGAAAACATACACAATGAAATAATAAGCGCCCATTAATTGTTGGTGGATACATATATTTTATTGACATGGAAAAACAGGGATAATTTATTATAAAGTCAAAAAGGAAAGTAGGCATCCCTAAGCCAACTGAGGAATACAGAAAAGGGAAATTAACACTCAAAGGAAATATCCAAAGTGCTGAAGTTAAATTTTGTGCTCCTATCTGCTTTTTCGTAGATCAGACCTGTCTGTATACTTCGTACCACATGCTAAAGTTTGGTTTTTCTCCTATAAATATTTCCAAGAAGTACATCATGCACTCCAAACAGTTTCCTGGCCAGAAATAATCTGGATGTTGGAAATGACAGTTATAGGTTAATGTAACAATTCTAAATGGGCTGACAGGTGTTGAGAAGCCTAGAACCATCATTAGACAATTTATTCCAATTACTCTAGCCAATGTCAGGAGGATCTGATCTTTGGATAATTGAGATTGATAACCCTGAGCTACTGGATAATCCCCAAAATTCTAAATTGTCTTATGCAAAAAAAAAAAAAAAAAAAAAACAATAACAACCAACATTCCCAAATAATTAGTGGTAATTCTTTGTAGTATAAAACATGAGTCTGAGGAATCCTTCCATATTCACTCTTAGAACACTCTGGGAAAAGGACCTGTATGGTCCGCAGATGTATTTATTCCTTCCAACAAGTTCTCTGGAGACAAGCATCTGTCAACACAACTTAAACCTAACCCACCCAAAAAAGAGAGCAAAAGTCAATAGCTTTGCTTCCCATCTTCTTCAAGAGAGCACTTACAGCATTAAAACAGCCCCTGTAAGATGAGAGATCAACTGTTTTATCACTTGTCAACTGCTTGAGCCACATTTCATAACGATTGCGGTCATACCTCTGATAGCCACCAAAAAAGTTCCCTAGACACATTACAGTATCCATAAGTCCATGGGATCAAGCAGCCTGTAAAGCCCCAGAGTGAGAAAATGCTGAGGATCCAGTCATGCCTCAAACACTCCTCTTCCCTCCCAGGTCTCAGGCTACAGCACACACTCTCATAAACTATCCATGCATCACCCTAACCAACAGGAGATGGACATTCCAGGAAATCAATCAAGTGTATATTCAGTTTCACTTCTGAAATGCTCAATTAAATGTGGCTGTAAGTCCTTATAGTTAAAAAAAACAACAACCAAGTAGGCTTGAGTAAAGTGAATGATTCCAGCAAGTGTCACATCTCCAAGGGTTAGCTCTTTCCCAAGGAGAAGGAAAAGGACTACTTGTCATGTGATTCCAAAAATCACTAGTGAAGAAACCTTAACTTTCTACTCTGTCTCATTCATGAGAAATCTGGTGCTTCTTGACTAATGCTAAGGCCAACTCAATCATCTTCAAAGATTTACTCCCATTATATTTGTCTTTTTCTATATTCTGCCCATCCACGTTCTTGCCACCAACTCCATTTTTGAAACTCTATGGGATATTGAGTATGGTATTTTTAAAAAGGATCACTACTTAGCTGTTGCAATTAGGAGAGGGACGTATTTAATATCTCATGGGAAGCACTTGGGTGCCTATATTTCTCTCCAACGGATCCATTTTCAGCTTTCACTCTGATCAAGGAGTTATTTTTCTTGTCAACAATGGGAAATCATCTTCCTCCAAGCACTAAAGGGTCGATCATGGAAAACACAAGGGCAGATGGCCAAAGCCTTGAGAAAAATCGGAGCAGAAGATGAGAAAGCTATGGGAATAAACAACTTTTATCCCAGTCTTGGAATAATAATAATAATAATAATGATAATAATAATGATGACAGTTTTGCTAGAGGTAATAGGCTATCCAATGAATATAGTAGAATACTACAAGTAAAATAATTTTTTGCCCCTTCTTAAAAACAAAAACAGCATTTTCAGCCAATTGGGTCATGATAGAAGCAAGTGTAATCTCTGGATACACCAATAAGGAAAACTAGCTCCATCAAAAATACTTCAGAGGATAGCCACAGTTTATGCAATGGTAGGAGAGATGTCCAACTGGACAGAAACGGGGCTCCTTCTCTTTACATTAGTTCACCATTTCCTTAACAGGAAAAAATATATCAGAACCCAACTATGTCACGTTTAATTTGTTGTACATAATTATTTTTAAGTGTACAGAAAACATGTGTAACTTTCATCCCAAAACATGAGTTCCATCATTATGAACCAATATATCTTCACAAATTTCTGAATGGAAGACCACCTCCAGAGAGCATGGGAAGGAGATCTCTGAATATGGTGGACCCAAATGACCATAGCAGGCAGGATTCAAGCACCTGGCTGGGGAGGCATAAACTACGTAAAGAGTGGTACTCTGGAATGTCACCTACCTTATCAGATTTCTAATGTGTCTGGGAGTACTCTCTACATTTACTTTGGTACTTAGGTGACAAATATGTGCTTCTGATTCTTCTTTCTAAGCAAGAAAAAAGGAGTCCTACTTTTTAAAACATTATCTGCTTATATTAACAAGCAAGGGTTCAAGCAGAGTTGACTTTTTCGTACTGACCTGAAAAATGCCTCAGTTCACAAGCATGATTTGCCTGAGGCATAACAGGATAGTCAAAACTTTTCACAGAAATAGGCATCGTTTTCCCCCTCCTTCCCCACTCTCCCTTTCCTTCTCTTTCTCTTCTTCCTCTTCCTTTTGCTGCTTCTGCTTCTTGTTGTCTTTTAGTGCTTCCAATGTTTCATAGTTACTATTATTCAAATGTAGCTACAATTTCTAAGCCAAATACTAGTGTTTATTATCTACTGTTTCAGATGGACCATGTTACTGCTCTCTTTCTACCATGTTACTCTCTCTTTCTGGGAAGAGGCAACTGAATTGTGTTTCCCTCACTCTATAGATGCTTTGCTCAAATGTCAAATTCTTGCTCTTTCTGAAGGTATCAGTAATTATGCTGTACATTAGTAAATCTTTCACCCAATATACTTTTGTGAAATACTATGATGTGCTAGGCACTGGATGCCTAAAGTTGAAAAAAGCAAAGTTACTGCCTCCAAAAAACTCCTAGAGGAAAAATAAAAAAATAAGATTGCACTATAGAAACCTAGGTACATTATACATATATGAACAAAGGCCATGAGATCAGGAAGGACTTGGTGATTTGGGTGGTTGTTCCAATGCGGTTTACCAGTTGTCGATAAGACTTTGGGACCTAAAGAATATGCCTATGGTGTCACTCAGTGCTCTGAGAGACTGAATCTACTTTCCCTTGTCATGGTTTTACTACCAGAGAGGATTTTACACGCTCAGATCAAGCATAATACCACTATTACTATTCATCAGGCTAAAGGGTCATTCTTCTTGGATTCATCTCTAGGTGTCTTCTCTCCTAATTCAAACTCCGTGGAGTCTTGGCTTCATAGGGATGTGAAGCAATTGAGTTATATAAGAGCTGGATGAACAAAAGGTAGATGAATAAAAAGAAGTCATTCCACACTGTAGACTTAGAGAAATTAGAATGAAATAGGAAAAAGAAATGAGGAGGGTGATCAAGAGCTCTTTCAGAAATTTATTAATAATGTGCCCCAAACCACTAACTGTGCAATCATGTCTCCATCTATGATATGTATGCTATGCTGTCTCAAAAATGGGACTGCAACTCAACATTTGAGTGAAATTCTATTTCAAATGTATCCTGGGGCAATTTAAGAAAATAATTTAGGGGGCGCCTGGGTGGCTCAGTGTGTTAAGCCGCTGCCTTCGGCTCAGGTCATGATCTCAGGGTCCTGGGATCGAGTCCCGCATTGGGCTCTCTGCTCAGCAGGGAGCCTGCTTCCCTTCCTCTCTCTCTGCCTGCCTCTCTGCCTACTTGTGATCTCTCTCTCTGTCAAATAAATAAATAAAATCTTTAAAAATAATAATAATAATAATAATTTAGTAAATTTCCTTGTAAAGCAGAGACTATTTTACAATGTGAATAATCACTCCCTTATTTCATGTCTTGTAAGTTGGCGTTTTGTCAAAGCTATTTAATGCATGTCAAACTGCATCTCATACTTGATGCTCAAAGAGAAAAAGACATACAGAGGAAATGGCCATAAACTGGCAAGCTTTTTGTCCATATGAAATCTGGTCATTAGGTTCATGATATCCGGGGTTCTACTTTTGGATAGCTTGCACTGGGTAGACCAGTATTCCAGCAAAAAGGCAGCGTAAGAAAAGGGAACGTCTACTCTAGAACACCCTGGTTTAGATAGAGAGAGAAAAAGAAATATAAGCCAGCACTTCTCAAAGTTTAATGCACATGTGAGGCACTTGGGTTTGTTTTTTTTTTTGGTTTTTTTTTTTTTTTACTCCAGATTCTGATTCAGGAGGTCTGGGTGAGGCACAGAATTCTGCACGTCTAGCAAGTTGCTGGGTGATACCAAAGCTGCTGATCCACAGACCATATTTACATGGCAAAAATCTAAGCTAAGTTCCTGAAATAGAGACTTAGAAGCATACCTCGTCCTATGCGGTTTGCCAGGAACTTGAACATCCAGTCACAACATCCTTGAGGTCTCCAAACCATAACAGTGAGGAAAAGACAAGAAAAAGGAAACTCCCTGAGACAATATTTCCTGTTCCTCATGTTTCCTTACACTGCAACACTCCCATCCACCATGGGGGTGGGGGAGAGGGATTTCGGATGGACGGGGGCAGCTGTTTCGCACAGGGATCCGCTACCATAACATTTTCAGGGGTCTTTGTATTTCCTAACAGCAAGGAAAAGGCAGGATATACTGGAGATGGTCAAAGGTTATAACTTTGATCTCGGGCAATATCGTTCCACTGAGCCACCCCACGCTCACTCTTTCAACAAAATTAATGCAGGGCCTTTACCCTGGCTCTCTTCCTCTCTTGAGATGTCCCTAGAATAGTGCAGGATATGTAAAGCTTTTCTTTTGAACTAAGGCAAAGGGAGTACCTAAGCCCCAGAACACCTCTGGGCTCTGAACATGGTATCAACTTTGAAACTAACTGTGAGACAATGGTCTGATATTTTTAAAAACACATATGTACTAAAAAAAAAAAATAATAGATACGCCATTGCACCAATTTTTTTTTTTAAAGCCATGGCCTAAATAAAGGTATATAAAGAACTTCTCTTCATCAGGGCCTTGGGATAATGTCTACATGTTGGTTTTCTCAACAAAGAGAAATCCATGATAGACTGTACCTCACATTGCCACTATCAGGCTCCAATTCTATGTAGTTTAGAGAACTCCCTAAAACCACAAATCAGCCACAACATTCATGAGGTCTTAACTTCCCATTTAGTTGGAGTAAATTAACAAAAAGGAGACTCAAAATCAAAATAGTGCCACCTAGAAATGGCAGACAGCTCTTCTCCAAGCTGGGGGAAAAAAAAAAAAAAAAAAGCTTGACATAGAAATAAATCAGTAAATCAGGACTGCTGTTTCAAAGATACTTTAGATAAAAGTAGGATATGACAGCAAAAAATCTGGCAAAATGGCATGCCGTGCCAATTAATTCTCCATTCATTTCTTCTTAAAATCACCTTTGTGATGTATGTCTTCTGCTTCAAAAAAATTCCGGCATAACATAACAATTTCTATCGCTAACTACCTTTTCCGTGTCCATAAAACCACTATCAGTGGAAGTCTAAGTTAAACCTCTCTAACAATATACATAGTCACGAAGGGTAGATATTAATATTCTATATGCTAATACACCCTGTAGATGCTTGTAAATATTAGAGATATACAGAGAAGGACACGGGAACATAATTTTTATGTCACCTTTTTTATTAACGCAGTCTTTATTGTAAAACATAACCTGAGAATATTTCAAGACATAGGACATATCTGCCCTCTGGTGGAGGGATGGGACAATCACTTTAGGCTTTACTGTTCTGCTTCCCACAGCAGAAATCGTGGACCTAAAGTAGCATCTTTATCCAAAGGGCAGAAGACTATGATGTCATCCTGACAGTGTTTAAAAAGACACACCGGGGGTGGGAGGGGCACCTGGGTGGCTCAGTGGGTAAAAGCCTCTGCCTTCGGCTCAGGTCATGATCCCAGGGTCCTGGGATCGAGTCCCACGTCGGGCTCTCTGCTCAGCAGGGAGCCTGCTTCCTCCTCTCTCTCTGCCTGCCTCTCTGCTTACCTGTGATCTCTGTCTGTCAAATAAATAAATAAAATCTTAAAAAAAAAAAAAAAAAAAAGACACACGGGGGATGTCTTCAGAGTAGCTGAGTCACTTCTGCAGAGACACAGTTACATGAGACTTGGAGAAGGCCTACCTAAGAGGTCATTCTACAGGAAGCTGACAAGCCCCGACCCCTCGTCCCATGACCATGTCCCAGAATCTCAGGGGAGGAAGCATTTCCAGTAACTCAGGATCCTTCCCTCACACCGTCCTCTGGCCCAAGGAGTTCTGGTCTCACGGTAGGGTCTCAGGAAGTCGAGGGCCACTTACAAAAACTGAAACATCTATCTTCATTGTTACTTCAGAGGCAGAAGGTAGCAGTGCCTTGGAACAAAGTGACACAAAGCTGGGGAAAAGAAGTCACCTTGCTTTCCAAGTCGTCATGGGAAGGTAGCGGCCATGGGATGGCTTTAGCAGTATGGGTGCATACACATGAGGCCACAGGGCCCTTCAGGGTTGGGGGGGGGGGTACAGCCCAGCTTCCCAGCATTGACAGATGTTCCCAGAAAGAGCATCTCCACCTGCAGCCTCCCTGGAACCCACAGCGCCAACCAGAGCCTTGGCAGAAATACTCTCGGAAGACCCTAGAAATAACTGGCTGTTGGAGATCCTGAAATCGGAGGACAGGAGGACAGGAAGGAGCCAGAAGAATGAGTATTTGTTATTAAAAGCAACTTTTTCAGCTCAAGCTGCTGTGACCTGAGAGAGTTCCATCAGTCTTGTGCACAGTCGGGAACCTTTAGACAATGTCATGGAATTAAGCCTTGTCACAACTCAGCAATATGCCACATAAATATTGTCGCTGCTAAAACAGCAACAGCTCTGATGAATGAAGATGGGTCAAGAACTAAGGAAACAGAAGAAACTACTTTGGGGAAGAATATAAAAACCCAGACTCCACAGAGAAAAACCCTAGAGGATCTTCAGTTGTCTAAACCTCAAACAGTCAAGGAGCCTGTCGACATCTCTTATATTTTATCCCTCCCACCACTGGAATTCATGTTTCAGGAGGATATTCCAATAGGTCTTTTCCTTCAGGTGTCTGATCTCTGTCTTCTCCAAACTCTTCATCACCATTCACGTGACACTTGTTCCTAAGTTTTCACCTGTGAATCTTTCCATGTCACTTTTAAATGCCATTTCTGGGGTGCCTGGGGGGGCTCAGTCGGTTGAGCATCGGACTCTTGGTTTCAGCTCAGATCATGATCTCAGGGTCATGAGATAGACCTCTACATCAGGCTCTGTGGTCAGTGAGGAATCTGCTTGAGATTCTGTCTCTCTCTCTCTCCCTCCCTTCCCCTCTACCATCCCCTCCCTCCAAGCCCATGTGCAATCTCTCTTTCTCTCTCTCTTTCTCAAAAAAAAACACCATTTCCTCCACAGTGTCCTGGCACTGAGTAAGGGACCAATAAGTCTTAAATAAATACATTTTTATGAGTGAAATATTGTCTAAAGCACAGAAGACAAACCATTTGAAAAACTCACACAGAAACCAGACTTTACCTTCACTCCTCCTGCTATTTCCATGTCTTCCTTTAGAATGAATATAACATTGGGAATATTCCAGGAATGGGATATCAGAATCACAAGATGCCTAAATCCTCACCCATAATTCCTACATTATCCAAGTTTTCTAAAATAAGATGTACCACTTTTGACATCAAAATCAAAAGGCAAAAATATTTCAAATTTCCCCCACTTGATTATCTTTCTAATTCCCCTACTTAATTATCTTTCTTAATTATCAAACTATTTCCATCTACTTTTTTAGGGCCTTTTCAATCATCCAGTGTCAAAGCCTCGAATTTTCCTGGGTTCCCCAGTCCCTATTTATTGCCTCTCAAATGCAAACCATCTCTGTGTGTCATTTGGGTTTTGACCCTCAACACCCAACAAAGGGGTCTGTTCGTGTTCCGCTATACAAATTGTTCAATGTGCCACCACTGTATTCATGCTCACTCCCTTTTCCTCACTGAACACTCTCTCCTACCTCCTCTCCACACCAAATCGTCCTACTCCTTTGAGGCCTACATCAAGGTGCACCTCTTCAGGGACTCTCTCTGTGAACCCCCAACTTCATAGTGATGACTTTCTTCCCTGAAACTAGGACACCTGTAGTCCACAGGACTCACCTGACAGTCTCCATTAGTATGACCATCTGTCTGGGTTTCCATGGCACCGTCCCAGTTTGTACCTATATTCCTAGTGAAATACTTAATAGTGTCCCCTTTCCCACTCAGAAACACCCCAGTCTGGATAATAAACTGAGAACATTCATCCACGTTTCAAAAATCTCACCTCCTTTGCCGACAGTAAATGATGGAGACTCTAGCACATTCCTCTGTACCCATCTGCACATTTGCTCCCAGTAGCAGCTCAAATAGCATTTGAAAAATCAACTGGTTTTATTATCTTTGACAATGGGCAAGCACGGGCTATGCTTATCTTGCTTATAAACAGTCTACACAACAGATAGTTCTATGTGGAACTACCTATCCTGCTCTCCACCTCCCTCCCTCCCCTACACACACACACAGAGAGAGAGAGAGAGAGAGAGAGAGAGAGAGTCTGGCCAGAGTACTCATCCCTACTCTTCCACAAGCACCATCTTTCTTGAGCTCCTTATTCCAGGTGGGTGGGGCCAGAAGTCAGGCTCCCCTGTGCCTAGAGCCCAGAACCACATTTCTGGATTTTAAATGCCCTTTACAAGGGACTGTTCTGCAGCAAAATTGTAACAGTTTGTCATCAATGATGCTCCTGTCTTCCTTTAGCACACCCACTACCTCTGTCATTCACAAAACAATTAATGAACATTTGCCATGTCCGAGATAGCATTCAAGGTGCTAGGGACACAAAAAGCAAGCAGACAGTCCTTCTCGGTATGAACTTGAAAGTTAGTGGCAAAGAAAGGCAACAATCAGGACACTGTATGACAGATGCTATTAAGAAACACATCATGAGCTAAGGGAGCACACAACAGAGATTACCTGATTTGAATTGGTCTACTTGCGTAAGTTAGGGGAAGCTTCACAGAAGTGACATTTGAGCTGAATGACCAAATAAAGAATTAGAAATAAAAGGTACAGAGGCGCCTAGGTGGCTCAGTGTGTTAAAGCCTCTGCCTTCAGCTCAGGTCATGATCCCAGAGTCCTAGGATGGAGCCCCATATCGGGCTCTCTGCTCAGCAGGGAGCCTGCTTCCTCCTCTATCTCTCTCTCTCTCTGTCTGCCTGCCTCTCTGCCTAATTGTGATCTCTGTCAAATAAATAAATAAAATCTTAAAAAAAAAAAAAAAGAGAGAAAGAAATAAAAGGTACACCTGGAAGATAATTGCAAGAAACATGCTCTGAAAACAGGAACTAATTAGTGTGCAAAAACAAGTCAGGCAAGGGACCTGGATGTGGAGGGGGAAAGGACAGTGAATATGGCTGGAAACAGACTGGAGCCAGACAGAACATCAGATAACATGCTTGGAGTTTGGGCCTTTATCTCATAGGCAAAGAGAAACCAGAAAACGTTTGTTAGAGAATGGTGTGACTAGATTTGTGCTTTAGTAAGCTTGCTCTTGTAGAAAGCACCAAAATTCACACGCAGGATGTTAGAGCCTGCTTTCCTAAAAGGAGAGGTTGAATGGGAAAGCTGTGTTTGTAGAGTAAATATGCCATTTACACTTAGTGTATGTTTACATGGGATGGCTGGATACGAGTGGTAGTTCAATGGAGATTATGAAGATGCTAAAGGCTTCTCTGCCAAATACTCATTCCACTCATCTGGTGCTCCTCATATCCACTCTCTGTTACTGGTTGAATTTTGAGGGAAAAGCAATGATGAGACAGGAGGTAAGGGTAGGAGGAGATTACAAGAAAGGAAAAGAGCTTCTAGCTTGAGCTACTGGGTAGATAGTGATGCTACTAACAAAGTTGGAGAATAATACAGGAGACCCAGATTGGGGGAAGGTATAATGATGAGCTTGGTTTTAGACATGTGACATTAGAAGTATTGGTAGGCGTTCCAGATGGAGGAACCTAATAGGTTATAGAATTATCTGTGTTACAGATCAGGGAAAGACTTGCTCTGGAGCTAGAGACTGGGGTGCTGTTGGAACTGGGGGAGGAGGATGCCATCGAGGGAAAGGATGCATGTCAAAATGAAATTCTTTCCATTGTAGGAGAGATAAAGTTAAGGTAAGCTGGGCGGAGGCACCCATGTCAACTTTGATCTGTTGGCAGTGCCTCCTTGGAACCACCAAGAAAGATTCTAGGGCCCACATTCAGGGTGCCAAGATGGACTCACAAGTTTGTTAGTGGAGAGCGAGAAGGTCTAGACATAGCAGTGCCAATACCATACCAGATTTAGGAGGTGGTGAGACACAACAGTGCAAATGAACAGCAAAAAGCACATGAGAAAGAGATGTTCAACAGGGCCAAGGGCCTCAGGAGATCACACAGAATCAAGGGCTGGAGAAGAGAAGTGGAAGCTGGACTGTCTCAGTGATGGAGAGGCTTGAGGAGTAAAAAGGAGGAGTTGAGGAACCTCAAGAAATCCCCAGGGCCTTTCTTCCCACTCCTGCAGTGTGCGCCCAGGGAAGCAACAGACCCCGCACCATCGCCACCCACCATTTCAATGAGTGCTGCCTTCTCTCACTCTCTCCCACACACCCCCCACACCAGGCCAGAAAGCTTAACTATCCTTTATAACATTATGAAATAAATTAGGGCTTTTCAAATTTGAAAGACGAAAGCCAAAATCTATATACAAAATCTGTATACAAAAGGACACAGGCCTGGGAGCAGGTAGGCGCTTTTTCACTAAGAAAATAAATAAATAAAAGGGAAGAAAATAAGGTGAAAAGGCAGCAGGCCTCTGCCCACCCCGGGGATGGAGCTTTGAAAGGACAAGTGGGACGGGAGCAGCCTGCCGGGTTCCAACAAAATAGGGGAAAGGCAACAAATTTGAACACAGCCCTAAATTTCAAATTAGAGCTGCCTTTGATTGCAAATGTTTAAACTTATATTAAAGGCAAATGGCCATCAAGGGGATTGCTTCTGGAGCCGGGCTCAGCATGAAGTAATGGGACCGGTTCCTCATTAGACTGAATAAGGGACAGAGCCGTGATGGAAACCTCAAGGATTGCGCGGCCCGGGCCGACTCGGGCCATTTTTTACGCCGCACTGACCCCTAGAGGTTCTCCCTTTCGTTCGGAATGTGCTAGGCGTCCGGCCCCGGGAGGGCGGAGGGGGTGGGGGGGGGGATAAATAAATAAATAAAGGGGAAATGTGGCTCTACTTACTTAAAATCGAAAGGGGTGTGGAGGGCAGGGACAAGAGGCAAACGGGATCTCACTGCCAAGTGCCACCCGTTAAAACCGCCTCAATAGACGCCAACTCCGTCCGGGCACCGCTCCCGACCCGGCGCCGGCAGGGAAGCTCGCCCCGGTATTAGACGGATTGGAAACAAGCGCGTGCATTTTAAAATGTGCCTCGGGGCGCCTGGGTGGGTCGCTGGGTTGGGCCTCTGTCTTGGGCTCCGGTCATGGTATCAGGGTCCTGGGATCGAGCCCCGCATCAGGCTCTCTGCTTTACGGGGAGCCTGCTTCCCCCCTCTCTCCTCCTGCCTCTCTGCCTGCCTGTGATCTCTCTCTGTGTGTCAAATAAATAATATTTTTAAAATAAATTTTAAAAAACAAACGTGCCTCTGACTCCCTGCCCCACGTGGCCGCTGAGACCCGAGCCCAGCCGCCAGCCAGTCCGGTCCCCGGTCCCCGCCCGTACAGCGGTGGGAAGTTGGGCTCCTGCTCCGAGGACCCAGGCGGCCCGGGAGTCCTGTCTGCACCACCAGCCTGGCTTCTTCTCCCTCTGCCTCCTGTCCCTCCGAAAGAGGAGGTGGGGTCCGGCCCTGCGATCGCCGGCGCCGTCCCGGGGATGCCTGGCGCCTCGGGGCCGCAGGCTGGGGAAACCCGGGTGCGGCGCGCTGTCCCAAGGATCTTACACCACATACTTCCGGCAACTGAAATGTGGATGCTCAACTCGCAGCCACTCGGGGATCTGCCCCCACGTCGAGGAAGAAGAAAAGAAATCACGCACATGGAACAACGGGGGAGCTGCGATTCCAAGTCCGCAAGCCGGACTTTGGGGGGCGGTTGATTCTGAGGGTGCACCCCCTGGGTCGCAGCGAGGGGTCAGCCCCCCCCCCCCATTCAGGGCAGACAGGCCAAGTCGATCGGTCTCAGAGGGGCTGGGATATGGGCTCTAAAATTCAAATGAGCCACCGTTCCGGTCAGGAAATCTACACAGTGTCATAAATAGGGGCAAAGGAGAAATGTAAGGGTCTTTGGAAACAATAGTTCTAAAACCACGGCTCAATCCCTCTCCAAAACACCATGTAGGACCTTTTTATCCTTGAGGCAGCTCAGACCTACCTAAGAGGCCATGCCCTTCCAGGCCATCTCTGGGTTTAAAGTGGCTTTGTCTGCAGCTGGCCGTCCACCGGGGCTCAGGGCTCCCTGAGGACCCGTGCCCCACAGAGGAATGGTCACCGGGGTTAATGGGAGAAGCAGCACTGTGCCGGGTCCTCGTTCCCTGATTGTCCTGGTCCCAGCGCGTAAGAGTTCAAATGAGGCTCCCAATCAATATTTCTCTGGGCAGTAATGGTCTCACCTACAAAAGGGCTACCCCTAAGCTCCTTTCCTCAGCTGTGAGGATCATTAACACCTCAAACCAAACCAGCCTCTCCAGAGCAGCACCTGGGAAGAGGCTGAATTTATTGAAAAGTGGTGAGCCTGGGAAACACAATCTCAGATAAATCTCTTTATCCCTATGAACTCTGGAAGAAGGATTTTTAAGCCTGGATCTACATGGGTGGATGTTTTTTTCTTTTTAAAAATGAGTCCCTACAGCGGTTAGGAGCAATGAGGTGGGGGAAGCATGATTTCCAGTCTAAACACTTGATGTGATACCAAAAATAAAAACATGAAATGTCATTAAGCAACCCACATCCTGTGGCTAAACCAGTTGCCAGTTCCACGAAGATTAGAGTTGTGCCTTCGACACTGTCCAGGACACTATTCATCTGGCATTTCAGGCTGCCTTTACTACTGATAATTCAGTAATTTATTGGGCAGTGATCTGATTTGATGGGTGACTTAGCTGAAATAATTGGATTGACAATTTCCGCAGCTGAGGAAGTTACACACCACCTTTTGCCCATTAGGATCTCGTGCATTTCCTTCAATAGATTCAAGAGCATCATAATTATTCACAAAATTTTCCAGCTTCCACTGTAGTTTTGACTCAGAAAGTATGCCAAGAAGCTAAGCACGAGAAATTCATAAATATGTAACCGTTTACCGCATGTATCTACCTTACTGTTGGCAACAGTCAGTCTACGGCTTCCACTCTCCTTCACAGGGAATCCTGACACAGTCAGTCCTAACACACATAGGACCACTTGTACCTTCAAAATACATCTTTTTCCACACACACATATCTGAGTTTCAAAAAAGCATCAGAGCAAATGCTGCTACCAAGTTCTAAGGCTTCACAGTGACATCTATAATCTCTGAAAAACTGGGAGAATACAAATCTTATCAAATGACAAAAGGATGGGATTTGTACTTACTTTCCTCTCCTGTTCTGTTTGTTGGGCACCTTTCATCCAAAGGAAGGAGGCATTTCTTCTTGTCCCATGGGGCTAGAAGGTAGAAGACAGCAGAAACAAGGCAGCCAAGAAGAGGCAGGAAAGCAAACGCTGCTGGCTAACTCCTTCCCCCAACTCGGCCCAAAAAGGCAACTGCTCCTTTCATGGCCTCTTTTGGCCTGGAAATGAGAGAATGTTGTTGGTTCTCGACCTCAGGAGCTTCCAAGGTGAAACTCAAAATCGGCCCCATTTGGCGAGCATAGGCATGTCCTCCAGGTCGGAAGGGGGCAGTTTCGACGAGCAAGGGAACTTACTAGAGGAGGCACATCTTGGGCTCCCCAAGAACAGCAGATCTCTGCACCGTCCCTTAGAATCCTTAAAGTTGACACGGAGGACTCGCTAGGGTTCAGTCACCATGTATAGAGGCCAGAGGGTCTCGGCAACACCTTACTCTCTCAACGCTGCCTCCTGGAAATGACTGCTCTTGGGAAGTACATCCCAAAGACAGTGGAGAGGGCGGGACACCTCTCATTGCCCTGGGGGGGGCGGGTAGGGGGCAGCTGGAGGGTCAGCCAGGGGTTACATCCTCTCAGTGACCCAGTGACAACACTATTGTTCCTCCAAAGTCTACAGAAAACTAAAAATTCTATCGAAAATGTCTTCCTTTTCCTTCCAAATGTTGGGTCCATATAAAATGATTACAATAGGGCAGAAAGCCTGGTAAGGTTTTTAAGACAATTATTTGTATTATCAAAGTGCTGAGTGTTATTCGATTTAGGAGGCATCACCACTGCCCCTATATCTGAGTCAAACAGTTTAACTTCAAGGAGGGCTGGCAGTTGCCTGAAGGTGTGATTGTAGAAACACAGAACCATCAGTTAAATGGAGACAGTGGGTGTTAGAACTGAAAGTTGCCAAAAGCGGCAGGCGTGCCCCACAAAGGCTGTTGATCCCTTTGAAATCCTTCCAATATAGATTTGGGGTGAAAATGTAAGTTATAGCAAGGGTTGTGAAGATAACTGACTCTCCGGATGCAAATACCATGGCTTGGCGTCCTCGTGCATCACAAGACGGAAGAAGAGTTAGTGGGAAGTTAGCGTTCTTACACCAGGCTACTGGGAGTTAATCCTGGCTCTGCTGGTCACTCACGTTAGGATCTAAGTCGCTTAACCTTTGTGCGCCTCTGTTTCCTCATCTGTCAATATCACCGTCCTCGTAGCTTCCCTGTGAGGGTTAACGGGGTCCGTATTCGTGGAGCGCTTACGACACCACTTGGTACGCGGTAAGGGCTGTGCAATGCTCTGTATGTGTGTGTGGAATACAAACACGAAGGTGAAGAGGCCTTGTTATTTACGGGAAAAATATTCTGAGACGAACAACAATGCCTTTTCCGTCAGTCCTGAGATCCTAACCTTTTTTCTTTTTCTTTCTTTTTTTTTTTTTTTTTTTTTTTTTTTTTTTGCACTGTGAACCCTTTAAGAGTCTGATAGGAGCATGTTCCTAAAGCATGACAGTAAGCTTTGGTGTACAGTTTCAGCACGTTTCTGGACCCAAAGTAGTCCATAGGCTCCAGACAAGGAGTCCTACATTGAACTGAAATCAGGTATTTAGCGTGTAAAGAACCAAATTACATCCCCCTCAAATTCCTATGTTGAGTTCTAAACCCCAGTACCTCAGAACGTGACTTATTTAAAGAGAGGGTCTTTAAAGAGATAGTTGCGTTAAAATGAGCTCTTTGTGTAGACCCTCGTCTAAGCTGACTGCTGTCCTTGGAAGAAGAAGAAATCTGGACTCGGACATGTCGAGAGGGAGACAACCATGTACAGGCCGATGAGAGAAGCCTCAGGAGAAATCAGACCTGCCACCCTCTTGATCTTGGATTCCAGCCTCCAGAACTGTGGGAAAACAAACTGTTGCATAAGCCCCCTGGGGTCTGGGGCACGTTCTTTCAGCAGCCCTGGCAAAGCAACACACAGGGTCATAGAAGCAGCAGCGAGAACAATGGCCCAGGCCACACCTAAGAGCTTAAAGAGTTGCAAAAAAGAGGAAGGACACTTATGTCTTGACACTTTGATGTGGGGATCTTGAAAAGAAGCGAAGAGAAAACAGTTGCTGTTATGAATTCTCCAGAGACCTTGTTTCAAAATCCTACCTCTTTTGAAATTCTTCAACTGTCACCATGTGAGACGGAAAGAGAGTGTCCAAACGAGCCAGCAATAAATACAAAGCTTTCAGATCCAGATGGATTTAATTATGTGGTGAGAGAGAAAGACTTGGGGGCAAGTGCATACAAGTACGGATGATGTAGATGTCGGTGTTGGGGGTGGGGCGGGGGGGGGCGGGGGCGGGGGGGGGGGCTGTGGCTATCCTGTGTCAAACACACCAGACCACTTTGGCCAGAGAGCTGAGATGGTATCTCCCACGATACTTACGCTGTCACCATTCATAATTGAGGGTAATGGCAAGGCCGTGTCTGCGGGCAGATAGGACATGAATGTTAACACGGAATGATGGTTCTAGGAAAATAATAGCCCCATTCTGTGAGCCAACCCTGCCTGTTTTTTCCTCTCCAGGTCCTGAAGTGCAGCTCTGCACGCTGTGGGAATGACCGACAAGAAGGAAGAGGGAAGGCGAATGGAAAGCAGCCTCATCGTGGGAACATTTCCCTTTGATCTAGCCCCAGCTAGGATTACACAGCAGCCCTGGGAAAGAACCAGGACGGGATTCTGAGAGAGCCTGGCGAATACAACCTCCAAAGAGTTGTTTTAGAAACACAGCACTGACTTTCAGCACCTGCTTCACGAAGCGCATTTCATTTAAGTATTTCGTGGACATTGATGAATGAGCTGGCACGGCCCATCTAAAATTTTCTTGAATAAAAACAATTCAGAAACTGGCTTGCATACATTTTTTATGCTATTTTTAGAAAGAATGTAGCACTCGGGAAATATACGAAATTGATGACTTGTTCCCAAGAGTACAGAAAGTTTCCCATTTACCCTGCCTGGGTCATTACCTCAGCGTGGCCCATCTGAACCTGAGCTATCTTGACAGCCGGTAAAAAATGAAGGTAATGAGGCTGCCTCTCCAACCAAAGGCTAGGGAAAGTGAAGCATTAGAGAAATAAAGCATGCCACTTCAGTGAAGATGCGAAATGCTGAAGAAGCAATATTTGCTAAAATATCTAAATGTGGTTTCTTTCAACATGGGATGAGTGTGCCCATTTCCTTTCGGACTTTGACATAAGCCCTTCCTTTACATTTTTCTTCAGCATTCCATTTTAAAACGTATGCATTTTTATTACAAGATGTATTTTCTTACTTTCTTGTTCTTCTCTCATTCCCAGACCCTCTGCTCCCCTCGGAATCCCCACTGTCACTTAGTAGAAGTCCTGTTATTTCTCTCACTTCTGGGGTTTTTACAAGGATATTGCCAGAAAGGTTGTTCTCTCATTTTCACACAATACATTCCTTTGTAGAATCATGGTGGTCCCTCATGCTGTTCTTCCTTTGAATGTTTTTTTTTTTTTTTTGCCCCCACAGCCAGAGTGGATAGGTGCAGAAGATGTCCTGCATGTTCCCTGGCCCTAGGCTCTGCCCTGGATCTGGTGTCCACCAGCTGAGTGGTCTTCCTGAAGGTCCCCATGACTCCTTCTTCTCATCTGCAAAATGGGGATAGTAACCCTTCTCTTGTGGGGGTATGGTGAGTCTGGAATGTAAGGAGGTGTATGTCTGGCATTGTTTATTATGTCATGAGATAGCTCTGGAAGTTCTGCTATGAACAGAGGAGTAAGAACTGCTATGCTTTTTCCATGGAAATAAAAATGGGCTGTAATAGGAAACAAAGGATCTATCCTGGAAGTGTTTGATCTGTGTTACTTCTCTCCACACTAATAGAAAGTTTAAGGCAGGGAGGGCCAGTCATTGCAGAGCTCAGACCCTTTTCTAGTGTAACGCCTTAATTAATGTGACCACAAGAATGACCCTGGGCCTATGCCCCATGGATCCTTTCCCCTTGTCATCTGTATCTTTAAACACAGTTTATAAAGTAGCTAGATCTTTTGAAAGCGCATCACTGGGTCAAACCATTAGCTATTTACTAAGGTCACTAATCCAGTAGCCAATTTTCTATTCTTTAACATCACCATAGAAGACCAAGTCAGGTGCCAGCATTATTTTCTTCAGGAATTAACCAAAACCTGTCACCAATACTGTCTGACAAAACAAAGAAATGAGTCGGCCACCAAGGAAGGAAAGAAATTGAAAACTGAAATTTACAATAAGGAAGATGCTACAGACATTGGACCGACACTGATCAATATCTACCCAGAAAGTCCGCCTCTTGGCAAAGCGTCAGGAGGCTCACACACTGATAAATGAAAAAGGCAACATGCCCTTTTCCAGACAGATCGGCTGGATCTATTCTGTGCATCAGCCATATGGTCAATGTCGTGGCCAGAAATCCCTCCTATCCATATTTGTTTAATGCTAGGATAGCCAAAGAAATTCTCATCACTAAGAGTGAAATAGCTTAGTGTCTTTCTCAAAAGCCAAGAAAGAGATCATTCAAAATACTTAAAAAGTGTTAAAATGAATATCAGGTAAAGTTATGAATCCATAAGAATATCGTTAAAATTATATGATAACATTTTCCTCTTCCACAAAGACTGTGATCACCACACAAACAGCATCTCCACATTACAATGGATTAGACCAGAGGACAAAGGTGATGTCTACTGCATGTGTTGCATTTGGAGAGTAGGTGGTATTTGCATTATCGTATCCAGCACAATCCTGAGCATAGATAGCAAGGTGAATGGATGCAACTCTCTGAAGCAAAATACAGAATGAGGAAAAAACAGAGCAATTGACTCATATGCATATCGACTTTCATTGAATTTAGAACTTCCCTATGCACGGAATATGAGGCTACTCTTTTGTTCGATCCTCTCAATAATAAACAAAACCCTTTAAGATGTGTTAAGATTAAAAAAGCTTTGTTGGGACAGCTGGGTGGCTCAGTCAGTTAAGTGTCTGCTTACAGCTCGGGTCGTGATCTCCGGGGTCCTGGGATCCAGCCCTGCATCGGGCTCCCTGCTCAGGGGAGAGTCTGCTTCTCTCTCTCCCTTTATTGCTCCCCCTGTGTGTGCGTGTTCTCTCTCTCTCTCTCTCTCTGTCAGATAAATAAATAAATAAAATCTAAAAAAAAAAAAGATATGTTATCAAGTTTTGTTATGGAAACAGCAGAGTAATGCAATGCCCTTCCACAGATGAATGGATAACAACAGATAAACAAACATCCATGCAATAAAAGAATGAACCATGACTTACTCTCAAATGCGTTAGGCTAAGTGAAGGAAGCTAGTCCCATAAAGCTGTATACTGTATGATTCCATTCACATGACATTCTATAAAAGACAAGGACTATGGGAAATATAGAGGGGACCAGTGGCTGACAAGGGTTTATGGTAGGGAAGGGGTTGATGGCTAAGGGGTGGCACAAGGGAATTCGGGAAGGTGGTTGTGAGAGAACTTTCCTCTCTCAGTTATGGAGGAGGATATATGGCTATTCATCAATCACTACTCATGGGCCTTAATACTCAAGTACTCAAATACTCCAAAAGCCTGAACTTTAGTGCATATGATTTCAAAAACAAATATTTAAAAAAAAAAAAAACAGAATGGTATGTAATCCTTCAGGCATGGGGGAGTGTTTTAGAATTCTCTACTCACCCATCCCCCATTCACTCTGGGGAGTAACATTTATCTGAAAGGCAACATAGAATGCACAGATATCTCCGTAAAGACTTTTTTTTTAAGTCTCTGTCTTCCCACCAAGCTTTTGGCACCATGGATTTTTTGTGGGTGCTGTTCTGTGCCTTGTAGGATTTGTAACAGCATCCCTGTCCCCTGCTCATTTGATGTCAGGAGCGCCCGCAGCCTCTCCCTTCTTTGGGAGACCCACGGACATCTCAACACCGCCATATTCCTGGTGGGAGGAGCCGGGGAGAGGCAAGCACAAGAACTCCAGACTGAGAATCACTGCTTCAGACTAATGTTTAGAGCTACTTTATAGAGTTGTATATGTCAAACTATGTGCGGTATACTATATAGGAGATTTGGAGTTTTTGAGGGTAATTTTTTTAAAAGATTTTATTTATTTATTCGACAGACAGAGATCACAAGTAGGCAGAAGAGGCAGGCAGTGAGAGGGGGGCGCAGGCTCCCTGCTGAGCAGAGAGCCCGATGCGGGGCTCGATCCCAGAACCCTGGAATCACGACCCGAGCAGAAGGCAGAGGCTTTAACCCACTGGCGCCCCTTGAGGGTAATTTTGACTATATATATTTTTACTTTCTTTGATGACTTTGGAACCTCAGGACTCCCCAGATATGATAACTCTATTTTGAGTTGGTTTACCACTTTTACTAGAGGCTTAAGTTTAGAACCAAAAAAACTCTAATATGATAGAGATGGATTATTTTTAAAAAGTGGACTTTTTAAAAGGTCTGAAAAGTATTAAATTAAAGGTAGGAAAGACCTATGACTTTGTAATTGCTGAAATAATTATTATCGCTCAAGTTTAGTGGAGATTATTGCTTTTTCTTTCCAGGAGGCAAAGTGTTTGCAAGATTACTCAGTCTGTGGCCTTGTTGTTTATTCTTACACCATTTATTTGCTCCAGATTAAGAAAAAAGAAAGCAATTATGTCTTAATTATCTTATATAATTTGTGAAGAAAGAGCAGCAGAGAGATTCTCTTGCTTATTTTATGTGATAAGTACAAGGAAGTATTCCTGTGTAGTAATAAAAGTTGAAAAATGAGGCTTTAGTGGAATGGCACTAAATGCTAATTGCTCTTTAAGTATGATCATTCTAGAATACCTAAATACTAATTTGATTATCAACAGAACTTTGCTCAAGATCTTGGTAATAACCAAGTTAGTATATGCTACCAAAATATTTACCACAAAGTGTATGGTAAAGAATTTGGCATTGGTCAAAAAGGACAAGGACACCTGGGTGGCACAGTTGGTTAAGTGTTCAACTCTTGGTTTTGGCTCAGGTCATGATCTCAGGGTCATAAGGTCAAGCCCCCTTCCCCATCCCATGCCCCCCGCCAGCCCCCGGTCTGGCTCTGTGCTCAATGCAGAGTTTGCTTCCCTCTCCCTTCCCTTCTGCCCCTCACCCCACTCTCTCTCTTTCTCCCTGTGTTTCCCTCTCTCTCAACTAAATACATAATAAAATATTTAAAAGAATTCTTATTTTAAAAAAAAGAAGGACTAACCATGGTCTTCAGTTTGTGAGAGGTAATATATACCATACTTGATAGGCGTGTCTCTATCTTAATTAAGGGTTTTAGCTGGTATGTATAGAAGAATGAAACTCAACCATTCTCTCACACCATACACAAAGACAAACTTGAAATGGGTGAAAGACCTCAATGTGAGGCAGGAAGCTACCAGAATCCTACAGGAGAACATAGTCAGTAACCTCTTCTATATCGGCCACAGCAAATTGTTTCAAGACAAGTCTCCAAAGGCAAAGGAAACAAAAGTGAAAATGAACTTTTGGGACTTCATCAAGATCAAAAGTTCCTACACAGCAAAGGAGCCAAAAAAAAACTGTTTCAGTCAACAAAACAGAGGCAACCCATGGAATGGGAGAAGACATTCACAAATGACACTACAGACAAAGGGCTGATATCCAAGAACTCCTCAAGTCAACACCCAAAAAAACAGATAGTCATGTCAAAAAATGAGTAGAAGACATGAACACACACTTCTCCAAAGAAGACATACAACTAGCCAACAGACACATGAAAAAATGTTCATTATCACTATCCCTCAGCGAAATTCAAATCAAAACCACATTGAGATATCACCTTACACCTGTTAGAATGGCCAAAATCAACAGAACAGGAAACAAGTGTTGGAGAGGATATGAAGAAAGGGGATCCCTCTTACACTGTTGGTGGGAATGCAAGTTGGTGCAGCCACTTTGGAAAACAGTGTGGAGATTCCTCCAAAAATTAAAAATAGAGCTGCCCTATGGCCCCGCAATTGCACTGCTGGGTATTTACCCCAAAGATACAGATGTCGTGAAAAGAAGAGCCATCTGTGTTCATAGCAGCAATGAACACCCAGTGTTCATAGCAGCAATGGCCACAGTCGCCAAACTGTGGAAAGAGCCGAGATGCCCTTCAACAGGCAAGTGGATAAAGAAGATGTGGTCCATATATCCAATGGAGTATTATGCCTCCATCAGAAAGGATGAATATGCAACTTTTGTATCAGCATGGACAGGACTGGAAGAGATTATGCTGAGTGAAATAAGCCAAGCAGAGAGAATCCATTGTCATAAGGTTTCACTGACTTGTGGAGCATAAGGAATAACATGGAGGACATTAAAAGAAGGAAAGGAAAATGAATTTGGGGAAATTGGAGGGGGAAATGAAGCATGAGGGACTGTGGACTCCGAGGACAAACTGAGGGTTTTGGAAGGGAGGGAGGCAGGGGGATGGGTGAGCCTGGTGGTGGGTCTTAGGGAGGGCACGGATTGCATGAAGCACTGGGTGTGGTGCATAAACAATGAATTTTGGAACACTGAAAAAAATAAAATGTAGATGTTTTTTAAAAGGGGGCTTTAGCTGGGAGTGTCAATAGGTAAGCTGTGTAGACCAAGGACAAGAGGGTCATCTGAGGAATTCAGACCTGGTCCAAAAAGATAGAAACTCACTAGAAATGTCTCAGAACATCAGATAATCTAAAGGCACTTGAGCGAGACCTGGCAACAATATTTAAAAAGGCATGGGGCTGGAAGAGTTAGTGGCAGGGAGAGCAGATAGAAGTCACTATAGTAACCCAGATAGGGTTAACAAAAGCCTGATATGAGTAACCTACGAAAAATAATAATGAGAAGGAAAACTTGAAAGAACTCTGGGTGACTTATTGGACACTAGCACACAAAGTAAAGTCTAAATTTGGGCATGTACCAGTTAGCAATAGCTTGGTGGGGGGGGATTCATTCATTTCATGTTGATATTATTGATTTAACAAAAAGCCCAGGGCAGGTATGATCAGAGCTGGTCCAAGAATTCAACATCGCCATTGAGAACCGGGCCTCTTGCTGGGTTTCCCAGTCCATCTTCCTTGCAGTGTTGGTTTTTCATCTTCATATTTGTCTCTTTGAGGTCACATGACAGTTGCTGAAGATCTAAGCATCAGATCTTAATCAGGAGCGTGAGGGCTGGCACCAGAACATCTGCGAATGGCTAGTGGGTTAACCAACCCTCTGTACCTGCCACAGATGGTTAAATAAGGAAATGGAAAAGATAAGAGGTTTCCTTTTCTATTTGAGGATATGATCTAAATTTAGGTGGAGACATCCGAATTAACAAGAGAGCGCACTAAGTGGACGTGTTCGTGAGAGTATAGGTTTCTTCCTTGTCACATTTATCTCTTCCCCGAATTCCTCTGTATCAGGTAGGGATCTCCCGTCTTTACCTCTTGCCTCTCCACTGGTCTTCAGGGATATGGCAGGGAAGCCTATTGGATTTCATTAAAAAAAAAAAAAAAAAAAAAAGAACAAAGATTGTGACTGTTCCCTGAATGAGTTTAAAGTTCCAGGAAAGCAGAATGTGTTTTGTTCACTGAGTCACTGTGTTTCCCCGGGGCCGAGTGTGAGGTGACTAATCCATCCCTTCTCACAGCAGCTTTGGGAACACTCAAGTCTGGTTTGCTCTGAGGCAGCACCACAGTTTTTTAAAAATAACTGTTACAGCTATACAGCCGTGGTTTCCTCATTTATAACATTATACTGAGTGACTCTATGTTTTGGGGGACATAGGGGAGGGAAAGAGAAAGATCTTCAAAGAAGGCATTCATGCTACCATAAACAGCAATTTTTACCGTGCTGTCATTTGTATCTTTCTCCTCCCGTTTCCAAATGTTTCTGTTTTCACACAACTAGCTGTTGTTGGGTCCCAGGCAGCTCAGTGTAAATCACACTGCGATCAGGGCACTGGGACAGCTCATCCTCCACTTCCCCCCTCCCCAAAATATCCCCTGCTTGGGTTCTCTCTTCGTCCAAGGAACGCTTGCCCAGTGAGAAAAACTCAGGGTAGCTCCTCAAAAAGCAGATCCTAATCCCCCCAAAAGTCACTCGGCTTGTTTGGAGGGAAGGGGCTGCTACTGTTTGTGAAATGCGTGCCACACACCAGCCTCTGGCATACATATTCTCCATCGAGAATTTTGTGGAGGCTGCACCTACCTCAGAAGCGCAGGTTATCACAAACCTTTGCATCCGATGGCAAGAACAGGCTCCTTGATTCCAGGGGTCCCTGAACCCCGGATAAGGAGTCCTGCACGGAGGTAGTGGTCTTCAAACCCTTTTAATAATAAACCCTTTCTGGGGTGCTTGGGTGGCTCAGTCGGTTAAGCATCTGACTCTTGGTTTCGGCTCAGGTCATGATCTCATGGGTGATGATCTCATGGGTTATGGAATCGAGCCCCGTGTAGGGTCCCCGCCTCAGTGGGGAGTCTGCTTGAGATTCTCTCCCTTTGCCCCTCACCCACACAATCTCTCTCTCTCTAAAATAAATCAATCTTTAAAAAAGCTTTCAAAAACAAAAGCATATATCCCAATTGTTTGGGGATATTTATTTATAAATTACATGCATGTGCTACTCTACTAATATGTGTATAATTAAACACTCAAAAACTTTGATCTCAAAAGGATGAGAAGCAAACAAATATCAAAAGGGCAGGTATTTTTCCCACCCCTGGTGAATGCTTTTATTCATGCCCTAGATGCATGTGTAGACACACCCCACTTTAAAGCCCCTTTCCCCAGTGCCTACGGTCCAGCATCTTGCCGCTGGACTTCCTACAGCATCAAGCTCATGAAGCAAAAAGCTGAATGTACTACAGCAGAAAGAAAATGTTAACACCCCAGAGAAAAATAACTCCCAACATTCTGTGACTAAGTAAGAAACTGCAACTGTTCCCACCTATTATAAAAGAGAAGTAATCCCAGTAAAGATTGCTTAGCAAAAGAGATCAATGGAAAAGTTTGACCATTCCCACATAAAAGAAGCAGGTTTCCTATTTAAAAAATAAAAATAAAAAGCACCCTTCCCTATATAAGCTTTCAGAAGAGTCACACTGCACTTAATAAACCAAACTGTGTTGTTCTCTGAAGTCACAGAAAGAAATGCAGCTCGAAACCCAAGTGAAGAATAGCATGGAAGGTTGCAGGGCATTCTAGAAACAGAAGACCTCTGCACCTTTCTGGCCAGAGTAAGTCCTTTAACTTGCCTGCTTCTTAGATTCCTCAACTCCTAAATGGGGATAACATGCCTATAACATAGCTGAAATGTAAGTTAAAATTCAAACATGAGATTAACAGGGGTGAAAGTGTTCTATAAATTATGAGATGCTATAGAAGTGAAATAAAAACGTGTCTTCCTGCTATAAAAACAAAAGCTGAGTAATCGACAAAGTAACTTACATATATATGCCATTCTAGAGAAATCAGTGTGTACCTTAAATTTTTGGAGCCCACCCCAGACCCTTTGAGACATGCAGGTGATATCTCTCTGTTCCAGTTCCCAATCCCAAAGCCATTTCCAGCGAATCCTGTTGGAAGGGTCTCATGGAACCATCATCGTGAACCTGCACCTTCCGCGGGGGCCACTGCAGTGTATTTTGTATGGAGGTCATGTCTGCATCCCCACAGCGAAGGCAAGCGGGGTCGGGGAGCTGCCCAGCCCAGGCAGGGGCTCCGGCCCCATAAGGTTTAGTGCGGCCTCCCTCTGCTTCTGTGGAGAAGCTTTCCGTCCTTCCTGCTCCGCAGACATCCCCGCCTGTGACGGAGCAACTCTCTCAGCAAATGAAAGGTCACTGAATGAGCTCCGGACGCTTTGGGGACCTACACCCCAACCTAAAGCACCTTGTGTCCAGGAAGCATGGGCCAGACTTACACAAACATTTTTAAAGCTTCAAAATTTATTGCTGTACATTTTCGCATAGCATTCACTATGGAAATACTAATAGTGCAAATATTTATTTTGGATTTTGTAGCATTTGAGAGATCACAAAGCTTTTTGATATCTTTTGCAATCATTTATGAAGATCTATTTTATTTAACTTATCTTTAAAATTCAAACAAGTAATCTTATATTCAGAGAGATGACATATGCTTTCTAGATCTCTTTTCTAGGACAAAGAAATACACTGGAAGTCACCGGGGGCGCTCCTTCCCTCGAAAATACGTACGTCTCGCAACACCTGTCCCAGCGCAAGGCTCGTTCATTTACAAATTCATTCAACAAATATTTATTGACAAAACTGTTATGTGCTGGGCACTGTGCTAGGCTCTGGGGACATCAAGATGAAAAGATGCAATCTCTGCTTTCATGGTGCTTACAGTCTAAAAGTAGAAACAGACATGCAAACAAATTTACAATACAATACAGTAAAGTGCTTCCATGGAGGTATTTACAAAATGCAGTGGGAACCTGGAAGAGGGAAGAACATCTGCCTGGAGAACTCAGGAACAGCTTCAGAGAGGAGGTAGCCACTGAGCTGAGACTTGACCAATAACCGGGAAGTTGCCATGTGGACAGGCAGGCAGAGGGAATGACAGGTGCAAAGACACAGAGGCCCAAGGGGCACGTCAAAGGACTGAGTAATGCGGTTTTTCTGGCGCTGAAGGTGCAGTGGGGAGAGTGGCAGGAGGAGCCAGACAGACGGGCGGATTTCAGACCACGAAGAGCCTTTTGATCATTCGTCCATTTATTCAACAAACATTTATTAAGTGCTTACTATGTGCCAGGCACTAGGCTAAGTGCTGGGGTTGAAACAGGGAACAAGACAGACACATCCTCGCTCTCACGGAGCTTACACTCTAGGAAGAGATAGACAAAAAGTTAACAAATAAATACAGATATGGAAGAATTCTACAAAGGAACTAAACAGAGTGCTGAGGCAGAAAATGAGTCTTATGGGGGGTGGAGAGTAGTTGCAGTTATTAGAAAATGCCTCTTGGAAGGGACATGAAACAGACATCTGCAGGGGTTATATGGAGAGCAAGCCCCAGCGGAGCGCTCACTATGCACCAGGCCCTGTGCTAAATAAACACTTTATAAACAGTATCTCACTTAGGCCTCACGACGACTCTATGAGGTAGGTATTATTATTCCTATTTCACTGAGGAGGAACGGGCTCAAAGAGATTAAGTAACCTGACAAGTCACACACATGGCAAAATCAGGGTTCAAACACAGGTTCTCTTCACTGCAAAGTGCTCACTCTTAAAAAGTTGTTCTTAAAATAATTCTTAAAAATTACAGAGAGGTGTGAAATTTTGAGTGTGGAAACGATACAGTCACGTTGGTTTTGAGGACCCTTCTGATGACTACATGGAGGAGAAAAGGGAGCTGGAGAGAGAAGGAGAAGGGAAGGGAGGAGGGAGGGAGGGAGCGAGGGGCAGAAAGTCCAGAGGAGAGGAAAGGAGGTTGTAGGGAGGCGGTGCTTGCGGGAATGGACAGGAGGGTGGGAGTGAGAAGTGCATCTAGCAGTTCTAAGAGGACTGATGGGACAGGGGGGCAAGGGAAAGAGCGGCATCTAGGATGACTCACAGACGTCTGCTTGGATCAGAGGATTTGCTTTTACCCTAGTTAGGGAATGCAAGATGGTGGCAGATTTGGGGATAAGATAATGAATTTCATTCTGGACATGTTGTCCTGTGGATATCTTGGGAACACCTGGATTTATGAGATGGTCCCAGTTGGACACCATGTAATGGCTTTCATACCTTGTTCTCTACCTGAGCAAAGTATAGAAGAACAAAAATCAAAGCTGTGTATGTGTGTACATTGTGTTTTTGCTTTTACAAAAGCTGTTCATAAAAGCATGTCTATCTTGGTTGATTAACTTTGTAAAAAGAACACGTGACCCCCAAAGTGAAGTTACCCCAAGCTTGATAACAAAAGAGAACTCATGAACTTGGGGAAGTCTAAGAAAAGCCTTTGGACATCCATTCTAAGTAGTTACAACAGGTGTTAAAAAGAAATCAGTATTAACTTCCTATTGCCAGCCCCGCTGGGGCAGTTTGATCGGCCCAGAACATGCCTCCTTGGCCAATGGTCTGCCCAGCATCTGCAAGCATCCCCTCTCATTTGCCAGCGAGACTGCTCTGAGGATACTAGTGGCCTAAGGCCCAGAGATCCAAGTTGAACATAAATCAGGAATTCCAAAAAGGTGTTATTTACGTAGTTTGGCATAAGGTCCAGAGAGACAACAGCCCCCACCTAGCCAGATGTATTGCTTTGACTATTTTCTCTCCCTTCCTTAGGAACGGGAAGGGTGCTGGAGGTAGCCGTAATAGAATGTACATGTGACAGTTACATGGACTTGGTCACACTGGGGACCACATCATTTCTGGGTCTAATGTTAGAAGAACTCAGAGTGAAGAAGTACGTATACCCTTCCCACAGAAAGGTATTATTTCTCAAAATGTGTTTAAATTTGAACACTCCCCTCCTTTCCTTGGCATCAGATTAACTTAAACATGCTTTGATTTTAAAACTCACTTAATGACGTTGTGCCAGTTCTAGTAATTTAGGTATCAAGGAATTCAAGCGGGAATGAAGTTACACTGAGGAGTTTCAACAACAACAAGGCGCTAATACTGTGGAGGCCAGGTACTGATTAGAAAAGTGCTACGATCTGGCTCACGAAGCACCTCCGTCTCGAAAGCTGCCTCTCTCTGTGGCAAAGTCTAACCTGCACCTGCTAACTCGCAGGGCCAGTGGACATTAGAAGATCCAAAGTGTCCTAGAAAAAAAACGGCAGACGGGGACCTGGCAGTACTATCTGGAGGGTACCTGTGTACCTCACTCATGCCCAAGGGAACAAAATGCTTTATTTTTATAGAACTAACAAAAGTACTAGTCACGGGAGAAAAAAAAACACCACACATACTAGATGGTAACTTAGAAGTCAGGGGAAAGCAGCACATTTCCACGCTTTCCGGAGGCGAATTTCAAATGCATGAGCTACTCTCCACCTCCATTCGAGACCTAAGGCCCAGGGATCACAGCTGACTGTAAATCAGGAATCCTAAGGGGGGAGGCTACTTATTATGTGTGCTCTTTAACAGAAAGAATTCCAATCAGTCTGTGAATATAATCATTTATTTGTCTTTACAGTGATGATGGAAGAATGTACAGGTGTCCTCTTTCAATAAAGTATAAAAATCTGTTTATATACAGTGAAGTCACAATAATCTTTAATTGGGAGATTTATTTGGTACTCCTGATTGGTTCATATTAAAACAGGGGGAAGAACAAATATTTCACGTTAAGTGCTACATTTCCAGTAGATTGCACCTGGCATCAAAAGCTCAGCTTCATCTTAAGGGTCCTGCTTGAAATTACAAAAGTCTAATTTTAAGTCCTAGGACTCAAAATAAACATCATTTTTTGAATAATAGATATATACATCAAAAATACATCTAAAAAGGCATTGGTTAGCGCTATTAAAAAGCTCTATGTGCTCGGGTACGTTTTTTCTTACAAGCAAAACCCAGTGGAAACGCTTTTGTTCAATTCTAGAAATTTGCTCTTGGGGAAAGTTGGTCGAAAGTTACCTGTAAGGAAAAACAAACAAACTTAAGTACTGCGATGATTTCTCAGGTGAGGTCAGCAGAACTTTAAAAAAGTACTTAGAAGCTTAATTTCACTTAGAACCACATTTTTAAAGCCTTAACATTTAGTTACAGCACTTTGCACATAAAAAAAGTTTCAACATATCCCCTCATTATTTCAAGTGCTTTAATAATAAATTTATACTCATGTCATTTTCAGAGAAATCAAATGTATAGCTTTGTATCTGACACAAATATTTTCTATCTATAATTAAACCTGTACAAAAAGAGAAATCATACAAATAAAAAAAGAAAACCGTAATAGACAGCTAAATCCAAACAGGTTTTTTTGCCCTTCTTCTTATTTTTTCTTATTAACATAGAATGTGTTATTTGCCCCAGGGGTACAGGTGTGTGAATCATCGGGCTCACACATTTCACAGCACTCACCATAGCGCGTGCCCTCCCCAGTGCCCCCCACCCCGCCACCCTATCCCTCCCACCAAACACAAAATTTTTGAGAGAATTTAGAAAAACGTCAACTAACCATGATTTATTTTACTCCGGAGCATTTATGGCTGACAAGCACTGAAGCCTTCTCATTATTTAACCTGGCTGATCCGGTATGGAGCAACTGCAGATAGGACTATTTATAGATCTGATCCCGTATCCCATTTGTAGCTAAATATTTTGACACCTTTGGTTTTTATAGTTTTCTTCTTCTTGCAAGCACTCCTAACATTTTGATAACCTGGGTACCCCGTTATGACTGTAAAATTTTAACACAGGAAATCTCCACCAGTTATTGAGGACATACATAAAACAAATAAGTCCAGGCCCCGTTGCTAATAAGAAGCGTGAGGGAGCCGAGTCACGGTGAGGCTGACAGACCCGAGCGGAACTACGCGCTGCTGGTTCCACCTCTCACAGCCACGTGGCGAGGGCCATGGCCTACCCTTTGGCCAAGCCCGGTCCTACCTCTTCTGTAGGTTCTCGTGAACACGTCATGAAGTCCAGCAGCCGTGCTCAGGTTTATGAAACACTTCGAGTGTACAGAAATCTAAACGAGTCAGTTAGGCAAATTTGATCTTGCTAATTAAGGAATGCTTCTAATTCTTCCGCAACCTTCAAGTCCCCCAGCCTGGTCTAATAAGACCATTCTCAAGTTTGCGCTGTGACACATACACTATGAAACTCTCTCTACCCAACATGCCTAAATAACGGCTATAGTAAGTATATATTAACAGTCTAATGACTCAGTATTAATTCGTTTGTTCCCACCGTTAACCACATTTGTGCGAGGCAGTGAGCAACGCCAGCTTTTATCCGAGCAAAGTGCCTCATCCCTGACACATGCTTGCTCACATGACTTAGGGCGCCGCCTTGATATGCACCTGCAAAGTAATCTGCGAAGCCAGCAGGGGTCTAGTGAAACCTCAGTTAGATGATCCTCGATTGTCTTAAACTGTTTCTAGAAGAGCCTGAGAGACAACAAAAAGCTGGAAAGCTCTGCAGAAGAGGACGGCTTTTCTGGAGTCGGTTCGGAGAAAGCACAGACACCGTCCTGACGGCCGCCCAGCGTTCCAGAGACAGTGTGGGGGAAGCCCTCAGACGAAAGTAACACGGCTCAGGCCTCCCTCCGAAGGATTTGACAAACACCAACCACACTCATCAGAGCCCATAAAACATACCCTTGCCACAGCAGAAAACAAGAATTAAGATGAACATGGCGCCTCTCTGTCCTCAATAAGGGGGAAGAAAAAAACTTAAAACAGCAACTGAACTGGATCGCAACACTGTGTGTTCAGAAAACGGTCACCAATTAGTGACACTGTCACTGAAGATGTAACGGAAGGCATTACAGCTATTACCTGATTTCTTATCCCTGCGGCAGGAGCTGCGCTCCCTGAATTCCCACAAAGGCACAGATGGGATGGGATGGTTGTGTGAACCGTGAACTCGGCCTCCCCGCACACAGTACCCCGTCTGTGTCTGTACCAAACGGGCCCCTGGCCCTCCCCACCGTGGTTCCAGGGGAAAACCTGGAGCCGTCCACGCCACTCCCCCCTCACTTCCACTCACTCACCTGACCCACTTGATTGCGTCTCCAAATACATCGCAAATGGACCTTTGCTTAACTCTTTTTCTCTGCACCCACTGCCAACACCCCAATGAAGCTATGTCTCGCTGCCAGACTCCACCCGCCCCCCACTGGTCACCCTGCTTCCAGGCTCTCCTGCTGCCATCCTCTTTCTCAGGGAGCAGCCGCAAGGGTCTTATAACCATTTTTTTAAGGTGTTTTTTTTTTTTAATTTGACAGAGAGAGACGGCCAGAGAGGGAACACAAGTAGGGGGAGTGGGGAAGGGAGAAGCAGGCCTCCTGCTGAGCAAGGAGCCTGATGCAGGGCTCGATCCCAGGACCCTGGGATCAGAACCTGAGCCAGAGGCAAATGCTTAATGGCTGAGCCACCCAGGGGGCCCCACAAGGATCTTATAAATAAGATCGCATCACCTTCCTCAGGCTTCAGTGGATTCCCACTGGCTTTGATGTTAACCAGGAACCCATAAGGCAAGTATGATTCGATTGACCTCTTCACATTCTCCCAACCCTCCCCAGATTACATTCTACCTGTGAAGATCACTTTTTTGTTCCCTAAAGGCAGCAACTTCTTCTTGTTGTTTCTTTTGACGGGAACCCTTTCTACCCAGACTCTGGCCTACCGCTGCTCGCCCTTGAGACTCAAGGTCAATGTCACCGCCTCAGAGAGGCTTTGGTGACCCTTCACATCCTACCAGCTCCCCTACCACCAGCTCTCTGGGTAGTTTTGCTTTTCCTTCGGAGCACTTCTCACAGTTGGTAATTGTCAGCTGTGAGCTATGTCAGCAATTGTTCAATACAACTATACAGTAAGTTCTGTGAGCACAGGGACTGTGTGGTCGTGGCCACCACTGTGTCCCCAGAACTAGCTCTGAAGGTAAGACTGACTAGTGGGATGAGGGGCAGGTCCCCAGACTGAAAGGGACAGGCAGGCCAGGTCCCAGCACAACTGGAGTTAGGACTCTCACTGTTCCTTTTCCCTCTGTCTCTCTTTCTCTCCCTGATACCCTCCAGTTTAGGCTTCAAAGGACACAAATAAATAATTGACTTATGGGGAGCACAAAATAAGACAAGACCCACCAAAGCAAAGCAGGATGGCAGTTGGAAAGCAAAGTGCCGCCCGAGCCCTTGGGGACTTGACCACAACAACCTAACGAGAAAATACAGCCATCAGGACACAGCCTGTGACACTCACGTGAGCTCACAATAGGGCCCAAGTTTGTATGCTGTAAGGGAAATTATTTATTCTCTTACAGAATGACCTTCCCATTCTTTCTGTATCAAGCCTGCGCTACAGAGAACCTAGAAAAAAAGAGGGACTTTGCCTACCTTACAGGCGTCATTTTAAGGAGGGCACAACAGACCCCAGAAAGAGCGTGGTGAAGACGACAGCCACCTTCATCTCCTGCAGCCACTGCCCCCTACCTGCAAGAGGCCTTTGTCCCTTCCCCTGCCTGTTTCTAAGGACACCTTGCAGGTTTTCCACCTGGCATTAAAGGAGGAGGTTAGATCCCTCGCAAGTGGCTGCAGGGCCGTGAGTGTCTGCACGTCAAGAGGTCAAAAGCACAGCAATCTTACACAGAGAAGAGGCCCAAAACAGTACCTGCCTGTCTCTGCAGCGGAGAAGCTTTTTTAGATTCGGCTGAGGCAGGCTGCAAAGGCCAAAAGCAAGAAAAGAAAACAGCTTCGGTTATAAGTCTCTCTCTCTCTGCTCCTAGCTTACCTGATCATCTTCTTAGGCTTCATCTCCACTGTCCATTTCAATATCCATCTCTTCCGCATCAGCAGCTCGGGACAGGATGTCCGCCATCAGCGCTTCTTCCAGCTTTTTGCGCACTTGCTGTACCCGCTCTTCCTGTTTCCTTTTACCAAATACAGTAAAAATGCACTGATAGTCTGGCAAGTACTGGGGATATGCAACTGGCACTATAGGTTATCTTTAGTTCAAAATCATGAAAATTCCTGAGCAGAATACATTTCCTTCTCCCCAGACTTTGCAAGACTTGCCCCTATGCCCACAAAACCAAACTGCAAGAAGGTGAGCCTTGCCAAAAAGAGGGATATTTAGATAAGCAGGTATTCCACACCTCACAGAGAATTCTGGTAGGAGTAGATTTAGCTCAGTGACTTTTTCTTCAACTTCAAAAACTTCAAGATTTGGGGTTATTGTTATAAAGGATATTAGAAATAACTTGAAAGCAGGAATAAAAGAAAGAAATTATAGGAGAAAAAAGAAGAGATTTTTTTTCACCTAAGCAGAGAGATGGAGGAAGTGAAGACCTGACTGAGATTGGCATTCTGCGGCTATGTTAGGGAAGGACAGACAGAGCTCTCTCCTGGGTTCCCAGTCCTGCTGAGAGCGGCATCGTAAAGAAGCCAAGACCACAGGACCCTATGTACCACGGAGAGAAACTGAAGGGCATCTCACTGAGATGAGTGGAGTGTTTCAGAACATGCCACAAGTTTCTCTGTGTTTGGGGGATTGCAGTGGAACCTCAAAAGGGAAAGTTAGTAATACCAAGTCATAAAAGAAAAAAAAAAAAAGGTTCTGAACCATTTGATGGGAAACAAAGCACAGGAAGAAAGTCTATTGTTATGTACTTAATGTTTCAATCAGAAAAAAAAATTCAGTCATTCCCTGACAGTACAAGAGAGGGATTCCCAAAATAGTTGTTTTTGTTTTTGACAGAGAGATCACAAGTAGGCGGAGCAGCAGACAGAGAGGAGGAAACAGGCTCCACGCTAAGCAGAGAGCCCAATGCAGGGCTCCATCCCAGGACCCTGAGATCATGATCTGAGCCGAAGGCAGAGACTTAACCCACTGAGCCACCCAGGCGCTCCCCTAAAATAGTTCTAATGAGCCAAGCCAGTAAATAGCAATTCACATCCAGAGCCAAGAGAGGAGGGCAAGAAGAAACACAAGAGAAGGGAAAACAATGGAAAGTTAAGAGTCTTAGAAAAAAAACAAGAAAGGGAAAGAAGCAAAGGTACGGGTAGAAGCATTAGTCCTGACTTTCTAGTGGGACAAAGCACTTCTTGAGACCAGGGGAAAGGCAGTTAGGATGGATGTCAAATGGGAAATGGAACAGTAACAAGTAAGAGACACAACAAGGAATACTGAGGGTTCCACAGTCAGGGGCGGGGGGTGAAACTCTCTATTGATATTGAAAACAAAGCACAGCACTGCTCAAACCTGGGAACGCACAAGGGTAGGAGGGGAACATTCTGGAAATTGGTGCTAAGATTCACTGAGTATGTGTACTTCTTGTGTCCTCGACCATTTGTAAAGTTACATTGACTAGATTCCATCTGATCTATTTCATGAGACTCTATCCAAGGGAAAAAGCTAACAGAAATCACATAGGCATAAAAACCTTAATGTCCTCTGTACCCAAGTCCAAAAACAGCACAAGGAGTTAAAAGGTATAGGCTTCCACTTTTTATTGAATTTTCACAAAGAAGGAGACTGTCACTGAGTTAGTCTGAGCTCTCTAGCCTCTGTCATATTAAAAGGAACTGGAGTTGAACAGATTTTTATATAGTTGGAGCAGGGTCAAGAACACACTGTTTATTTCTTACACAGTTAGTCAGTCTTGCCTCTGGCCTTGTGACTCAAGGTTTATGACAAATGGCCTATCAGTCGCATTAACAATCTCTCACTCCTAATAAGAGAGTATGAGAATCTGCGCAAGTGCCCTAGAGTAATCCTGTTAGGGAGAAATAGAGCAAATTGTGCTTTTGGCTGCTCTAATGTTTGCTTGATTCTCTTTTGTCTTGAGCATTACTTCCCATACTTATGGAAGCTGAAATTAAAGCATTTCCCCATTGGGGCAGGAAGAATTCTAACATAGCCCCTGGCCCTGGATAGACTCCTTAGTATAATTCCTTCCCCTTAAGGATAGGCAGAATTTGTAAATAGGCCAGGCTATCCCTCTATGACTAGGTTACTAATCGATAGACCTTGAGTTAATCAAAAGAGATTATCCCAAAGGGCCCAGTCTAATAAGAGAAATTCCTAAAAGGGGCTATGCCCTTCCTGGAAAAAAGTTGGGAGAGGGAATGTGGAGGGGACTTCAGGGCAAGGAACTGACATCTGACTCTAAAGCCTGGGAACAGCCTATCCCATATCCAGCAAGATACTCAGAGGCTCCAGTCCTACAACTAAAAGGAAATGAATTCTGCAACAATCACAGGAACCTGAAAGAAGACTCTCCAGAAGGGAAAGCAGTCCAACCACCACTTTGGTTTCAGCCTTGTAAGACCCTGGGCAAAGAATCCACTTGTGTCTGGCCCAGGCTTCTGGCCTATGGAACTATGAGTGGTTGGGTGTTGCTTTAGGCTGTTAAGTTTGTGAGAACTTGTTACTTATATTAAAAAACGAATACAGGAACACCTGAGTGGCTCAGTTGCTTAAGCGAGGGACTCTTGATTTCAGCTCAGATCTTGATCTTGGGTTGTGAGATCAAGCCCCACCTCCGGCTCTGAGCTGTGGTGAGTCTGCTTGGGATTCTCTCCCTCTCCCCCTCCCCCATTTGCTTGAGCTCTCTCTCTCTCTCTCTCTCTAATAAGTAAATCTAAAAACAAAAACAAAAACAAAAAACAAAACAAATACAGAAGGTGCCTATGTGGCTCAGTTTGTTAAGAGACTAACTCAATCTCAGCTCAGATCTTAATCTCAGGGTCATGAGTCCAAGCCCCAAAAACAAAACAAAAAAACCCCAAATACATCCATGGATGAAAACATGATCAAATATGCTTTTATATATATATACATATATATATATATATACACACACACACACACACACACATCTGCATATATATATGTATTTAATAGTCTTTAGTTAAAGGTTTAATATAAACAGAATATTGGCTGCACAATTACAGAAAGGGTAAAAGTTCCATGTGCAGTAATTTATTTAGAAACTGCATTAATTCAATAAGAAATATTTGCTTAATAATTTCTGTTACTACAATTAAATCAGATGGAAAATTTGTTAAACAAGTTTACCCTAAAAGGAAATCATGCAGTTCTGGCTTTGAGATTTCCCCTACCATCAAAAAATCTGCTGTTGAAGCCATCAGCATTCCCATGACGTCACTCAGAGGCCCTCAGTCAACACCCGTGATGACCTGGCAGAACCCCTGCTGATTAACTGGGTATTCATTCCAAGACAGGTAAGAACTTGTCTCCAGAGGAATTTCCTTCCTCAAGGGTAAGAATAAGCCAAAAAGCAAGGTGACTCCTCCCCGTGATTTTACATTTTGTTTTTCTTTAAAAATAAAGCTGATCGTAAATTCCATACAATCAGTAAACATGAATGCAACTTTGAGCTATGTTACATCTTTGCAAAGGGAGCTACTTTAAAACCCAGGAAAGGCTTTCCAATTACAAATGTAGCTAGACTCATTCATTTAAAAACATTTTCATGCCAACTTTTTATGGATTTAGAAAAAAAATACAAATACAAAACATATTTTACATTATATGATTCAAAAGTGCCACCTGCTGGTTTTGTCTAGGAATAATACTCCAATAAAACCTGATTTAACATTCAGAGGGTAGAAATAGTGAAGCAGACACACTGTCCTATTTTTAAAGAAAATACAATACACTACAGTCTCATTATAAGGTAATGATACTCAAATTCATAAATCCCATATAAGAATTTCTTTCTGGTCTTAATATCTGAAATAGTTTGCTTCTTTTGAGCACATTTTTCTAGGCATTACCAATCTGGATTGTATGTTTTCTTTTCACTATTTGCTGCTAAAAACCCAACTTGTGCAGGGCGCCTGGTAGCTCAGTGAGTTAAGCCTCTGCCTTCATCTCAGGTCGTGATCTCAGGGTCCTGGGATCAAGCCCAGCATTGGGCTCTCTGCTCAGCAGGGAGCCTGCTTCCTCCTCTCTCTGCCTGCCTCTCTGCCTACTTGTGATCTCTCTCTCTCTCTGTCAAATAAATAAATACAATATTAAAACAAACAAACAAACAAACAAACAAACCAAAAACCTAACTTGTGGCCCCGTCTTAGGAAGCAGAAGATGTTAAGAGATGCAGCTTGTATCCTTGCCTTTCTCCTGACTCTGCTTTACTGCTTTATGCTTTACCCTTTGCTTGATCTTTGCCATTTGGCTTCTCATCTGGCTTTATTGTGTGCGTGTGTGTCTTTGAAGCCACCTGAAATCTTTACTTGAAACAAGATGTAGCGGAGATAAATAAATCTCTAAACTGAGCTTAAGAGAGTAAATATAATCAGGATAAGCAAACGGAACTCTAAAAACACAACTCCGCTTAAAGCAGCATGGTTGGGGGCGCCTGGGTGGCTCAGCGGGTTAGGCTGCTGCCTTCGGCTCAGGTCATCAACTCGGAGTCCTGGGATCGAGCCCCGCATCGGGCTCTCTGCTCAGCAGGGAGCGTGCTTCCTCCTCTCTCTCCGCCCTGCCTCTCTGCCTGCTTGTGATCTCTCTCAATAAATCTCTCTCAAAAAAAAAAAAAAAAGCAGCATGGTTGTGATCTGCTCTAAAGAGAGATTGGTTTGCAGAGAAACCAATGCAGGAAGCAATCACAAAAGGCATCACTGAATGCGAGGGATACTTCAGAGCAGGAAACCAGAACTCCCAAGTGCAGAAGACACTCAGTAACAATGTGGAGAGAGTACAACCAATGCGTCCTTTGGATACCACCGTGACACTTCCACCTTTTTCCAAGCATGTATTTGTTTTATTTATTTTTTTTTAAGATTTTATTCATTCACTCGACAGAGAGAGATCACAGCAGACAGAGAGGCAGGCAGAGAGAGAGAAGGAAGCAGGCTCCCTGCTGAGCAGAGAGCCCGATACGGGACTCGATCCCAGGACCCTGAGATCATGACCCGAGCCAAAGGCAGCGGCTTAACTCACTGAGCCACCCAGGTGCCCCACATGTATTTGTTTTAAATGTTCCCTATCACCTTCTGTTAACTTCACAAAAGATCTGTTAAAATGTATCCAGTGTAAAGAACAAGTTTTTGAAGCTATGTTCCATGGCCTTACCTAATGTCTTCATCTGTGACAATGAAAGCCTTGCAGAGGGGTTGGGATGTGTTCAGCCAAACAGCGGGGTTCTTCTCCACAGCAGCGGAGGACACCTGCCCTGTGATTGGTGCGGAGCTGGTGTGCAAAGCGCTGGCAACAGCAGACAAGAGGGTCTCATCATTACTACCTGGACCAACTCCTGCAATTAGAAGTATATACCAGCTAAATTTGGGGAAATTTCTAGATGCGCTAAGCAAATCTTATGTAACCTAAAACAACTGGTATTTTTATGTTTGTCTGGAATCATATATTTAAAACTGACACAAGCCAAAGAAGTAAAGGATACTATCGTATCTACTCATCGTTACTGTATACCAAAGAATTCACGTTAAAAGAAAACAGTAACAACAGACGCCTGCGCGGCACAGTCAGTCAAGCATCTGACTCTTCGTTTCGGCTCAGGTGATAATCTCAGCGTTGTGCGGTGGAGCCCCACGTGGGCTCCCAACCCAGCACAGAGTCTGCTCCCCTCTCTCCCTCTGCCCCACCACCCAAAATAAATAAGTAAATCTTAAAGAAAAAAAACAGTAACAAAATGGCTGAGCAATTCAATAAAACTTTAACAACTTCAAAATACATTTTCCAAGCCAACTTTTTAAACTTGGCTACATTTCCTCAAGCAGGGTCAACTATTTTAGTGATCTAAATGCATTCTAAAGTCATATTGTACCCAAGTCACCCTATTAATGTATCCCTCCTAAAGTCCTAGAATAGTTTCTCTTACAGTTTTTAATATTAATTTCTATCAGTATCTCCACAATTTTCTTTGTTTTGGGACTTCGAAGGAAAAGCCAATGCAAGCATGTTCTACCTGCAGCTTTCACATCTTTTTCAAATGCCAAACGAAATATCCAAATTAATAAAATAATTGCATACCTTGACTACTTCTAGGGGACTATTGGTAGGCAACATGACCACATTTAAACGCATTGCTTAAAGCCCTAAACTTATTAAACCAGTTAAAGCAATAATTTTCAAGAACATAGAGGGATAACATAATGTCATAACCATGAACGAGGAGAAATTTTGAGCAATCCACACTATCAACATTTAGAAGCCAAAGTTCTAGTGCTTGAGAAGCAATGCTTCTCTATAACTGGAATTAGCATGGGAAATGACAGGCACACTAGGTAACTGAGTTCTACAACTCAGACCTCACTTGCTGCTGTTACTAGACCAAGGTGCACCTGTTCCCACGGCTACAGGCAGCAGGAGTTGGTGCAGGGAGAGTCCAGAGTTGTTAGCTGTTCTTTAGGTAAGAGGAAGAGTGAAAGGGCAAGTGCTGGAGCCAGATGCTGCTTTGAGTAGGAACCTTGAGAAATTCTGCCATTCAGTTGCATTTGGTTCTAAAAGCAGCACATAGGTTAATTTATATGATGAACCTAACCTAAAGCCAAAGTTTTTAAACAGAAAAAAATCTGAAACATCCCTGCAACACACAAGCTTTTCAGATCCATTTTTCCTGGGTTTAACTAAAACACAAAAGGAACATCATCCAGCGAGGCATCCAATCCCCCAGTGTAAAGACCCTGTCTTCATCATTTCTGATCCCACAGCAGCTAACACAGAGCCTGGCACACAGCAGGTATTGCCAACTGGATTTGGATAATACCTTGAAGACCTTTAGGTAGTTCCATGGTTTTTATAATTTGTTCTGTTACATCTGATGCACTAAGTCCTTGTAGCCTCTTCTCCCAGAAAAGCTGTAAGGCAAAACATCACTTGTTAATACACATTCCTGGGACAAGAAAGTAGCGCATCGATGCTGCTGAATGATGAAATTGAAATCATTTCAATAGTTTCCTAATTTCCCCATTTTTTTCCTTATAGATACTAAATGACATTCCAAATATGAATTATTTCAGCACATCACAATTCTTTCAATGATATTAATCAAAAGACGTTTTATTTTATGCAATCTACTCAATTGTTACAGTACTACAGATTTTTATATGCCATATATTACTACATATAGTACTTCATAAGGTCTCTTCCAAAGAATATAACTTGAAGCTTTAGAGATTCATTTGGTATGAAAATTTAATGTTATAATGTATGAGGGAAAAGAAAACACATTATGTAATACCCCTTCGTCCAATATCATTAGGGAAAAAGCTCCTCCACCTGTGTGACTTTTCTACAATACTGAAGGTTACCCTTTGGCATACTTTTAAGGGGTAAAGAGCCAATTTTAATGGAAACGTCTCTAAAATGTTTTGCATACTCCCTTGCTCTTTAAAAAGGTTGTCCCTTTCATGAGTGACTTTCCCCCTGTTGTGTGGAGCCCAGATCACTTCAGTCGCTCAGTGGCCCTACATCCTCATTCTGGGCTCGAGTCAGCACACTGAAGGCTCCTCGTACTCTACGGGGCCACTGCGGAATGCAATTGTTCAGTCAAACACTACATGGTCCAAGACAGTTCTGCTGTTTGCTCTTATAACCTTCCTAGACTTCATTTTCTCTCCTAGTTAGTTATTACTTCTCAGTAATGTCATTCATCTGTTCCACAGGTATTTACTGAGCTCCAACTAGGAGCTGCACTGTGGACACAGCACTAGACGAAATATACTGTGTCTTTGTCCTCAAGCCTTATCTCTTTCCTAGGCTCTCTCTTATTTACTGCAGCCCAAAAACAGATACAGGAATTCCTTAGGACTCCATGTACCTGTCTTTAACCCTGGACACCTGGGTCCTGTCACAAATAAGTACAGAAAAAAATATTGAATGCCCAAATATGGAGTAACAGGACTCAGAGTGAGAATCTTGAGGGACCCACAAACCTAAACTGAAACCCCAGCTCTAGATGTCTAAACCTTCCATTGCCTCTTTTATAAAATGTGGCAGCAATGAGGGCCGCATAAGATTAACATGGAGTCTAACAAGGCCATATCCGTAAAGAACGTGTCAGGGAGTAGACGCAAGGTTTATCATATTTACTTTTAGCAAATTTTGGCCACTCTGAGGGCTTATATTTTGACTCTGAGATATATGAAAAATGCCAGGTAATTGCCCTCCAGATAAATGCAAGACACAATAAAATCTCCTTATGGCAGAAGAGTAGTATGTTGGATCTCTAATAACCCCCCTGCGAGCACCAAGAGTGACCTGCAATGGAACACCTCACTCTCTTCTCTATGGTAACGACTCCTTACATCTCCCTATAAATTATGTCATCAGCAGAAAACGTGGTCAACATATATGAGGACACGAATGCATTAACCATTATGGGTGAACAATAGTTAGGTGAAGGTAATAGTTGATAAATGTGATAAATGTCCCAAGAAACCCCACCTGTTATTTACTTTTTGTGGGAAATAATATCATCTATGATTATCACAACTATGGAAAAAAACAAAGAAAACAAACGTCAGTTAATTCCTAATGAAAAAGGAAAAAGTATCTGGAAGAATCAGTGAGTATGAGATTAGTAAGTGCTTTTATAATGAAATTATAACTTAATTTGCAAAATAAATCAACACTACCCAAAGTATGGAAGTTATGTACAGATATGATCACTAATATTTTACATAAAATTTCAATTTGAGATATCAAAAGTTCAATTTTTTACATTCTACAATTTTTCACTCTCAATTTCTAAATTCCTATTAATGGAAAGGGTAATGATACAAAACTTAGAAAGGATTATTTTGCAGAATAAGCCTTGAACTGAGAAACGCATGCACGGCTCTAGATGACAAGTCCTGGTATCAGCACATACCATCTGACAGCCCCCAACTGGGCCTGGAGTTGAATCAGATACACACCGAAAACCTCTCTATAAATGAAATGCTTATGCCATGAAAATGGAGATACGTGGATTTAGGTGTGCGTATGTATGTATGTTGAACGTGTATTTCTACCCCCACTCGTGCTCCCCAGAGGAGGCGGGAGATGTGGGAAAGGCCAGAGAAGGAAGAAAAGGCTAGCTGATCTAAGAGGACGCACGGCGGGTACAGGTCACCAGTGCCCCGCTCTCCATCCTTCCCACCGCTCATTCAACACTCATCAGCTCACCTAGTTTTCGTGAGAACTGAAACAGTCTTCATGAGATAGATGTCTCTTTACAAATCCGCATCTTCCTAACTCACTTTCCCTACATTCATTTCCTCAGGCCATTACCTGTTTTGTTTTGGGGCTGGGGGCTTCTTTGTATTTTAAAATATGTTCTTAAATTGACATGGGCACTATGCCCAGTGAAAGAAGCTAGTCTTTTACACACTGGATGATTCCATTTCTATGATATTCTGAGGAAGAAAAAACTATAGGGATAGTTGCCAGGGATTAGGGGTGGAGGGAGGGTCTGACTAAAAAGACCAGCGCAAGGGAATTCTTTGGGGGTGCTGTAATTGTTCTCTGGTTTTTAATATATATGAACTTTCTCCAGCTGCTAGAATGACCATTTTCTTTATTTTCCAAGCCAGTTCCTTAAGGAATGACCAATATGCAGACTCCATCCTCCAGGCCCATTTCAACATTATGACCCCAACCCTTTCCTCACTTCACCAAATTTACTTTAGGAGGTAGTCAGCTCCTCTTACCAAATTCAATGACCTTTTCTCTTGACCTCTGATCATTTTATAACCCTGCATGCTGTGGAGAGGTACAGGGAGGGGAGAAGTCTTCTTCCTAAATTTAAAATTTCCTGACCTGCTCATTTGTGAATTCCTTGTTTATACTAGGTGACAAATCGTGGCCATCTGGAGTTCTTATTACATTCCTTCTCCAACCACTAAAAGTCCAAAGACAGACAGACTGACAGAAAGAAAGAAAGATAATCTCCCTAAATTTGTAAGAAGCCTCCCTCTACCATAGCTATCCAGTCTCTTCCGTCACACCTCCAGAAGCACTGTGGCTTTCATAAATCCTGACCTACCCACTGAAAGTCTGATTTCACCTGCCAAATCCATTGATATTCTCGGTGTAACCCTGCTGCCTTATGTGAGGCCAAATAATCAATTCAATACTTTAAAGGAACAGTGATTTAATATTTAGAGAAAATCCCAAAATTTGCTATCAACCTCAGTTATTATCTCTCTTTCGAATCCCCACTAATTAGACTCTCCAGATGCCTCTATACCTTGGTGTGTTTTTTGTTTGTTTGTTTGTTTGTTTGTTTGTGTCATCCTCCAGCATGTAAGAAAACTGGAGAGCTCCAATTTCGGAGCTTCACATTATATTGCCAAAAATCTGGGCAATGCCCTGTCCGACTGATTAGCTGATGGAGAAGCAGAAGCTGGGATTAAACGGGATCCCAAACCACAACAGTGTCTAAAATATCAGTGAGAGGGTCTGCATGGCTTTGAAGGAACCAGCCTTCTGGACACTGGAGCTCATCTCCACACCTTTGCTGCTCACACGGACAGAGGAAGTACCTCCACCCCACCAGCGGAATTACAGATGGGTGCACTTCGTCTATCTCACAGTCATCGGGGACAAACAGGATAGTGTGTTATGAAAGCTACTTCTTTAGTGAAAGGATCAATCTGTTTTCTGAAAATAAGACCAACCCAGATACAACTATAGTAGCATTTTCTTTTCTTAATTGCTGTGGATTTAACTGGGACTTTGGGGGATTTGTTCAACTTGGCTTCCAGAGGATATCCAATGGAGAGGATAAGGAAGAAACAGGGATTGCAAAGGAACTGCTCAAATCACGCACGAACATACGTCCCTGTTCTGATGCACTGGGAACTTGGGCTAGTTATGTTGATTAGTACTGCCCTCCAAAACCCTGAGCCTGATATATGTACTATGAAGGAATCTGCTTTTCTGTGGAAATCAGGGCAAGATGGTTTACTAGAAAAAAGTAATCAGAGGATCAATCCAAATTCAACAAATGTTCTTTTAGTACCCATTATGTGTGAAATATTTTGCTAGGCCCTGGAGATAGTTACTAGGAAAACTGGCAGTCGCTGACCTCTCAGTGCTAACTGTTTGGTGGGAAACTAGCAAAACGCTACAAGTTAGACCATGACAACCACAACAATGCAGATACAAACTTAACTTCAATTTGGGAGAATCTTGGAAGGCTTTCAGGAAGAGGCTCTTGAAAGAAATGGGTAAGAGTTCTACAAAGCAGCAAAGTCAGCCAAGGAAATAGCTTAAGCAGGCAAGGATGGGAGACGAGACTACCAATCCGTATTTCTACATGTTCTCACACAGAGGAAGAAGCACAGCAGCTTATTTTAAATGTATAGCCCAAGGTCTCAGCCCTAGGGATTCTGTCCAGTAGGTCTGGGTTATGGGGCCAGATTTATTATATACAGACATATGTATATGTCTTAGGTGAGTCTGATGCAGGCCCAGGGATCTCAGTTTGAGAACTGGTTTGGTTCGTGCTGAAAGAATGGTAGTGCACACATAAGAATGGTAGTGCACACATAAGAATGGTAGTGCACACATAAGAATGGTAGTGCACACATAAGGCTGCTTTATACTGATCACCAAGATCTCCGAGTTTTATTCCTGATCACACCAGAAAAGTAAAAAAGTATATTATTCTACTCTGTCCTTGCAGAGAACTGGAGGAATATATTTGCCTTTCTCTTCCTCACTGCAAGAAGACATGTGTCAACGTATATTTAAGAGCATATCAAATTGTTTAGGCATAAATAGAGAAAGGGCTGACCCAAAGTTCTGCTGATGCCCGGTCACATTCTCTTGGTGGAAAAGAGGAGGAGGAAGAGGACAACCTACCACTTACCCATCACCAAGCCCCATCCAGAGGCCCAGCCCTGTCCTCAGTGCTTTACGTACAGAAATCCAGTGAATCTTTCCCACAGCTTTTTGAAGAAGACATTATTAGTCCCATGTAGAGTCACTTACCAAGGGTTGCATAACTAGTCAGTGGTGCAGCTGGAATTAAAACTCAGGTCAGTGTGATTAAACGGTCTTGATCTTAATAATAACAGCTCTGCAAGAGCATTTACATATTTGGCTCTATATTAGATCAGAAGGTAACAGGCCTCAGACACTTCCACTCATGAAATCACAGGCTGACAAAAGTTTTTAAAATGCCAAGAAAATTGTCGAGTTTCTCTAAATCCATTTGCCTACTAAGTAAGATTGTGTAAGTCGTCAATTGTAGGCAATTTGTGCTGATACCTGCCTCCTCTTTGGGCAGAATTAAGAGACCCAGGCTTGTAATGTTTAGGCTAACGCTAGCATGGAGTTTTAAGATATCAAACCATAATTTGGGGAAGCTTACATGATAAAATCCAAAAAACCGATGTTATATATATTCTCTGCAAATTAGCTTTCTTAGAATTAATTGCAAGTACCGACCCCATTGAACATCAAATTTTTATTTGGTGGATGGAAATTAAAGTCTGAGACCCCCTAATCCAAGAAAATGCTTTCAGATGAGTCCCACTAACAACAGAGTGGTAGCAGGCATTTCATGAAACAGGAAGGGGGAGTGATTGAGTGAGCATACAAAACTGAAGACTTTGGAATTTTTTTCTATAAGAATACTATTTTAGGTTAATTATATTAGTATCTATTTCTCATGAAATATTAAAAAGCATGTAGATCAAATATACCAGTATTATTTTCATCAACCCTTATATTTAATTTGAAAAGCACCGCTGTGCCTGTGTATTGTTCAAAAACAATTCACTGATGAAGAGAAACTGACCTTCTGTTTATACTCATAACATCAACTTGACAGTAAATTGTCAAGGGCAGGAAGGGTAGGAAGGTTAACTTCTGAGTAGCAGAGTGACTGGTAGTGGGCTTGAGTTCAAATCCTTGCTTTGTCACTTACTAGTTTTATAAAGTTAAACAACTTAACCTATCCACTTACTAGTTTTATAAAGTTAAACAACTTAACTTATCCCAATGTCATTTTCCAACTCTAGGGAAAGGGAAAATAAAAACAATCTTAAAGAGTTTCAGAAACAAAATGAGGACGGTTTACAAACACCTGAACATGCCCAGTACAGAGCAATTATCATTTTACTACATTTTTCAGCATACTGATCACATAATAGCATTCAATAGGTAAATGGACGTCTTATTAAAATTAATAAATATAAACAAATCAACAAATTATCCACTCTGAAAGAAAACTATTCATACATGAAGACTGAGCACATGCATTTGAATCTGCCCTTCCCTCCCAGATTTTCAGCTGGGGTTTTCTTTCTACAAATATCTTAAAACTCCTCCTTTTCCTCCTCTCATCCAAGCCAGACTGCCTCTCACCTAGACCAAAGTTGGCTGGGAGAACTCTGGTGAGCAGGACCAGCCACATAATTTGCAGGACTCAGTGAAATGAAAATGAAATCATGAAGTCCCTTGTTCAAAAAGTATTAAGAATTTCACAGTAGCAACAGGCATGGGCTATCCTAAGCACGGGGCCTGTGCACCCGCACACCCACGACATCCAAGGTGGGAAACACAGTGCTGGGGGAAAGGAGAAACTAGCAGGGAAAGGAGACCCCTGTGCCATGCAGCAGGATATAGGAAAATGCTGTGATATAATCTCATTCTGTGAATTTCATAAAAGCAGGAAGATGACGGAAAATAGTTCTGGCTGGGCCTATGCACAAAGGAACCTTCCTATAATTCCCAGTTAAAATAATTCAAGATTTTTTTTTTAATTTTATTTATTTATTTGATAGAGAAAACACAAGTAGGCAGAGAGGCAGGCAGAGAGAGAGGAGGAAGCAGGCTCCCTGCTGAGCAGAGAGCCCGATGCGGGGCTCGATTCCAGGACCCCGAGATCGTGACCTGAGCCGAAGGCAGAGGCTTAACCCACTGAGCCACCCAGGTGCCTCAATAATACAGGGATTTTTCATCCCTCCTGCCACTGCTCATTTGGAGGACTGTGAAAGGATCACTGCCAAGGCCCCCACAGTTGAGCAGCATGAGTGAGGAAGGAGGGAACCCAGGGAATCAGGAAACCATAATGGGGAAGAACAGTGGGAAGCCCAGAGAAGGATCAGAATTTTGTTCTATTTAAAGTCCAGTGGATAAAATGGGTAGCTTTTAATTAAGATTTCCTGAAACTGTAATTTTCTTGTTATTTTTATTCCATCTATTTCCATGTTGTGATGATAGTAAAGCCCTTAGAAAAACCTCAAAAGGGCTCTGAGCTTATTTCAAGAACAGAAGGTAGGAGAGAATCAGGGAATGCAAACTATATTTCCATTATGCAGGAAGAGAAAGAAAAACAAAACAAAACAAACAAACAAAAAAACTTGAACCAGGAACAACGGCCTAAAGAAGTTTCCCAATCTTGGCATCATTAACATTCGGGTTGGACAATTTTTTGTTGCGGCTGTTCAGTGGCATCCCTGGCCTATACCCACTATGTGCCACCAGCACTACCCCCACTGTGACAACCGAAAATGGCTCTAGACATTGCCAAATTTCCCTGGGTATAGGGGGGAAGACGGTACCAAATCAGGTCTGGTTAGAAGCCCTGGTTCAGAGGCAGACAAGGAGGACAGGTGAGAGGTTTACAGTGCTAGGAGCCCGAATCGCATCGCTGAAACAGAAGGAAGAGCCCTCCACTGGCAGATGCCACGACTGCCGCCAGCTCCTTTCCCAGCTTCAAGAGTCTCAATCAGAGATCACCACTCCTGAGCCTTATAAGAACCATCCCAAGGAGCTTGGAGCTGGGCACGTCTTCTGTCACTGCCAGGCAAGGGTGTAAGACAAAGCTGAAGTGGGAGAAATATTTCTTACCTTAAGAGTTGAAATTTAATGCACTCCCAGATAGAAACGTGGTTATAAACAGTAATCATTTTTAATAATTCAGACACACCTAAGATTAAATGGTCTTTTATAGGCCAGTCTGGGATTCCAGATCCATTTATAAAACCATTTCTACTGGAAGCTGTAGAGTTTCAAATAACTGAAACATGACATTTTATATCCCAACCCATAAGTTAGAAAGAACCTGTATGTACAGATATTAGAAAGAGTTCTTTGTTATTCCCAAAGGGTCAGAGACCACATGCATGTTCAAATCTGCCACCGACTACCAAGAAAGGCGCATCTCCATTCAGAATGATTTTAGGTATTCAAGTCTAGGTAGAGCAACAAAACAGAACCAAACATCTTGAACGTGTTAATTTCCATCAGATCTTAATGTCCTACCTACAGGTAGGACACGAGCAATTCTAAATTAAAAGGCCAGAGAAAAAGTATCTCACCAAACTGAGCCACAGAAAACCTTAAAACTGATTTTAGCCTTCATATACTGTTTGAAAATACATCCTCCCTTACCTTTTGAAATTACAATCTCCACCAAAAGAGTAAACTGATTATATATAGAAACATACTGAAATTTCAATAATGAAACCAAGTTCATCTAAAACTCCTATATATCTGAACTATTTCTCACTGATTATTTTGAATATATACCACAAGCTGAACGTTAGTTAGCTCCTACGCCAAGAAGCTGTAACCGCAGACTCTGTGCTGACCAGAAAGCCAGGAGCTCAAGCGCAAGGGCCCTGAGCCTCTTCAAATACCCCTTCTACCACAGACTCCCTCCAAGTCATTTACCCTTTCTTTACTTATCTTTTGTCTCAGAGGAGTAAGTATCCTGCTGCTTTTCTCAGATTATCTCTACACTTGGCTCTTGGTCGTATCTTCGGCCTCCTCCCGTTCTTGCCCAAACAATTTGCCCAACTTCTCTTCCTACATTTTCCATCTTCCTTCTTCCTCTCCTTGGGCTTCTTTCCTGAAGAGACTGATACACTCCAACACTGATAACCTAAAAAATGTCCCTATGCACACACACAACTTCTCTCTCAAACCAGCTCTATCTTCCTCTTTCTACTAGAAAAGAAACTTGCCCTCTATTTCCTGGACCTTCCATTCATTCTCTTCCTCCTAAACTCTACTCCACTCCTATTAGTATATTAACATTGATCGCTTCTCAGCCTTTTGGCCAAGATCAAGTGTAGTATATTAACACTGACCTGCCCAAGGTCACAGTAACCTCGTAATTACCAAATCCAGTTCCTGACTCAAGCCCTACCTCACTGTTGAAATCATCTGCTGTCAGAAGACTTAGGAAAGTCTCTTTTATGACGGTTCTCTGTATGCTTCTGTATTTTCTATTACTGTTAAGAAACAAAATAAAACTAATGGTAGGAGTCAAGGAAATAAGACTATGAGAATTTTTTTCTAACAAAACAAATATTTACAACGCATGAATGGGATATACCTTTTAAAGAATCTGTTAATAATTTGTAAAATAGAAGAACTTAAAGTCACCTTTAAAATCTCACAATTTTAAGAGTTTTACTGAGCACAGTCTTCATCTCTGTGAAGATCATCATGTTAGACATGGCGTTGGCACTCAAATGTTTTAGAGATGGACCTACGGCTATGTAGAAGAAGTACAGGGTAACAGAAAGACACTGGTTTGGGAACTGAATGTTTTGATCCCGGACTAAACTACTAAATAGATGTGCTGCCTTACTCACCTAAGTCACTTAATCAATTTGGTTGTGTTTTCACTAGTAAAATAGAAATACTAATCACGGTCTCATCCACCCCAAGTCATCAAAACACTGATTTTAAAAAATGAGGAAATTCTTTGAAAGTATACAATCTTTATTGAATTTCTCATTTTCTAATGTTAGAATTTCATAAATTCAATGAATATTTGATTCACTTTTCTAAGGCTTTTTCTAAGCTAATCAAAGAACAAAGGGCCTTGTCATGTATTTGTAGACTAAAGCAAAACCCAGAAAATGTGCACTTTATATTCACTGACTCATGAAAAGCTAAATATGCAAGACCCTGGGTTCGGGCTACACAGAGGAATGAAGTTTCCGCCCAGAAGGAATTCACTGTCCAGTTTATAAAGTGCTTATTTCCAATCCACCCCGCATGACATCTGAGTTGTCTAGTTCTGGTCAGCAGAAACAACTTAAACACCACAGTCTGCAAACATCAAAGTCCAACCCTAGCTGCCTCCTCATTTTGTGAGAGTGGCCCAGGAAGAAAGGGCAAGATATGGCAAGAAAATTACTATGTAAATCAAGGAAAAGCTTGACTCATGTGGCTGTGCAAACTACAGTGAGATCTCTCGTTAAGGCAAAAGATAGCATTTTGGGCTAAAGAGGCTGGAAGAATGACGCAAACAGCAAGACCCAGAGCTGCGGGGGCCGGACGGGCGGCACCACCCGCTTGTCTGAAGACTGTCACGAGAGCTATGGAACGAGCCTACCCAGAGCCGGCATGGAATACTTGCCGAAATGTTAGGAACAATCTTAAACCACTAAATTTGAAAATTATGAAATCTACAAATACTAGAAAAACATATTCTCAAATTTGATACAAGAAGAAATAGGGGGCGCCTGGGTGGCTCGGTCAGTTAAGTGTCTGCCTTCGCTCAGGTCATGATCCCAGGGTCCCAGGATCGAATTCCACACTGGGCTTTCTGCTCCGCAGAGAATCAATCAATCCCCTTCTCCCTCTGCCTCTGCCTGCTACTCTGCTGCTTGTGCGCGCTCTCTCTCTCCCCATCACATACCTACATACATACATAAATAAATTTTTTAAAAGAAGAAAAAATAGAAAATATGAATATTCATCTAAATACCTATCAAATAAACTGAACCTACTTTCAAGCTTTCTCATTTAAAAAAAGTTGGGGGGGGGCGCCTGGGTGGCTTAGTGGGCTAAACCTCTGCCTTCGGCTCGGGTCATGATCTCAGGGTCCTGGGATGGAGCCCACATCAGGCTCTCTGCTCAGCAGGGAGCCTGCTTCCTCCTCTCTTTCTCTCTCTGCCTGCCTCTCTGCCTGCTTGTGATCTCTCTCTGTCAAATAAATAAATAAAATCTTTAAAAAAAAAAAAAAAGTTGGGGGGGGCACAGGAAGGAGATGCCTCACAATGAATGCTCCCAACACATAGAGAAAAGTACCAATTTTATACAAACTCTTCAGGGAACATAAAAGAAGGATCACCTCCCAGCTTATTATACAAAGCCAGCAAAACCCCCATACTAAAGATTGAGAAGAAAATTACTAGAAAAGAAAAATGCAAATCAATCTCTTAGTGAATATAAATGCAAAAAATCCTAAACCACATAACAGGAAATCTAAACAACAGTAATAATGATAATACCTCATGACTACGTTTGGCTTAATCCAGGAATTCAAGGCTTATGCAACATTCCCAAAAAAAAAAAAAAAATCAAGCAGTGCAATCCACCACATAACCTAATCACTATAATTCAATATATTAACAGAATAAAGAATAAAAGCCATTTCACCATTTAACTAGGTAGAGAAAAAGAATTTGATAAAATTCAATACCCATTCACAAAAAATATTCTTAGCAGATGAGGAATAGAAGTGAATTTCATTTCCTTAATCTTAAAAAAGGTATTTACCAAAAAAAAAACCTACATCAAGTATCATATTTAATGGAGAAACACTAAAATCACTCCTGGTAACATGAATGAGAGAGAAATGTCTGCTATCTCTCCTATTCAAGACTGTATTAGAAGTTCTAGCTAGGGAAATAAGACTAGAAAAAAAAAGGTTTAAGGGTCAGCAGGAAAGAAATAAAATTCTCAATGGCAAATGACAGGTTTATTTGTTCATGTATAAAGTTGCAGAGGCTCACTGGCTACTTTAATAAGTGAATTTAGAAAGATAAATGAGTACAATCTATAAAATCAAATTTTTCTATATATTAGCAACAGACAACTAGAAAACAAAAATAATTTAATGTAATCACTTAGAGTAGCATCAAAATGCATCAAATATCTAGAAATCAATTAAAGATATATAAGATCATTAGACTAAAAACTAAAATTTTAATATTATGTTATGTTTTAACAGAGGTATATATAAGATTTGTGAATTGTAGGACTCAACATTGTAAAAATGATAATTCTCCCCCAAATTGTCCTGTAGATTACAATCCTAGCAGCTCTGGAGAATAGTGGACAAGGTGAATCTAAAATTTATATGGAACTGCAAAAAAGTCAAAACTAACCAAGATAATCTTGCACAAAGAATAACAAAGCTGGAAATGTATACTACCAGATATCAAGACTTTTTATAAAACTACAGTAATGAATACAGTGAGTTATTGGGAAAGAAGAGACAAACAGACTCATGAAATAGGCCTGAGTGTAGAAACTGATTCACATGTACAGATATACCAAAAATAGAAATGGAAGCCCAAAAACTGACCTTCATAAAACTTCCACCCTTTCCCATTTCATTTATGACAGATGTGACAATGCAGAGCAATGACAAAGAATGCTCTCTTTGATAAATGATGCTGGGTCAAACCTGATTGTGTGCAAGAGGAATAAAGTTATTTCTAATGGGCAGGTTCTCAAAAACCTTACTTCCCGCTATATTTTACAAGAAAGGTACTGGAGGATTAGCTACAATTAAGGGTGTATACTTACACCCTTAAGGGTGAGACAGAAGAAGACAGAAATCCAGGCAAGTCCAGGGCAGAACTGCACCACAGGAAATCCCTAGAGCCACAGCTATCCAGCAGGACTAGCGGATGAATCCAGCCTAAGGGGAATCGAGGTGACTCCAGGAAAAACACAAGATGGAACACCATGGATTTCAGCATAAGAAAAATTTTACTGATAGGACTGTAGCAGAAATAATAAGGCATTAGGGAAGATTAACTATAAAGAAAACTAGCATACAATTCTTAAGATTAACAACAACAACAAATTATAAAAGCCATTCTGATTATGATGATTGGGCATTAATTCACCTACCCATGAATATTTTCAGTCATAATAATGTAGACCCTATTAAACCAAAAACATGATACAACTATGTTGGTTGGGAACATGAGAGCAGAGAACTATGTACTCATTTACCATTGCAAGAAATCAAGAAATAATGTCAAAAACTAACAACAACAACAAAATAGCAGACTAAGTATATTATTCAGAAACAGAGGCAATTATAAAGGAAAACCGCCAGAATTAAGAATAAGTCCTTCTGGAAATGAGACTAAAAGACATAAAAAGTAGGAAACTACTCTTTTGAAAAATAATTTTTTTAGTTTTTTTTTTCATCTATATTCCTATGTTACTTAGATAAATATTAAAACTTTTAAAAATGTCATGGATCTCCCTACATGAGAGCTGAAATATTTTTTAAATGGACTACAAAAATGCATGATGATTAAAGTTACTATGAATGAATAACCCATGGATTCATTAATTTTTTTAAAAATTTACATCCAACTGGGGTGCCTGGGTGGCTCAGGGGGTTAAAGCCTCTGCCTTCGGCTCAGGTCATGATCCCAGGGTCCTGGGATGGAGCCCCGCATCAGGGTCTCTGCTCATCAGGGAGCCTGCTTCCCTACCTCCCTCTCTGCTGCCTCTCTGCCTACCTGTGATCTCTGTCTATCAAATAAATAAATAAAATCTTAAGAAAAAAAATTTACATCTAACTTCTCACCATAACTATGACCTCCATAAAACTGACGAGTCTTCAAACTAGTTTTCTCTCCTGGGCTCTAATCCATCATCTTTTACTACCCGGAGATCCCATGATTGCTTTAAGGGTACAAATTTTCTAATACTCATATTCATATATTATTATTTTTTAAAAACTGAGCTACCCCTCAATATTTCCATATTCCTATCAATGGTATCTTTCCCCATTACCTAAATTCTGAGACTCCTCATGGGCATGGCTGATAAGTCAACAAATTTTGTCAATTACTTTATGACTAGCATGAAACAGACCTTATCATTTATGCCTTAATTTCCTGTAGTTTCTTCAGTGTTCTCCTAGCCTTAAGTCATTTCTCATACTACATACAATAACCAGATTAAGACTTCTGTCTAGAATGTTCTCCCAATACTTCTCCACTGTTGAAGACCACATATTCTCTCCTTTGCTCTTTTTCTCATTGCACTTCATCATACCATGATAAATAAATACGTATTTGTCTGTCTCTCTCCCTATCACAGTTGGAGATAAGATCTGTGAGATCAGGAGCTATTCCGTTTACTGCAGTATCCCCACTACTTAGCTACGCGCTGGCACAGGTTGGAGACTCTGTTAAAGTATTCTTAATTTAAAAAGTTCATTAATTCATAACTCAACAAACGCATATTAAACGCTAACATCACGGAGATACTGTGGATAAAGCAATGAATAACTAAGAGTTAGAGCAGAAGAGGAGAAGGGAGCGATGCTAAGGCGGAAGTCTAACTCCAGACTTGATAAAAGGTACTCTGAACAGGTAAAGGGCTATCTAAGTTCAGACTTGAGTGAGGAGTAGAAAATGGGTAATTAAATGTAGGAAAGAAAGCAGCATGAGATATGACCAGAGAATGCAAGGGCAGGATGTGGGCGTGGGGCGGGGGGATGAATAGCACATTCAAAACTCTGCAAAAGGGTTCATGTGATTCATGTGTAGAACAAGAAAAGAAAGAGAGGCCAAGGAGACAAGCAAAAGCCAAATTATGAAGTACTTTATGAGTCATGTCAGGTGTTTTGACTTTATACATCATATTTAGTGGCTTTGTCCTTAAAATTTAACAGGAGTCATTGAAACGTCTTCAGAAGAATAGCGCTATCAGATCTTCATGTCAGACCGAGCTTCTGAATGCAGTATGAAGAATGAGCTGAAGAGAATAAGACAAGAAGCAGAGAGAGAAGATGAAATGCCATTTACCCGGCATAGAGATGGGGCAAGTATTTACAGAGACAAAGTCAATGGGACCTGTTGGCTAATTAGATGTTTGCAGTAAACAATGGGAAAAGTTTAGGAAGATGCTCGGGGTTCTGGTTTAGGCAGCCAGGTAGACAGTGGTACTTTCACTGAGGTACAGCACACAGAAGAAAGAGCCAGTCTGATAGAACGAATGAGATTACGAGATGAATTACAAGTGCTAGGGAGACTTCCAAGCAAACAATGTTAATAATGGATTGATACAAACAACTGAAGCTCAGAGTAAAAACATAAATTTGGAAATCATTAACATATAGATGATAACTGAAGCCATGAGAATGAATGAAATCATCCATGCTGGCCTTATATAGAAAGGATGCACAGTATTCCCTGGGAAACCCCATGATTTTAAAAGATGGATAGAGGGGCGCCTGGGTGGCTCAGTGGGTTAAAGCCTCTGCCTACGGCTTAGGTCATGGTCCCAGAGTCCTGGTATCGAACCCCACATCAGGCTCTCTGCTCAGCAGGGAGCCTGCTTCCTTCTCTCTCTGCCTGCCTCTTTGCCTACTTGTGATCTCGTATCTGTCAAATAAATAAATAAAATCTTAAAAAAAAAAAAAGATGGATAGAGAAAAAGGAACAGAAGAAGGGGAGTGAGAAAAAACCAAGAAAGAGGAAAACCAAGAGTACAGAGTCACATAATAAAAAAGTATTTCAGGAGCCAGGGGTAGTCATAGTGCTTAATGCTAAAGCAGGTCAAGTAGTGCAATTTAAAGGACTGCAATTTATTTAGGAAAAAAAAAAAAAGAAAACAAGTTTTTTTTAATTTAAAAAAAGGACTGAGGGGCGCCTGGGTTGTTCAGTGGGTTAAAGCCTCTGCCTTCAGCTCAGGTCATGATCCCAGGGTCCTGGGATCGAGCCCCACATCGGGCTCTCTGCTCAGCAGGGAGCCTGCTTCCTCCTCTCTCTCTGCCTGCTTCTCTGCCTGCTTGTGATCTCTGTATGTCAAATAAATAAATAAAATCTTTAAAAAAAAATAAATAAAGTAAAATTTAAAAAGGACTGAAATTTGTCCATCCAATTTAATAGGAATCATCAACAATCTAGATGAGAGCCATTCAAATGGCTGAGCAGGAACAAAAGTGGTATTTCAGAGATATAAATACTACAAGATAAGGTAGGTATTAAATACACACAATTCCAAGAAACTTGACTATCAAAGAAAGAAAGAAAACAAATCTTAAAAGGGACACAGAGTAAAATGAATAATTTTTTTAAGATAGGGAAGATTTGTGTATATTTAAAAGCTTTGGGGAAGAAGCTATTTAGAGAGAAAAGTTGATGGTGAATTGTAGTTGACATAATCCATTGAGTGAGATCTCTGACAAGGTAGGAGGGAATGCATTTGGGGAGCACAGATGTTGGAATTAGCCTTAGGCCACAAGGAGATGCATTTACATACAGTTCAGAGGGGTAATAAAAAAGCTACTCCCTTATTCAAAATCCTCTAAACAATTCTCATTTGCAAAGTTAAACACAAATGCTTTAGTTTGTTCAACTACATGGGTATTCAAATAAATGCAAATTTACAATGAAATACCGTTTTTTTATATATTGAGTTACCAATAAGAAGAAGTACCGATAATGCTCAATGGCAATGAAAGTAAGCTAGAACTGGTGTGCACATAACTTATCCACAGACTTTTAAATGGATGCAACCCTAGGGCACGTGGGTGGCTCAGTCATAAAGCATTTGCCCTTGGCTCAGGTCAGGATCCCTGCAGACAGGGCCCCATATTGGGCTCCCTGCTCAGCGGGGCGCCTGCTTCTCCCTCTCCAGTTCCCCTGCATTTGTGTTCCCTCTCTCGCTCTCTCTCTGTCATAAATAAGTAAAATCTTTGAATAAACAAACAAATAAATAAATTGGTATAACCCTTTGGCAATTTATTTGCCAGTATCTATCAAAAATCATATATACTCACACTAATTGTTTTCTGGGAATCTAGTCTGATGAAACAATGTAAAATATAGGAAGGAACATACATATATAAGACTCCCTGGAGAACTACCCATAACAGTGAAAATACACTATACAGTAGAAATAACACTATCGAAATGGTCAAGTCATGCTAGCATAATACACAGGTGTTGGAACAATAAAAATTAATCATAAAATCATAGCACATTAATTATAAAAAACATGGATAACATGTATAATGGTATGTATACATATTAAAGTATGTCTATATATGTATATATACAGTGACTATCAAAAGATGATCAAAGATACTATCAAAAGATGCATTAAAATATTGGAAGAATAGGGGCAGCTGCGTGGCTCAGTCAGTTGGGTGTCTGCCTTCAGCTTGGTCATGGGATTGAGCCCCGCATCAGGCTCCCTGCTCAGTGGGGAATCTGCTTCTTCCTCTCCCTCTCCCCACTCCTGCTCACTCTCTTTCTCTCTAATAAATAATATCTTTTTAAAAAAGTATTGGGGGCACCTGGGTGACTCAGTGGGTTAAGCCTCTGCCTTCAGCTCAGGTCATGGTCTCAGGGTCCTGGGATGGAGCCCCGCATCCAGCTCTCTGCTCAGCAGGGAGCCGGCTTACCCCACTCTCTCTGCCTGCCTCTGCCTACTTGTGCTCTCTCTCTCTCTCTGTTAAATAAATAAAATCTTTTTAAAAAATAAAAAATATTGAAAGAATATAAAAAATGCTAAAATACTATTGTAATTATATTATAAAAAAAGAATTATGAGAAATTTTGTCTCTCCCAAATTTTTTCTCTTATAAATATAGCAAATGATAACATGTTTAAAATTGTAAAGACTGACATTTAAGGAAGCCCATTACAACATTCTCAACTCCCACTACTTCCCATGGAAACCCTGATACCCAAACAACTTATCTTCTCATTCCTTGCCCATTCCCATTTTAAGAGCTTTGCTAACACTGCCCTCCCTAATTGGAATGTCCTCACCCTCCCATCTGCTTTTCTAAACCCACTCAGTCTGCAAAGTCCAGCATATGCCCTGTATCTTTTCCAAAGACTTCACCAACCCTCCTAGCCACAGTAAAATCATCTTCTGGAACACCTATAGCACGTGTCTGTACTATTTATTTGAACCTTTGTACAGGGGATCTTTCCTACATCACCCAGAATAATGCTCTAAAGTAGTACAGACAACATGTCGTCTAGTTCTTCTGCCCAGGCAGCCAATGTTTCTATCTAGAGAAAAGGAATATAATATCCTCTATGGAATTCTGTGCTTCAGCTTATCTATTTCTCAATCATAAAACCACTAATATAGGACAATACTAGAAGTAACCTTCTGAGGTTAGGAAGAAGTAAATGCTATTAGAATGTCTAGAATGAAGACTAATTTTATGGGTTATAATAACTAAATACTGAAATATTTTATAAGCTTTTCATACACAATGTCTTTAGAGTGCACATATTTTTAAAATTTAATTTCATCTTAAAAGTTTCTTCTAAGAGCGCCTGGGTGGCTCAGTGGATTAAGCCGCTGCCTTCGGCTCAGGTCATGATCTCAGGGTCCTGGGATCGAGCCCCGCATCGGGCTCTCTGCTCAGCAGGGAGCCTGCTTCCTCCTCTCTCTGCCTGCCTCTCTGCCTACTTGTGATCTCTCTCTGTCAAATAAATAAATAAATAAATCTTTTAAAAAAAAAAAAAGTTTCTTCTAACATATTTTAAAATATTCACTCTTGGTTACTATCAAAAAGACAAGAGGGCACCTGGGTGGCTCAGTGGGTTAAAGCCTCTGCCTTTGGCTCAGCTCATGATCCCAGAGTCCTGGGATCGAGGCCCACATTGGGCTCTCTGCTCAGCGGGAAGCCTGCTTTCCCGGCTCTCTCTGCCTGCCTCTGCCTACTTGTGATTTCTCTCTCTGTCAAATAAATAAATTAAAAATTCTTAAAAACCGGGGCGCCTGGGTGGCTCAGTGGGTTAAAGCCTCTGCCTTCGGCTCAGGTCATGATCCCAGGGTCCTGGATAGAGCCCCACGTCAGGCTCTCTACTCAGCGGGGAGCCTGCTTCCTCCTCTCTCTGCCTGCCTCTCTGCCTACTTGTCATCTCTGTCAAATAAATAAATAAAATCTTTAAAAAAAAATTCTTAAAAACCAAAAACAAAAACAAGGGCTATTCAGTGCTAGCAAGGATATGGAGAAAAGGGAACCCTCGTGCACTGCTGGTAGGAATGTAAATTGGTACAGCTGTTATGGAAAACAATGTGGAGGTTCCTCAAGAAATTAAAAATAGAACTCTAATTTGATCCAGCAATCCCATTTCTGAGTACATATCCAAAGGAATTGAAGTCACTGCCTTTAAGAAGTATCTACAACCCCATGTCACAGTAATATTATTCACAATAGCCAAGACATGGAAACAAACTAAGTGTCCATCAACAGATGAATGCTTAAAGAAATATTATCACCCATCAAAAGGAAGGAAATCCTGCCATTTACAACAACATGGATGAACTCTGAGGGCATTATGCTAAGTGAAATAAGTCCAAGAGAAAATGACCAATACTCTATGATCTTACTTACATGTGGAATCTAAAAAAGCTGAACTCCTAGAAACAAAGAGAAGACTCGTGGTGGCCAGGGGTGGGGGTGGATGGGGAGGAAATGGTCAAAGGGCATAAACTTCCAGTTATAAGATGAGTAAGTTCTGGGTTCCTAATGTACAGCATGGTGAACATAGGTAACAATACTGTATTGTATACTTGAAAGCTGCTAAGAGAGATCTGAGCTATTCTCACCAAGACCACCACCACCACAACAAAAGAATGGCAATTGTGTGAAGTGATGGCTGTGTTACCTAACCTTATTGTGGTTATCATTTTGCAGTGTATATGTGTATCAAACCACCATCACATTGTAGACCTCCAATTTACACAAGGTTATATGTCAGTTGTATCTCAATAAAACTGGGGGGGGGGAATCATTAAAAAAAAGTCTGACTTCTTGAAGAGAGTAAAGTTTCTTATCTTTTTTTTTAAAGATTTTATTTATTTATTTGATAGACAGATCACAAGTAGGCAGAGAGGCAGGCAGAGAGAGAGGAAGAAGCAGGCTCCCTGCTGAGCTGAGAGCCCGACGCAGGGCTCGATCCCAGGACCCTGGGATCATGACCTGAGCTGAAGGCAGAGGCTTTAACCCACTGTGCCACCCAGGCACCCCAAAGTTTCTTATCTTTTAAGAGAAGAATTAGCAAAGACAAGGAAAAAATCCAGGATCAAATATAACATTTAAATCCACTTCTTTGCTTATTTTTAAATATTTATATTTTGGTTAAAAAAAGTGAATATTCTGTAAGATATGTAATTAATATTCAAAGACTATCAAAAACATCCATAGCCTCTGAGCACCCTATAATAATTAAAAAGCAGCAGCAATGGTTCAACAATGAAGTTTCTTTGAGTTGAGGATAAAAGAAAAAGCAAGAGACCAGAAAGTGTCAAAGGTGACAGCATCAAAGAGATAAGAAACAGAAACGTGATTTCTTCATATGTTGAAGGAAGAAGGCTGGGAAACATATCCTTAACAGCAAAATCATAATTCAATTAGGTTAAAAAGATTTCTGGACATGATTTACATATTTGACCAGAAAAGGACATTTCAGTGATCTTACTGTTTGTGATAATAGTCTTATAGTTGGTAGAGCACCCTTCACCCCACTCCAGATATCTTTTTAAACTAAGGAAAGGAAAAGCACTTATCAAATATGCTGATAATACACATATAAATATATTCACCCTATCATAACCAGGTTTTACAGATTCCATCTCTACCATGTAGTTTTAATTATAGGCAGAAATCCCTGCTGAATTCTGTTTAATGCATTTTTGTTCACATGCCCTAATTTGTAATTTTAAAGTTAAGGCAGTTTCAAGGAATCAATACACTAGAAATTTATAATTCATATATTTTACCAAGTTCAAATCAGACTGTCATATGGTGACGCAGGCATAGGATGCTACAGAAGACAGAATTATTAATTTATATAATGGCTTCACATCTAAATTAATCACTGCAACCTATTCAAAGTGGAACCTAGTTAAGATCCAAAAATCTAATCCTAGTTCTAGGTCTCAAAATTCAACCCTCTAAAAAGAATTACAGTACCAATGGCTTGAATACCTTATTAAAAGACTGTGACATAGTTAAGGAATAAAAACATTTATATCCACAGGAACCTCAAAAATAGAAACCTCTTTGTCTAGTTTTTTTACTGGATGATCAAAATAACTTCTCCAAATGGACTATCTGGCAATTTATACCGCCAATCTGGTTCAGCGAGGCTGTGGAAAAGCACAGTTGGAAGAATTATTTTTGCCTATTTTTTTTTTTTGTACACTACCTCCTCAACAATGAGAGCTGATTAGAATGTATCTGACATATATATGTCAAAATATAATTTAAATCAACATCTTTCCTTTACTTAAAAATCAGGATCTATACTGCAATAGTCAGAATGGCATTGTGATTTTCAAAACATTAATATAAAAGTTGTCTCTGCTATTTTCCTAGAGTTGCCCAATGCCCAGTCCTTTATTCTGAAATCCTATTAGTGCGACAATAGTCAAATATTACCTAACTCTAATGCTGAAGATAAAGACAGGGGAAAGTCAACTAATGTCTTCGTGTAATCAAAAACAGCAAAAAAAAAAAAAAAAACCAGCAAAAACTGTCAGGTGACATGAGGATAAAGGGAAAAACAGTACAAACTTTTGGAGAAGTAACCTCCTAAATAATTTTAACACTTCCTGTCTGTGCAAGCTAAAAGGAAGATAAAACCCTCAAAAGATCTGAGTTAAAATGACATAAGATGGGGGGGTGGGATTTAACTTTTTTGACATATTCCTTTCATTTGAAAACAATGTAATAAACTTTAATAAAAGAAGGAAAATGTAAAACTACCCAATGTATCAGTGAATAAGGAGCAACTGATCTGACTACTTCAGCTTCAAAAAATCTCCATTACCAGTGTCTCTACAGCCAGGTAAACACCCGGTGAATATAATTACTATAGTTGTTCAAATCTGACTGAACTTAGGTACAGAGAACAATTAAATTACTGTTTAAGTCACTATAATTTGCTACTCAATTCATCTGTAAAATATTTGGGTTTATAGACTATACTGAGAATTATTTGACAAGGAAAAGATGAGACTAAAATCCATCTACTACCTATTCTCAGTAAGACAACTCCAATTTCCAATATGGAACTATTATTACTAGTTATTCCACTTTCTTTATCTTTTGGGCTTTTTGAAGCAAACTGTCTTACGCAATTACATACTTTGAAAATTTTGAATTGATAAAAATCTTTACAAGGAAATGATTTAAAAATCACCAAAAAGCCAAAGGACAAGATGTTCAAGACTTTAGACAGTCTCTAAGAAAGAATACAATCAGGGAATAGCTTTATCAAGGTGGGCAAAGTTCAGAATGGCAGAATTCCTTCCCTGTTGTCATGAATATACGAAAACTACCAGTGGTTTGGTGACTATCACTGGGTACAACAGTAAAACAGAAGGGAAAAGCCTGGTACAGAATGCCGAATGGCCCAAAGAAAACCTAAGTGCTGACAAGAGCCTAAAGGCACATGCAGGTACGCATCTTTTATATTGGATGTGATACACTTACATGGCCCCTGTTGAATCTCTTGGGGACCAACAGTAAAGCAAGTTTAGAACTTCAAATCTTGAGACATCTATAGCAAGATGCTGATCCAATGTGGCTCCAAATATCTTCTGTTTTCCTGGCTCACCTGAAGAGGAAAAAACACTACAGAGGATGTGGGAACTGAATTTCTTTATGTAGTTTCTTCTAGAGCAACTGTCTGAAAGTTTTGGCCCAATCCTTTATGAAGTCTGGAGGTGAGACACTTGAGGGACTAGTGAAAAACAAAACTCAAATGAAAAGGTGGAGTGAGGCATCTAAACGGGGAATATGAGAGCAAAAGATAATTGTTGTAGGTAAATCAGCATTTCTAATCTGTAAGTGGGAGGAGGCAGAGAAAGGAGAGAAAATATATGCAGATGTTTCTCCCTCCACTCCCTCACCCCAATTGCCCCTAAAAATTTCCTAAGTACCTAAGCTTTTTGACCATAATTAGGGAGTGAATAAGCAAGGTTATTTGGAAAGCTAAGTATTCTGTCAAGTCTTCCTCCCCTGTCTATGTGACATTATTAAGCAGCAGGGAGGCCTCTCAGATAATACTTTTTTTCTAAGAACAGATTCTGGTACAATACAGCTTGAAGCAATAAAGAGAGAGAAATATAAACTCGATTTCTGCAAAAATGGAAGTCACAGGACAATATACCATATTGACAAAGCTTATTTAATTCTGTTTTTCAAAAGGGGAGGGACAGCTTTCATATAATAAGAAATCAGAACAAAAAGTAGTCTCTATAAATAGAAAATATTTTTAAGCTAAGCAACACAAACTGCATGGTTCATCCCCTTGGGAAATATTATCCCCTGGAAAGATAATCTTTAGGAAAAAACTAAGATTAGCAGAAGCAAATCTGATGTACATTACCACACAAAAGCATAAAAATGTAGTCCATAATATTAATTTAGATTCATTTTTAATTAACTTTTTTCCTAAAACATTTTACCTAAATATGGTATTATTCTCCAGCATTCATGCAATAGCCTAGGACATAAAACAGTTTTCTTTCCAAATATTTTCCATTTTAACCAGTTTACTTGAACTATGTCTGGTAAAAATACCAGAATTTTCTGACAAATAAGACTGGGGAGTCAATTAGATCCTTACCTGCCGTGGCTGCTCATTCATTCGTTGTGGGTCTGATTTCACTTTATTACTAGGATGATTTGTGACTTTGGTTACTGGTTGTTTGAAAATTGATGCGGTTTGTCTAATTGGCAACGTTGTATTCAAGTCTGGTTTACCCTGTGGATATAAGCATGTTTTCATTAGTAAATATTACATATAAATATAATTTAATGAATTAATTTGTTATCTATTACTTTCAAGCTTTTACTTAAATTCCAGTTAGTTAATATATGGTGCAATATTAGTTTCAGATGTACAAATCACGATTCAACACTTCCATACATCACCCAGTGCTCATCACAAGTGCCCTCCTTGATCCCCGTAACCTATTCCCTCATCCCCACACCGACTTCCTCTCTAGTAACCAATAGTTTTCTGTAATTAAGAGTCTGTCTCTTGGTTTGACTTTTTTTTTTTTTTAAGTTTTTTCTTACTTACTTAAGCAATCTCTACACCCAGTATGGGGCTCAAACTCATGACTCTGAGATCAAGAGTCATATGCTCCTCTGACTGAGCCAGCCAAGCACCCGTTTTGTTTCTTAAATTCCACACGAGTGAAATCATATGGATGGAGCTGGAGATTATGCTAAGCAAAGTCAGTCAATCAGAGAAAGACAAATACCATTATCCATTACTTTAAATCAGATTATTCCAAACTTCTCAATCTCAGCATTATAAATATTCAAGTTCACATCTTTAGCACTTCATTATCCAAGACCTACATGAAATTTTCTCATTTAAAAGCTCTCTGTGTACTTTAAAATATAAGAAAATTATGAAATTCATAATTAATTTGATTAGCATGATACTGGGATTTTTTAAATGAACAAATGCATTTATGGGTAACACCAAAAGGAGGGTTTTCAGAACAATAATTAGTACAGCGATCATCTCAACACTTGAGAATGGACGAAAATAATGGCATACTTGGCCACTGAAATGTGAACTGGTCAGCTATCAGGAGGCCAGGCTTACATAAACCCATGTAAGTTAAATTTCACTCCTGTATAAAAAGATAATTAGAAATGGAAGTTCTAATTCTAGCAAACAGAACTCAATTTGGCAACAAATTTAATTATAATCAACTAGTAAATAAAATCTAAAATGTGTTCTAGTGAAGTCAAAATGTGGCAGAGCTGTTAAGTTCATTTGCAATGAATGCTCTAACAACCACGGGAGGTAGATGGGCAGCGGGGCAAGGAAGGAGAAAAAAAAATGTGATTTAATCATTGTATGGTCTGATTCTGGATATATATATGTGTGTGTGTGTGTATTCTGGGTATACACACACACACACACACACACACACACACACATACATATATGGTCATCTGTATCTGAAAACAGCATACTTCTGGTATTTTTGACATAGAAATATACTTGATAAATCTATAGGATAGTCAATGAATTTTTGTCTTTTCAACTATCCTCAGATAAAAATTGTGCTATCAACTTCCAGACTGCACAACAATGGTTCTCAAACTTCAGCACACATCAGAACCACCCAGAGGGTCTCTTAAAACGGAATCCTGGGGCTCATTCCTACTAGAGATAGATTCAGTAGAGATCAGAGGTGGGGCCTGGAAACTCCCATTTCTATTAAGGTCTCAGGTGATGCTGCAGCTGCTGATCCAGGGACCACTGGGAGAAATGCTACTCTGAAATAAAGATTGCAAATTGGTGGCAGGAGAACCGAGTTTTAACCTATAGATGTATTTTGTTCAGTTTTTAGTGTTTAATAAAATGAACGAACATCTACAAATCTGGAGATTTCACATAAAATCCAGATTCTAGCTTCTCTTAAAAACTCAAAGATCTAGAAATACTGGACTTGATTAGGCCACAGCAGGCCATAACTAATTAATAATGGCTGCTCACAAGAGGTGTCAAGGGTTCTCTTCTAGCAAAATTTCTCAACAACTTATGTTTGCATTACCTGTCTGAACCCTAGGTGTTGAGTTTGTGACCTCTGCTTTAAGAATGTTACCAATGTCTTGAGGATGCCTGGACGGCTCACTTGGTTAAGCAACTTCCTTTGCCTCAGGTCATGATCTGGAGTCCTGGGATCGAGTCCCACACCCGGCTCCCGGCTCCCGGCTCCCGGCTCCCTGCTCAGCAGGGAGTTTGCTTCTCCTGCTGACCTCTCTCCTCTCATGCTCTCTCTCTCTCTTTCTTTCCCTCTCTCTCTCTCTCTCCAATAAATAAAATTTTAAAAAAAAAAAAAGAATATTGCTTGGGATTAACCTCCTTTTTGGGGAAATTAATCTGAAGAACTCAAAGACCTATCTAGAACATTCTAAAAAAAAAATGTTACCAATGTCTAGAAAGGTAAGCATCAGAATATATTAAACTGACAATTAGCACAATTATGGTATTACTCGGACCCACTACTAAATACATCTCCATTACCATCCTCTCCACACCCCCCTTCCCCCCACCCCCTCTTCTCTGTATGTACTGGGCATGCTCGTCCTTCCTCTGCCAATGTATGTGCTTACCTTTATAAGGTATATTCAACCTTTTTTTTTTTTTTTTTTTTTTTTTACTTTTTAGTAATCTCTACACCCAACATGTGGCTTAAACCCACAACCCCAAGATAAAGAATTGCCTGCTCTTCCAACTGAGTTGGCCAGAGGTCCCAAGATACATTCATCTTAAATAAGACTAACAATGTCTCTTGGGCATTTAGCTTCCTATTTTTATAGATTTTCAAAAAATTATTTAGAAGTAAGCCAATTTGACAGGCTGCAAAATAACCACTAAAAATGCTATCTTTAAAAGTGTGAAGCCCAGGAATGTGTGTTTTTTTAAAGCTCTTCAGGATGGGGCACCTACCTGGCTCAGTAGGCTAAGCATTCAACTCTTGATTTTGGCACAGGTCATAATCTCAGGGTCCTGGAATTGAGCCTCCCATGGGGTTCTGCGCTCAGCAGGAGTCTGCTGCTCTGCTTCTCTCTCCCTTGGCCCCCCTCCCCATTCACCTGCACACACACACACAGTCACACACTCTCTCTTTCTCTCTCAAATGAATAAACGATTATTTAAAAAAAAAAAAAAGGAAAGAAAGAAAGAAAAGGAAAGGAAAGGAAACTCTCCCAGTAATTCTTTGATGCACAGGTTTGGATACCCCTTGTTTATGACATGTAGAGCATTCTGAGGCCCTAGGTGAAGCTACCCAAACTCTAAAATAGCTAATATTCAACCTTAAACTTATAGAGAACTTTTCCTGTCACTAGTTAAAATTAGTATGTATCACTAAGTAATACCTTGTTTGGTTTTTAATGTTTCCACTCTTTATTAAAGAACAATATACTCTGCTGGTAATAGAATAAGACGGGCATCAGCAGACACAAAAGTATATTGCAACTTTTTGTATGAGGGAACAGTGGAGCCTCTTAAGATTCTCATTGTTACAAAAATGACTAGAGACAGGAGAGTCTATTCTAAATGAATCCTGAATTCAAAGTCTGTAAGGAAGCATGAAACATAGAAAATTATTGGTGCTACAATGGTAAGATCGTTATTTTTTTTTCATTAACTTATGTTTTTGATGCATTAAGTAAAAATTAGAAGAAAAATCTGGCTAAAAGTATTCAAAATACACAACTCCACTGTCTGATAAAGAGTGCACTCCTCAGTGGGATGGAGAAAGAAATTATTCAAGAAGCTACTGTGTTATTTTTCTCTTGGTCTTACTTTTTTATTATGTTTTCTCCCTTTAACTGGCTTGAAAGCTCTGAAGACAGAATTTTTGTACTAATTAATTTCGTATTCCAAAACAGTGGCATGTGATCTGAAAAACTGGACTAACTGGTTTTCCCACAGACTGTCACAAAAACACTAAATTTTATTAGGACTCTCACCTGAGGAATGCCAAAGAGTCATGTTCATGTCCAGTTGTATGTCTGAATCCTTTTTTTTTTTTTCAAAGATTTTACTTATTTAATTGACAGAGATCACAAGTAGGGACAGAGGCAGGCAGAGAGGGGGAAACAGGCTCCCCGTTGAGCAGAGAGCCCCATCCGAGGCTCCATCCCAGGACCCTGAGATCATGATCTGAGCCGAAGGCAGAGGCCCAACCCACTGAGCTACCTAGGTACCCCCGTTGGAATCCTTCTAAATAACGACTATCCATCATAAACATAGGAGTTATAAAGCAAACACTTTTTTAATAGTTGTAATCTTTCTTTTCAGTATAAGAAAAAGTAAAGCGTAGGGGCGCCTGGGTGGCTCAGTGGGTTGGGCCGCTGATTTCGGCTCAGGTCATGGTCTCGGAGTCCTGGAATCGAGTCCCCCGTCCGGCTCTCTGCTCAGCGGGGAGCCTGCTTCCCCCATTCTCTCTCTCTGCCTGCCTCTCTGCCTGCTTGTGATTTCTCTCTCTGTCTAATAAGTAAATAAAATATTTAAAAAAAAAAAAAAAAAGAAAGAAAGAAAGAAAGTAAAGCCTAAGTTTCTTGTATCACAAAATTAAAATAGCAAACACGCATGGGGCGCCTAGGTGCCTCAGTGGGTTAAATCTCTGCCTTTGGCTCAGGATCAAGTCCCACATTGGGCTCTCTGCTCACTGGGGAGCCGGCTTCCCTTCTCTCTCTGCCTGTCTCTCTGCCTAGTTGTGATATCTCTGTCAAATAAATAAAATCTTTTTTAAAAAATTAGCAAACACGCACATTCTAATATTAGAAAGAAAAGTTTCCCACCTTGCTAAATCTCAGTATATAAGCTAGCCCTCAAATCAAAATTTAATGTATTTTATAATAATGTGTATATTAGGCTGGAAGCACTCAAATAACTCAATTTTTGAGACTCTATTCTATCCCCTTAGGTGCTGGAAGGAATACAAAAATAAATCTATAAAGTCTTTTCAAAAGTTTACTTTAGGGGCACCTGGGTGGCTCAGTGGGTTAAAACCTCTGCCTTCGGCTCAGGTCATGATCCCTGGGTTCTGGGATCGAGCCCCGCATCCGGTTCTCTGCTCGGCAGTGAGCCTGCTTCCTCCTCTCTCTGCCTGCCTCTCTGCCTACTTGTGAGCTCTCTCTCTGTCAAATAAATAAACAAAATCTTTTTTTTTTAAGATTTTATTTATTTATTTGACAGAGAGAAATCACAAGTAGATGGAGAGGCAGGCAGAGAGAGAGAGAGGGAAGCAGGCTCCCCGCTGAGCAGAGAGCCCGACGCGGGACTCGATCCCAGGACCCTGAGATCATGACCTGAGCCGAAGGCAGCGGCTTAACCCTCTGAGCCACCCAGGTGCCCCAATAAATAAAATCTTAAAAAAAAAAAAGTTTACTTTATCTTTTTCCAATAAATACCTGAGGTGGATCTTTGTATACTCAGAAAGTAACAAATATTCAATAAAAATTAATTCTTAAAAATATAGAATTGGTGACAGGGGAAAACAAAATTTCCTTTTGAAAAGACTAATAGTGATCAATACTAGCACTGAGCATCAAAAGTGGATCTAAAATTTTTAGAAGTCTGGGTGAAAAGAGAAACATTAAATCATACAGATACCGGGTCAGAGAGGAGGAAACATACCAAATAAGGAAAACAAAGCTGTTAAGTCTAGAAAAAAAATTAAAGGCACTAATATCACAACAAATATTAAGCAAACTTCAGATGCTTTTTCTTTTTCAGTGACCTCCCTTAAAAGCCAAGAACATAAAATTTAAAGGAAACTTGGAGATGGTGGTTCTTAAAGGGACTAAATACCACTGTGGTCTAATTATCATGTAGCCTTTCAGCTGACCTAGCTTGACTCAGGCTAGAAAAGAGGGTAATTAAAGAGGTGGACGAAGAGCATGTGGCATCAACCAGTGATTTCTCAAACATTTCTACATTCCTACCAGCTAAAACATATTTGAAAATACCTCACCTACATTTCAAAGTGGACATCAAGACTATTTCAAACTTTAATGTAAGTAATTGCAAAGAATGAACTACAGTATTTTAAATGTTGACATTTTGGTAATAAACATATCACTTTAAGACGTATCTAACACAATCTAAATATACCCACCAACCACTTACACATGAACAAACTCTTTAATGGTTAAACATTTTATTTCACTTCTTTTTCTCTTTGAATAATTCCATTCCCAAAGTTATTTCCTATTTTCAACTTGAAAACTTTTCCATGATTATTTATACATCATGAGATTATTTTTTTAAACTTCTTGTGATCATAAAGTACTTCGTGATTTAAAAAAAAAAAAAAAAAGTTAATAAATTTCTGGTTTACTACCTCAGTAGCATATAACTGCCCCCAAACAGTAAATAACACATTAGTAAGTGAAATAAAAATTAGATGTATTAAAGAAGAGATTTTTTTAAATTTAGAACTAACTTCATGGGCTTGGATGAGTATTACTAGCTGCTAGAATGGGCCAAGATTTAGAACCAATTCTGTTCCTACTTTTCATTTTTTAAAGATGAACACCAAGAAAATCTGTTCGTATAAATGAGTAAATAAGAATGAGTTTTATTGTCAATCTCTGAACTTCTTTTGAGTTGTATGTCAAAATATTGCATTGTGAATCATCAAAAATTTTTAATAATTGAAGTCTACATTAAGTTCTCTATAAATTTTAGACAAAGAATTATACTGGCAGAAAGACTTAACTGTTACCAAGTAATTCATTTTCTTGGCATCAACACCAGTATCTCAAATTACTCCTTTACTAGAGATCACACATTCTGCACCACGGTAATACTGCAGACAAGTAAAAAGTGTGCTCTCCTATAAAATGAGAGAAGGTAGACTACGAAAGGTGAACAGGAGGAAAAAGAGCCTGTACCTCCATCTCAGGTGCATGCTTAGTTCAACAACAGGAAAGAGTACATACAGAAGTTAAGGATACAGAAATACTTTTAAAATCATCCCTGTTGTGGAGTGCCTGGGTGGCTAGTGGGTTATGCCTCTGCCTTCGGCTCAGGTCATGATCTTGGGTCGTGGGATCGAGCCCCACGTTGGGCTCTCTGCTCGGTGGAGAGCCTGCTTCCCCCTCTCTCTGTGCCTGCCTCTCTGCCTACTCGTGACCTCCATCAAATAAATAAAATTAAAAAAAAAAATCATCCCTGTTGTGTATACCATGTAAGCTGTCACACAGCATAATCCGAACAGCAGGAATTTAATTTTTTATTCTAAATAATCACTTTTCCCAGCCTGGCTTTGAATTAAAGCTGAATGACAGTTTGAAACTGTATATATTCTATGACTAGAGCCAAAAGAACTCATTTTTATCTTAAATCCTGCAAATTTTGTACTTTTTTTTCTAAAAATTAGCCATGTTTTTTGTATTTTATTTTTTTTAAGATTTTATTTATTCATTAGAGAGAGAGAGACAGCAAGAGAGGGAACACAAGCAGGAGTGCAAGAGGGAGCAGCAGGCTTCCTGCCAGGCAAGGAGCCCAATGTGGGGCTCATGCAGGCCTCATGCAGGACTAGATCCCAGGACCTTACGATCACAACCTGAGCTGAAGGCAGACACTTAACAACTGAGCGATCCAGGTGCCCCTTAAGTTTTTTAAAGGGTTTTATTTATTTATTTATTTAAAGATTTTTATTTATTTGACAGACAGAGACCACAAGTAGGCAGAGGCAGGCAGAGAGGGAGGAGGAAGCAGGCTCCCTGCTGAGCAGAGAGCCCAATGTGGGGCTCGATCCCAGGACCCTGGGATCATGACCTAAGCTGAAGGCAGAGGCTTTAACCCACTGAGCCACCCAGGTGCCCCTAAAAGGTTTTATTTACTTGAGAGAGCAAGCAAGCATGAGCAGGGGGAGGGGCAGAGGGGAAAGCAGACTCCCCACTCATCAGGGAGCCAGAAGCAGGGCTCAAGGCTCTATCCCAGGATCCAGGATCATGACCTGAGCTGAAGGCAGACTTAACCAACGGAGCCACCCAGGCGCCCCAAGTCATGTTTGTTTTAATGTAAAAACGCTGTTCTACCTATCCAAAATGATCAAGTAAAACTGATACGTCCAAGTATCATTCAAGTACCATTCTAATTCTATGGCTTTCCATACAGTACATACCCCCCAAGAGATATTCATACCCCAATTTGAAAAGCAAAGACTATTTTTTCTAAGGTCACTTTTCTCATCTGTAAATAACCACTCATAAGATCCTTACAAAGATCAAACAAGGTAATGCACATATGATGCTGCTGCAATGCAGCTTTCGCTCAGTCACTGAACAAATATCCTGAACAAATTTGCCTACTGTGTGCCAGCCACATGCTGGCTATAAGATCATCATCAAAACAAAAAGTCCCTGCTTCAGAGCTAACATTCTGAGACAATAACTAACAAAATAGGCATGTATTTTATAGTCATGTTGGCTTGTAAATTCTGAATAAATAGTTGCTATTTCTGGAGCACCTGGGTGGCTCAGTGGGTTAAGCATCTGCCTTCAGCTCAGGTCATGATCCCAGGATCCTGTGATGGAGCCCCACATGCGGCTCTGCTCAGCGGTGAGCCAGCTTCCCCCTCTCTCTCTGCCTGCCTCTCTGCCTACTTGTGATCTGTCGAATAAATAAAATCTTTAACAAATAAATAGTTGCTATTTCTATTATCAGCATTAACATGCTTTTGACCATGCTAATGAAATTTAGGAACTTGGGGTGCCTGGGTGGCTCAGTGGGTTAAAGCCTCTATCTTCAGCTCAGGTCATGATTCCAGGGTCCTGGGATAAAGCCCACATCAGGCTCTCTGCTTGGCAGGGAGCCTGCTTCCCCTCTCTCTCTTTGCCTGCCTCTGCCTATTTGTGATCTCTGTCAAATAAGTAAGTAGAGTCTTAAAAAAAAAAAAAAAAAAAAGAGGGGCACCTGGGTGGCTCATTGGGTTAAAACCTCTGCCTTTGGCTCAGGTCATGATCCCAGCATCCTGGCTCTGCTCAGTAGGGAGCCTCCTTCCCCCACTCTCTCTCTGCAGACCTCTCTGCCTACTTGCAATCTCTATCTGATTTTTAAAAAAAAAAAAAAGAAAGAGAAAAAGAAATTTAGGAACTTAAACCTATTAAGCTTCTCCAGGAGGAAAGCCATCTCCTGCTTCATGAGAGGGGAGCCTGAGTGGTATCTTTAGACCAAACCAATATTATCATCAAAAAATAATTTCAGATTTATTCCAGAATATGTACAGTAGCCTATAGTTAATGCCTTTTCACAAAATCAAGAACAGCGTACTTTACTATCTTTCAATTTTTTAAAAAATTGAGATAAAATTGACATACCATAAAATTCACCATTTTAAAGTTTACAATTCAGTGTTTTTTTAGTATATTCACAAAGTTGTGGAAATTCCATAAGCTTTTGCAAAAAAAAGTAA